>NW_027478422.1:1241870-1541870 GCF_051014685.1 Ptiloglossa arizonensis
ACTATTCCCCTAGGCCGTTCTAGTTACTCGTTTCGAGCATCACAACTGCGAAAATTTTGAGTTTCTCAAGCGTTTCTTACCTCCAAACTGCCATATCTCGCGAACGGATTTATCAATCCGCAAAATTTCTGTTGCATCTGAAAGTAGAAACTCGCCCGATTACAACGGTATGCGCACTTTTCCCCTAGGCCGTTCTAGTTATTCGTGTCGAGCATCAGAACTGCGAAAATTTTGAGTTTCTCAAGCGTTTCTTACCTCCAAACTGCCATATCTCGCGAACGGATTGACCAATCCGCAAAATTTCTGTTGCATCTGAAAGTAGAAACTCGCCCGATTACAACGGTGTGAGTAGTTTTCCCCTAGGCCGTTCTAGTTACTCGTTTCGAGCATCAGAACTGCGAAAATTTTGAGTTTCTCGAGCGTTTCTTACTTCCAAACTGCCATATCTCTCGAACGGATCGAACAATCCGCAAAATTTCTGTTGCATCTGAAAGTAAAAATTCGCCCGATTACAACGGAGGGTGTAGTTTTCCCCTAGGCCGTTCTAGTTATTCGTTTCGAGCATCAGAACTGCGAAAATTTTGAGTTTCTCAAGCGTTCCTTACTTCCAAACTGCCATATCTCGCGAACGGATCGAACAATCCGCAAAATTTCTGTTGCATCTGCAAGTAGAAACTCGCCCGATTACAACGGTATGCGTACTTTTCCCCTAGGCCGTTCTAGTTATTCGTTTCGAGCATCAGAACTGCGAAAATTTTGAGTCTCTCAAGCGTTTCTTACCCCCAAACTGCCATATCTCGCGAACGGATTGACCAATCCGCAAAATTTCAGTTGCATCTGAAAGTAGAAACTCGCCCGAATACAACGGTATGCGTACTATTCCCCTAGGCCGTTCTAGTTACTCGTTTCGAGCATCACAACTGCGAAAATTTTGAGTTTCTCAAGCGTTCCTTACCTCCAAACTGCCATATCTCGCGAACGGATTTATCAATCCGCAAAATTTCTGTTGCATCTGAAAGTAGAAACTCGCCCGATTACAACGGTATGCGCACTTTTCCCCTAGGCCGTTCTAGTTATTCGTGTCGAGCATCAGAACTGCGAAAATTTTGAGTCTCTCAAGCGTTTCTTACCCCCAAACTGCCATATCTCGCGAACGGATTGACCAATCCGCAAAATTTCAGTTGCATCTGAAAGTAGAAACTCGCCCGAATACAACGGTATGCGTACTATTCCCCTAGGCCGTTCTAGTTACTCGTTTCGAGCATCACAACTGCGAAAATTTTGAGTTTCTCAAGCGTTCCTTACATCCAAACTGCCATATCTCGCGAACGGATTTATCAATCCGCAAAATTTCTGTTGCATCTGAAAGTAGAAACTCGCCCGATTACAACGGTAAGCGCACTTTTCCCCTAGGCCGTTCTAGTTATTCGTGTCGAGCATCAGAACTGCGAAAATTTTGAGTTTCTCAAGCGTTTCTTACATCCAAACTGCCATATCTCGCGAACGGATTGATCAATCCGCAAAATTTCTGTTGCATCTGAAAGTAGAAACTCGCCCGATTACAACGGTATGCGTACTTTTCCCCTAGGCCGTTCTAGTTATTCGTTTCGAGCATCAGAACTGCGAAAATTTTGAGTTTCTCAAGCGTTTCTTACCTCCAAACTGCCTTATCTCGCGAACGGATTTATCAATCCGCAAAATTTCTGTTGCATCTGAAAGTAGAAACTCGCCCGATTACAACGGTATGCGCACTTTTCCACTAGGCGGTTCTGGTTATTCGTTTCGAGCATCAGAACTGCGAAAATTTTGAGTTTCTCAAGCGTTTCTTACCTCCAAACTGCCATATCTCGCGAACGGATTGACCAATCCGCAAAATTTCTGTTGCATCTGAATGTAGAAACTCGCCCGATTACAACGCTATGTGTAGTTTTCCCCTAGGCGGTTCCAGTTATTCGTTTCGAGCATCAGAACTGCGAAAATTTTGAGTTTCTCAAGCGTTTCTTACATCCAAACTGACATATCTCGCGAACGGATTGACCAATCCGCAAAATTTCTGTTGCATCCGAAAGCAGAAACTCGCCCGATTACAACGGTATGCGTACTTTTCCCCTATGCCGTTCTAGTTACTCGTTTCGAGCATCAGAACTGCGAAAATTTTGAGTTTCTCAAGCGTTTCTTATCTCCAAACTGCCATATCTCGCGAACGGATTGATCAATCCGCAAAATTTCTGTTGCATCTGAAAGTAGAAACTCGCCCGATTACAACGGTATGCGTACTTTTCCGCTAGGCCGTTCTAGTTATTCGTTTCGAGCATCAGAACTGCGAAAATTTTGAGTTTCTCAAGCGTTTCTTACCTCCAAACTGCCATATCTCGCGAACGGATTGACCAATCCGCAAAATTTCTGTTGCATCTGAAAGTAGAAACTCGCCCGATTACAACGGTGTGAGTAGTTTTCCCCTAGGCCGTTCTAGTTATTCGTTTCGAGCATCAGAACTGCGAAAATTTTGAGTTTCTCGAGCGTTTCTTACTTCCAAACTGCCATATCTCTCGAACGGATCGAACAATCCGCAAAATTTCTGTTGCATCTGAAAGTAAAAATTCGCCCGATTACAACGGAGGGTGTAGTTTTCCCCTAGGCCGTTCTAGTTATTCGTTTCGAGCATCAGAACTGCGAAAATTTTGAGTTTCTCAAGCGTTCCTTACTTCCAAACTGCCATATCTCGCGAACGGATCGAACAATCCGCAAAATTTCTGTTGCATCTGCAAGTAGAAACTCGCCCGATTACAACGGTATGCGTACTTTTCCCCTAGGCCGTTCTAGTTATTCGTTTCGAGCATCAGAACTGCGAAAATTTTGAGTCTCTCAAGCGTTTCTTACCCCCAAACTGCCATATCTCGCGAACGGATTGACCAATCCGCAAAATTTCAGTTGCATCTGAAAGTAGAAACTCGCCCGAATACAACGGTATGCGTACTATTCCCCTAGGCCGTTCTAGTTACTCGTTTCGAGCATCACAACTGCGAAAATTTTGAGTTTCTCAAGCGTTTCTTACCTCCAAACTGCCATATCTCGCGAACGGATTTATCAATCCGCAAAATTTCTGTTGCATCTGAAAGTAGAAACTCGCCCGATTACAACGGTATGCGCACTTTTCCCCTAGGCCGTTCTAGTTATTCATGTCGAGCATCAGAACTGCGAAAATTTTGAGTTTCTCAAGCGTTTCTTACCTCCAAACTGCCATATCTCGCGAACGGATTGACCAATCCGCAAAATTTCTGTTGCATCTGAAAGTAGAAACTCGCCCGATTACAACGGTGTGAGTAGTTTTCCCCTAGGCCGTTCTAGTTATTCGTTTCGAGCATCAGAACTGCGAAAATTTTGAGTTTCTCGAGCGTTTCTTACTTCCAAACTGCCATATCTCGCGAACGGATTGACTAATCCGCAAAATTTCTGTTGCATCTGAAAGTAGAAACTCGCCCGATTACAACGGTATGCGTACTTTTCCCCTAGGCCGTTCTAGTTATTCGTTTCGAGCATCAGAACTGCGAAAATTTTGAGTTACTCAAGCGTTTCTTACCCCCAAACTGCCATATCTCGCGAACGGATTGACCAATCCTCAAAATTTCAGTTGCATCTGAAAGTAGAGACTCGCCCGAATACAACGGTATGCGTACTATTCCCCTAGGCCGTTCTAGTTACTCGTTTCGAGCATCACAACTGCGAAAATTTTGAGTTTCTCAAGCGTTTCTTACCTCCAAACTGCCATATCTCGCGAACGGATTTATCAATCCGCAAAATTTCTGTTGCATCCGAAAGCAGAAACTCGCCCGATTACAACGGTATGCGTACTTTTCCCCTATGCCGTTCTAGTTACTCGTTTCGAGCATCAGAACTGCGAAAATTTTGAGTTTCTCAAGCGTTTCTTATTTCCAAACTGCCATATCTCGCGAACGGATTGACTAATCCGCAAAATTTCTGTTGCATCTGAAAGTAGAAACTCGCCCGATTACAACGGTATGCGTACTTTTCCCCTAGGCCGTTCTAGTTATTCGTTTCGAGCATCAGAACTGCGAAAATTTTGAGTTTCTCAAGCGTTTCTTACCTCCAAACTGCCATATCTCGCGAACGGATTGACCAATCCGCAAAATTTCTGTTGCATCTGAAAGTAGAAACTCGCCCGATTACAACGGTATACGTACTTTTCCCCTAGGCCGTTCTAGTTACTCGTTTCGAGCATCAGAACTGCGAAAATTTTGAGTTTCTCAAGCGTTTCTTATCTCCAAACTGCCATATCTCGCGAACGGATTGATCAATCCGCAAAATTTCTGTTGCATCTGAAAGTAGAAACTCGCCCGATTACAACGGTATGCGTACTTTTCCGCTAGGCCGTTCTAGTTATTCGTTTCGAGCATCAGAACTGCGAAAATTTTGAGTTTCTCAAGCGTTTCTTACCTCCAAACTGCCATATCTCGCGAACGGATTGACCAATCCGCAAAATTTCTGTTGCATCTGAAAGTAGAAACTCGCCCGATTACAACGGTGTGAGTAGTTTTCCCCTAGGCCGTTCTAGTTATTCGTTTCGAGCATCAGAACTGCGAAAATTTTGAGTTTCTCGAGCGTTTCTTACTTCCAAACTGCCATATCTCTCGAACGGATCGAACAATCCGCAAAATTTCTGTTGCATCTGAAAGTAAAAATTCGCCCGATTACAACGGAGGGTGTAGTTTTCCCCTAGGCCGTTCTAGTTATTCGTTTCGAGCATCAGAACTGCGAAAATTTTGAGTTTCTCAAGCGTTCCTTACTTCCAAACTGCCATATCTCGCGAACGGATCGAACAATCCGCAAAATTTCTGTTGCATCTGCAAGTAGAAACTCGCCCGATTACAACGGTATGCGTACTTTTCCCCTAGGCCGTTCTAGTTATTCGTTTCGAGCATCAGAACTGCGAAAATTTTGAGTCTCTCAAGCGTTTCTTACCCCCAAACTGCCATATCTCGCGAACGGATTGACCAATCCGCAAAATTTCAGTTGCATCTGAAAGTAGAAACTCGCCCGAATACAACGGTATGCGTACTATTCCCCTAGGCCGTTCTAGTTACTCGTTTCGAGCATCACAACTGCGAAAATTTTGAGTTTCTCAAGCGTTTCTTACCTCCAAACTGCCATATCTCGCGAACGGATTTATCAATCCGCAAAATTTCTGTTGCATCTGAAAGTAGAAACTCGCCCGATTACAACGGTATGCGCACTTTTCCCCTAGGCCGTTCTAGTTATTCATGTCGAGCATCAGAACTGCGAAAATTTTGAGTTTCTCAAGCGTTTCTTATCTCCAAACTGCCATATCTCGCGAACGGATTGACCAATCCGCAAAATTTCTGTTGCATCTGAAAGTAGAAACTCGCCCGATTACAACGGTGTGAGTAGTTTTCCCCTAGGCCGTTCTAGTTATTCGTTTCGAGCATCAGAACTGCGAAAATTTTGAGTTTCTCGAGCGTTTCTTACTTCCAAACTGCCATATCTCTCGAACGGATCGAACAATCCGCAAAATTTCTGTTGCATCTGAAAGTAAAAATTCGCCCGATTACAACGGAGGGTGTAGTTTTCCCCTAGGCCGTTCTAGTTATTCGTTTCGAGCATCAGAACTGCGAAAATTTTGAGTTTCTCAAGCGTTCCTTACTTCCAAACTGCCATATCTCGGGAACGGATCGAACAATCCGCAAAATTTCTGTTGCATCTGCAAGTAGAAACTCGCCCGATTACAACGGTATGCGTACTTTTCCCCTAGGCCGTTCTAGTTATTCGTTTCGAGCATCAGAACTGCGAAAATTTTGAGTCTCTCAAGCGTTTCTTACCCCCAAACTGCCATATCTCGCGAACGGATTGACCAATCCGCAAAATTTCAGTTGCATCTGAAAGTAGAAACTCGCCCGAATACAACGGTATGGGTACTATTCCCCTAGGCCGTTCTAGTTACTCGTTTCGAGCATCACAACTGCGAAAATTTTGAGTTTCTCAAGCGTTTCTTACCTCCAAACTGCCATATCTCGCGAACGGATTTATCAATCCGCAAAATTTCTGTTGCATCTGAAAGTAGAAACTCGCCCGATTACAACGGTATGCGCACTTTTCCCCTAGGCCGTTCTAGTTATTCGTGTCGAGCATCAGAACTGCGAAAATTTTGAGTTTCTCAAGCGTTTCTTATTTCCAAACTGCCATATCTCGCGAACGGATTGACTAATCCGCAAAATTTCTGTTGCATCTGAAAGTAGAAACTCGCCCGATTACAACGGTATGCGTACTTTTCCCCTAGGCCGTTCTAGTTATTCGTTTCGAGCATCAGAACTGCGATAATTTTGAGTTACTCAAGCGTTTCTTACCCCCAAACTGCCATATCTCGCGAACGGATTGACCAATCCTCAAAATTTCAGTTGCATCTGAAAGTAGAGACTCGCCCGAATACAACGGTATGCGTACTATTCCCCTAGGCCGTTCTAGTTACTCGTTTCGAGCATCACAACTGCGAAAATTTTGAGTTTCTCAAGCGTTTCTTACCTCCAAACTGCCATATCTCGCGAACGGATTTATCAATCCGCAAAATTTCTGTTGCATCTGAAAGTAGAAACTCGCCCGATTACAACGGTATGCGCACTTTTCCCCTAGGCCGTTCTAGTTATTCGTGTCGAGCATCAGAACTGCGAGAATTTTGAGTTTCTCAAGCGTTTCTTACATCCAAACTGCCATATCTCGCGAACGGATTGATCAATCCGCAAAATTTCTGTTGCATCTGAAAGTAGAAACTCGCCCGATTACAACGGTATGCGCACTTTTCCCCTAGGCCGTTCTAGTTATTCGTTTCGAGCATCAGAACTGCGAAAATTCTGAGTTTCTCAAGCGTTTCTTTTCTCCAAACTGCCATATCTCGCGAACGGATTTATCAATCCGCAAAATTTCTGTTGCATCTGAAAGTAGAAACTCGCCCGATTACAACTATATGCGCACTTTTCCCCTAGGCCGTTCTAGTTATTCGTGTCGAGCATCAGAGCTGCGAAAATTTTGAGTTTCTCAAGCGTTTCTTACCTCCAAACTGCCATATCTCGCGAACGGATTGACCAATCCGCAAAATTTCTGTTGCATCTGAAAGTAGAGACTCGTCCGATTACAACGGTATGTGTAGTTTTCCCCTAGGCCGTTCCAGTTATTCGTTTCGAGCATCAGAACTGCGAAAATTTTGAGTTTCTCAAGCGTTTCTTACATCCAAACTGCAATATCGCGCGAACGGATTGACCGATCCGCAAAATTTATGTTGCATCTGAAAGCAGAAACTCGCCCGATTACAACGGTATGCGTACTTTTCCCCTAGGCCGTTCTAGTTATTCGTTTCGAGCATCAGAACTGCGAAAATTTTGAGTTTCTCAAGCGTTTCTTACATCCAAACTGCCATATCTCGCGAACGGATAGACCAATCCGCAAAATTTCTATTGCATCTGAATGTAGAAACTCGCCCGATTACAACGGTATGTGTAGTTTTCCCCTAGGCGGTTCCAGTTATTCGTTTCGAGCATCAGAGCTGCGAAAATTTTGAGTTTCTCAAGCGTTTCTTACATCCAAACTGCCATATCTCGCGAACGGATTGACCAATCCCCAAAATTTCTTTTGCATCTGAAAGTAGAAACTCGCCCGATTACAACGGTATGCGTACTTTTCCCCTAGGCGGTTCTGGTTATTCGTTTCGAGCATCAGAACTGCGAAAATTTTGAGTTTCTCAAGCGTTTCTTACCTCCAAACTGCCATATCTCGCGAACGGATTGACCCATCCGCAAAATTTCTGTTGCATCTGAAAGTAGAAACTCGCCCGATTACAACGGTAGGTGTAGTTTTCCCCTAGGCCGTTCTAGTTATTCGTTTCGAGCATCAGAACTGCGAAAATTTTGAGTTTCTCAAGCGTTTCTTACATCCAAACTGCCATATCTCGCGAACGGATAGACCAATCCGCAAAATTTCTATTGCATCTGAATGTAGAAACTCGCCCGATTACAACGGTATGCGCACTTTTCCCCTAGGCGGTTCTAGTTATTCGTTTCGAGCATCAGAACTGCGAAAATTTTGAGTTTCTCAAGCGTTTCTTACCTCCAAACTGCCATATCTCGCGAACGGATTGACCCATCCGCAAAATTTCTATTGCATCTGAATGTAGAAACTCGCCCGATTACAACGGTATGTGTAGTTTTCCCCTAGGCGGTTCCAGTTATTCGTTTCGAGCATCAGAGCTGCGAAAATTTTGAGTTTCTCAAGCGTTTCTTACATCCAAACTGCCATATCTCGCGAACGGATTGACCAATCCCCAAAATTTCTTTTGCATCTGAAAGTAGAAACTCGCCCGATTACAACGGTATGCGTACTTTTCCCCTAGGCGGTTCTGGTTATTCGTTTCGAGCATCAGAACTGCGAAAATTTTGAGTTTCTCAAGCGTTTCTTACCTCCAAACTGCCATATCTCGCGAACGGATTGACCCATCCGCAAAATTTCTGTTGCATCTGAAAGTAGAAACTCGCCCGATTACAACGGTAGGTGTAGTTTTCCCCTAGGCCGTTCTAGTTATTCGTTTCGAGCATCAGAACTGCGAAAATTTTGAGTTTCTCAAGCGTTTCTTACATCCAAACTGCCATATCTCGCGAACGGATAGACCAATCCGCAAAATTTCTATTGCATCTGAATGTAGAAACTCGCCCGATTACAACGGTATGCGCACTTTTCCCCTAGGCGGTTCTAGTTATTCGTTTCGAGCATCAGAACTGCGAAAATTTTGAGTTTCTCAAGCGTTTCTTACCTCCAAACTGCCATATCTCGCGAACGGATTGACCCATCCGCAAAATTTCTGTTGCATCTGAAAGTAGAAACTCGCCCGATTACAACGGTAGGTGTAGTTTTCCCCTAGGCCGTTCTAGTTATTCGTTTCGAGCATCAGAACTGCGAAAATTTTGAGTTTCTCAAGCGTTTCTTACATCCAAACTGCCATATCTCGCGAACGGATAGACCAATCCGCAAAATTTCTATTGCATCTGAATGTAGAAACTCGCCCGATTACAACGGTATGTGTAGTTTTCCCCTAGGCGGTTCCAGTTATTCGTTTCGAGCATCAGAGCTGCGAAAATTTTGAGTTTCTCAAGCGTTTCTTACATCCAAACTGCCATATCTCGCGAACGGATTGACCAATCCCCAAAATTTCTTTTGCATCTGAAAGTAGAAACTCGCCCGATTACAACGGTATGCGTACTTTTCCCCTAGGCGGTTCTGGTTATTCGTTTCGAGCATCAGAACTGCGAAAATTTTGAGTTTCTCAAGCGTTTCTTACCTCCAAACTGCCATATCTCGCGAACGGATTGACCCATCCGCAAAATTTCTGTTGCATCTGAAAGTAGAAACTCGCCCGATTACAACGGTAGGTGTAGTTTTCCCCTAGGCCGTTCTAGTTATTCGTTTCGAGCATCAGAACTGCGAAAATTTTGAGTTTCTCAAGCGTTTCTTACATCCAAACTGCCATATCTCGCGAACGGATAGACCAATCCGCAAAATTTCTATTGCATCTGAATGTAGAAACTCGCCCGATTACAACGGTATGTGTAGTTTTCCCCTAGGCGGTTCCAGTTATTCGTTTCGAGCATCAGAGCTGCGAAAATTTTGAGTTTCTCAAGCGTTTCTTACATCCAAACTGCCATATCTCGCGAACGGATTGACCAATCCCCAAAATTTCTTTTGCATCTGAAAGTAGAAACTCGCCCGATTACAACGGTATGCGTACTTTTCCCCTAGGCCGTTCTAGTTACTCGTTTCGAGCATCAGAACTGCGAAAATTTTGAGTTTCTCAAGCGTTTCTTATCTCCAAACTGCCATATCTCGCGAACGGATTGATCAATCCGCAAAATTTCTGTTGCATCTGAAAGTAGAAACTCGCCCGATTACAACGGTATGCGTACTTTTCCGCTAGGCCGTTCTAGTTATTCGTTTCGAGCATCAGAACTGCGAAAATTTTGAGTTTCTCAAGCGTTTCTTACCTCCAAACTGCCATATCTCGCGAACGGATTTACCAATCCGCAAAATTTCTGCTGCATCTGAAAGTAGAAACTCGCCCGATTACAACGGTATGCGTAATTCTCCCCTAGGCCGTTGTAGTCATTCGTTTTGAGCATCAGAACTGCGAAAATTTTGAGTTTCTCAAGCGTTTCTTATTTCCAAACTGCCATATCTCGCGAACGGATTGACCAATCCGCAAAATTTCTGTTGCATCTGAAAGTAGAAACTCGCCCGATTATAACGGTATGCGTACTTCTTCCCTAGGCCGTTGTAGTCATTCGTTTCGAGCATCAGAACTGCGAAAATTTTGAGTTTCTCAAGCGTTTCTTACCTCCAAACTGCCATATCTCGCGAACGGATTGACCAATCCGCAAAATTTCTGTTGCATCTGAAAGTAGAAACTCGCCCGATTACAACGGTATGCGTACTTTTCCCCTAGGCCGTTCTAGTTACTCGTTTCGAGCATCAGAACTGCGAAAATTTTGAGTTTCTCAAGCGTTTCTTACCTCCAAACTACCATATCTCGCGAACGGATCGACCAATCCGCAAAATTTTTGTTGCTTCTGAAAGTAGAAACTCGCCCGATTATAACGGTATGCGTACTTCTTCCCTAGGCCGTTGTAGTCATTCGTTTCGAGCATCAGAACTGCGAAAATTTTGAGTTTCTCAAGCGTTTCTTACATCCAAACTGCCATATCTCGCGAACGGATTGACCAATCCGCAAAATTTCTGTTGCATCTGAAAGCAGAAACTCGCCCGATTACAACGGTATGCGTACTTTTCACCTATGCCGTTCTAGTTACTCGTTTCGAGCATCAGAACTGCGAAAATTTTGAGTTTCTCAATCGTTTCTTATTTCCAAACTGCCATATCTCGCGAACGGATTGACCAATCCGCAAAATTTCTGTTGCATCTGAAAGTAGAAACTCGCCCGATTACAACGGTAGGTGTAGTTTTCCCCCAGGCCGTTCTAGTTATTCGTTTGGAGCATCAGAACTGCGCAAATTTTAAGTTTCTCAAGCGTTTCTTACCTCCAAACTGCCATATCTCGCGAACGGATTGACCCATCCGCAAAATTTCTGTTGCATCTGAAAGTAGAAACTCGCCCGATTACAACGGTAGGTGTAGTTTTCCCCTAGGCCGTTCTAGTTATTCGTTTCGAGCATCAAAACTGCGAAAATTTTGAGTTTCTCAAGCGTTTCTTACATCCAAACTGCCATATCTCGCGAACGGATAGACCAATCCGCAAAATTTCTATTGCATCTGAATGTAGAAACTCGCCCGATTACAACGGTATGCGCACTTTTCCCCTAGGCGGTTCTAGTTATTCGTTTCGAGCATCAGAACTGCGAAAATTTTGAGTTTCTCAAGCGTTTCTTACCTCCAAACTGCCATATCTCGCGAACGGATTGACCCATCCGCAAAATTTCTGTTGCATCTGAAAGTAGAAACTCGCCCGATTACAACGGTAGGTGTAGTTTTCCCCTAGGCCGTTCTAGTTATTCGTTTCGAGCATCAGAACTGCGAAAATTTTGAGTTTCTCAAGCGTTTCTTACATCCAAACTGCCATATCTCGCGAACGGATAGACCAATCCGCAAAATTTCTATTGCATCTGAATGTAGAAACTCGCCCGATTACAACGGTATGTGTAGTTTTCCCCTAGGCGGTTCCAGTTATTCGTTTCGAGCATCAGAGCTGCGAAAATTTTGAGTTTCTCAAGCGTTTCTTACATCCAAACTGCCATATCTCGCGAACGGATTGACCAATCCCCAAAATTTCTTTTGCATCTGAAAGTAGAAACTCGCCCGATTACAACGGTATGCGTACTTTTCCCCTAGGCGGTTCTGGTTATTCGTTTCGAGCATCAGAACTGCGAAAATTTTGAGTTTCTCAAGCGTTTCTTACCTCCAAACTGCCATATCTCGCGAACGGATTGACCCATCCGCAAAATTTCTGTTGCATCTGAAAGTAGAAACTCGCCCGATTACAACGGTAGGTGTAGTTTTCCCCTAGGCCGTTCTAGTTATTCGTTTCGAGCATCAGAACTGCGAAAATTTTGAGTTTCTCAAGCGTTTCTTACATCCAAACTGCCATATCTCGCGAACGGATAGACCAATCCGCAAAATTTCTATTGCATCTGAATGTAGAAACTCGCCCGATTACAACGGTATGTGTAGTTTTCCCCTAGGCGGTTCCAGTTATTCGTTTCGAGCATCAGAGCTGCGAAAATTTTGAGTTTCTCAAGCGTTTCTTACATCCAAACTGCCATATCTCGCGAACGGATTGACCAATCCCCAAAATTTCTTTTGCATCTGAAAGTAGAAACTCGCCCGATTACAACGGTATGCGTACTTTTCCCCTAGGCCGTTCTAGTTACTCGTTTCGAGCATCAGAACTGCGAAAATTTTGAGTTTCTCAAGCGTTTCTTATCTCCAAACTGCCATATCTCGCGAACGGATTGATCAATCCGCAAAATTTCTGTTGCATCTGAAAGTAGAAACTCGCCCGATTACAACGGTAGGTGTAGTTTTCCCCTAGGCCGTTCTAGTTATTCGTTTCGAGCATCAGAACTGCGAAAATTTTGAGTTTCTCAAGCGTTTCTTACATCCAAACTGCCATATCTCGCGAACGGATAGACCAATCCGCAAAATTTCTATTGCATCTGAATGTAGAAACTCGCCCGATTACAACGGTATGTGTAGTTTTCCCCTAGGCGGTTCCAGTTATTCGTTTCGAGCATCAGAGCTGCGAAAATTTTGAGTTTCTCAAGCGTTTCTTACATCCAAACTGCCATATCTCGCGAACGGATTGACCAATCCCCAAAATTTCTTTTGCATCTGAAAGTAGAAACTCGCCCGATTACAACGGTATGCGTACTTTTCCCCTAGGCCGTTCTAGTTACTCGTTTCGAGCATCAGAACTGCGAAAATTTTGAGTTTCTCAAGCGTTTCTTATCTCCAAACTGCCATATCTCGCGAACGGATTGATCAATCCGCAAAATTTCTGTTGCATCTGAATGTAGAAACTCGCCCGATTACAACGGTAGGTGTAGTTTTCCCCCAGGCCGTTCTAGTTATTCGTTTGGAGCATCAGAACTGCGCAAATTTTGAGTTTCTCAAGCGTTTCTTACCTCCAAACTGCCATATCTCGCAAACGGACAGACCAATCCGCAAAATTTCTATTGCATCTTAAAGTAGAAACTCGCCCGATTACAACGGTATGTGTAGTTTTCCCCTAGGCCGTTCCAGTTATTCGTTTCGATCATCAGAACTGCGAAAATTTTGAGTTTCTCAAGCGTTTCTTATTTCCAAACTGCCATATCTCGCGAACGGATTGACCAATCCGCAAAATTTCTGTTGCATCTGAAAGTAGAAACTCGCCCGATTACAACGGTATGCGTACTTTTCCCCTAGGCCGTTCTAGTTATTCGTTTCGAGCATCAGAACTGCGAAAATTTTGAGTTTCTCAAGCGTTTCTTACCTCCAAACTGCCATATCTCGCTAACGGATTGACCAATCCGCAAAATTTCTGTTGCATCTGAAAGTAGAAACTCGCCCGATTACAACGGTATGCGTACTTTTCCCCTAGGCCGTTCTAGTTACTCGTTTCGAGCATCAGAACTGCGAAAATTTTGAGTTTCTCAAGCGTTTCTTATCTCCAAACTGCCATATCTCGCGAACGGATTGATCAATCCGCAAAATTTCTGTTGCATCTGAAAGTAGAAACTCGCCCGATTACAACGGTATGCGCACTTTTCCCCTAGGCCGTTCTAGTAATTCGTGTCGAGCATCAGAACTGCGAAAATTTTGAGTTTCTCAAGCGTTTCTTACCTCCAAACTACCATACCTCGCGAACGGATTCACCAATCCGCAAAATTTCTGTTGCTTCTGAAAGTAGAAACTCGCCCGATTACAACGGTATGCGTACTTCTCCCCTAGGCCGTTGTAGTCATTCGTTTCGAGCATCAGAACTGCGAAAATTTTGAGTTTCTCAAGCGTTTCTTATCTCCAAACTGCCATATCTCGCGAACGGATTGATCAATCCGCAGAATTTCTGTTGCATCTGAAAGTAGAAACTCGCCCGATTACAACGGTATGCGCACTTTTCCCCTAGGCTGTTCTAGTTATTCGTTTCGAGCATCAGAACTGCGAAAATTTTGAGTTTCTCAAGCGTTTCTTACATCCAAACTGCCATATCTCGCGAACGGATAGACCAATCCGCAAAATTTCTATTGCATCTGAATGTAGAAACTCGCCCGATTACAACGGTATGTGTAGTTTTCCCCTAGGCGGTTCCAGTTATTCGTTTCGAGCATCAGAACTGCGAAAATTTTGAGTTTCTCTAGCGTTTCTTACATCCAAACTGCCATATCTCGCGAACGGATTGACCAATCCGCAAAATTTCTGTTGCATCTGAAAGCAGAAACTCGCCCGATTACAACGGTATGCGTACTTTTCCCCTATGCCGTTCTAGTTACTCGTTTCGAGCACCAGAACTGCGAAAATTTTGAGTTTCTCAAGCGTTTCTTATTTCCAAACTGCCATATCTCGCGAACGGATTGACCAATCCGCATAATTTCTGTTGCATCTGAAAGTAGAAACTCGCCCGATTACAACGGTATGCGTACTTTTCCCCTAGGCCGTTCTAGTTATTCGTTTCGAGCATCAGAACTGCGAAAATTTTGAGTTACTCAAGCGTTTCTTACATCCAAACTGCCATATCTCGCGAACGGATTGACCAATCCGCAAAATTTCTGTTGCATCTGAAAGTAGAAACTCGCCCGATTACAACGGTATGCGTACTTTTCCCCTAGGCCGTTCTAGTTACTCGTTTCGAGCATCAGAACTGCGAAAATTTTGAGTTTCTCTAGCGTTTCTTACATCCAAACTGCCATATCTCGCGAACGGATTGACCAATCCGCAAAATTTCTGTTGCATCTGAAAGCAGAAACTCGCCCGATTACAACGGTATGTGTAGTTTTCCCCTAGGCGGTTCCAGTTATTCGTTTCGAGCATCAGAACTGCGAAAATTTTGAGTTTCTCTAGCGTTTCTTACATCCAAACTGCCATATCTCGCGAACGGATTGACCAATCCGCAAAATTTCTGTTGCATCTGAAAGCAGAAACTCGCCCGATTACAACGGTATGCGTACTTTTCCCCTATGCCGTTCTAGTTACTCGTTTCGAGCACCAGAACTGCGAAAATTTTGAGTTTCTCAAGCGTTTCTTATTTCCAAACTGCCATATCTCGCGAACGGATTGACCAATCCGCATAATTTCTGTTGCATCTGAAAGTAGAAACTCGCCCGATTACAACGTTATGCGTACTTTTCCCCTAGGCCGTTCTAGTTATTCGTTTCGAGCATCAGAACTGCGAAAATTTTGAGTTACTCAAGCGTTTCTTACATCCAAACTGCCATATCTCGCGAACGGATTGACCAATCCGCAAAATTTCTGTTGCATCTGAAAGTAGAAACTCGCCCGATTACAACGGTATGCGTACTTTTCCCCTAGGCCGTTCTAGTTACTCGTTTCGAGCATCAGAACTGCGAAAATTTTGAATTTCTCAAGCGTTTCTTATCTCCAAACTGCCATATCACGCGAACGGATTGATCAATCCGCAAATTTCTGTTGCATCTGAAAGTAGAAACTCGCCCGATTACAACGGTATGCGCACTTTTCCCCTAGGCCGTTCTAGTTATTCGTGTCGAGCATCAGAACTGCGAAAATTTTGAGTTTCTCAAGCGTTTCTTATCTCCAAACTGCCATATCTCGCGAACGGATTGATCAATCCGCAAAATTTCTGTTGCTTCTGAAAGTAGAAACTCGCCCGATTACAACGGTATGAGTACTTCTCCCCTAGGCCGTTGTAGTCATTCGTTTCGAGCATCAGAACTGCGAAAATTTTGAGTTTCTCAAGCGTTTCTTATCTCCAAACTGCCATATCTCGCGAACGGATTGATCAATCCGCAGAATTTCTGTTGCATCTGAAAGTAGAAACTCGCCCGATTACAACGGTATGCGCACTTTTCCCCTAGGCGGTTCTAGTTATTCGTTTCGAGCATCAGAACTGCGAAAATTTTGAGTTTCTCAAGCGTTTCTTACATCCAAACTGCCATATCTCGCGAACGGATAGACCAATCCGCAAAATTTCTATTGCATCTGAATGTAGAAACTCGCCCGATTACAACGGTATGTGTAGTTTTCCCCTAGGCGGTTCCAGTTATTCGTTTCGAGCATCAGAACTGCGAAAATTTTGAGTTTCTCAAGCGTTTCTTACATCCAAACTGCCATATCTCGCGAACGGATTGACCAATCCGCAAAATTTCTGTTGCATCTGAAAGCAGAAACTCGCCCGATTACAACGGTATGCGTACTTTTCCCTATGCCGTTCTAGTTACTCGTTTCGAGCACCAGAACTGCGAAAATTTTGAGTTTCTCAAGCGTTTCTTATTTCCAAACTGCCATATCTCGCGAACGGATTGACCAATCCGCAAAATTTCTGTTGCATCTGAAAGTAGAAACTCGCCCGATTACAACGGTATGCGTACTTTTCCCCTAGGCCGTTCTAGTTATTCGTTTCGAGCATCAGAACTGCGAAAATTTTGAGTTACTCAAGCGTTTTCTTACCTCCAAACTGCCATATCTCGCGAACGGATTGACCAATCCGCAAAATTTCTGGTTGCATCTGAAAGTAGAACTCGCACGATTACAACGGTAGGTTTAGTTTTCCCCTAGGCCGTTCTAGTTATTCGTTTCGAGCATCAGAACTGCGCAAATTTGAGTTTCTCAAGCGTTTCTTACCTCCAATCTGCCATATCTCGCAAACGGATAGACCAATCCGCAAAATTTCTA
This sequence comes from Ptiloglossa arizonensis, assembly GCF_051014685.1. Classification (NCBI taxonomy): domain Eukaryota; kingdom Metazoa; phylum Arthropoda; class Insecta; order Hymenoptera; family Colletidae; genus Ptiloglossa; species Ptiloglossa arizonensis. The sequence continues at coordinate 1,258,800 of NW_027478422.1, forward strand.
TGCATCTGAAAGTAGAAACTCGCCCGATTACAACGGTATGTGTAGTTTTCCCCTAGGCCGTTCCAGTTATTCGTTTTCGAGCATCAGAACTGCGAAAATTTAGAGTTTCTCAAGCGTTTCTTACCTCCAAACTGCCATATTTCGCGAACGGATAGACCAATCCGCAAAATTTCTATTGCATCTGAAAGTAGAAACTCGCCGATTACAACGGTATGTGTAGTTTTCCCCCTAGGCCGTTTCAGTTATTCGTTTCGAGGATCAGAACTGCGAAATTTTGAGTTTCTCAAGCGTTTCTTACCTCCAAACTGCCATTATTTCGCGAAACGGAATAGACCAATCCGCAAAATTTCTATTGCATCTGAAAGTAGAAACTCGCCCGATTACAACGGTAGTGTAGTTTTCCCCTAGGCCGTTTCAGTTATTCGTTTCGAGGATCAGAACTGCGAAAATTTTGAGTTTCTCAAGCGTTTCTTATCTCCAAACTACCATATCTCGCGAACGGATTGATCAATCCGCAAAATTTCTGTTGCATCTGAAAGCAGAAACTCGCCCGATTACAACGGTATGCGTACTTTTCCCCTATGCCGTTCTAGTTACTCGTTTCGAGCACCAGAACTGCGAAAATTTTGAGTTTCTCAAGCGTTTCTTATTTCAAACTGCCATATCTCGCGAACGGATTGACCAATCCGCAAAATTTCTGTTGCATCTGAAAGTAGAAAACTCGCCCGATTACAACGGGTATGCGTACTTTTCCCCGTAGGCCGTTCTAGTTATTCGTTTCGAGCATCAGAACTGCGAAAATTTTGAGTTACTCAAGCGTTTCTTACCTCCAAACTGCCATATCTCGCGAACGGATTGACCAATCCGCAAAATTTCTGTTGCATCTGAAAGTAGAAACTCGCCCGATTACAACGGTATGCGTACTTTTCCCCTAGGCCGTTCTAGTTACTCGTTTCGAGCATCAGAACTGCGAAAATTTTGAGTTTCTCAAGCGTTTCTTATCTCCAAACTGCCATATCTCGCGAACGGATTGATCAATCCGCCTAATTTCTGTTGCATCTCAAAGTAGAAACTCGCCCGATTACAACGGTATGCGTACTTTTCCGCTAGGCCGTTCTAGTTATTCGTTTCGAGCATCAGAACTGCGAAAATTTTGAGTTTCTCAAGCGTTTCTTACCTCCAAACTGCCATATCTCGCGAACGGATTGACCAATCCGCAAAATTTCTGTTGCATCTGAAAGTAGAACCTCGCCCGATTACAACGGTATGCGTACTCTTCCCCTAGGCCGTCCTAGTTACTCGTTTCGAGCATCAGAACTGCGAAAATTTTGAGTTTCTCAAGCGTTTCTTATCTCCAAACTGCCATATCTCGCAAACGGATAGACCAATCCGCAAAATTTCTATTGCATCTGAAAGTAGAAACTCGCCCGATTACAACGGTATGTGTAGTTTTCCCCTAGGCCGTTTCAGTTATTCGTTTCGAGGATCAGAACTGCGAAAATTTTGAGTTTCTCAAGCGTTTCTTATCTCCAAACTACCATATCTCGCGAACGGATTGATCAATCCGCAAAATTTCTGTTGCATCTGAAAGCAGAAACTCGCCCGATTACAACGGTATGCGTACTTTTCCCCTATGCCGTTCTAGTTACTCGTTTCGAGCACCAGAACTGCGAAAATTTTGAGTTTCTCAAGCGTTTCTTATTTCCAAACTGCCATATCTCGCGAACGGATTGACCAATCCGCATAATTTCTGTTGCATCTGAAAGTAGAAACTCGCCCGATTACAACGTTATGCGTACTTTTCCCCTAGGCCGTTCTAGTTATTCGTTTCGAGCATCAGAACTGCGAAAATTTTGAGTCTCTCAAGCGTTTCTTACCCCCAAACTGCCATATCTCGCGAACGGATCGACCAATCCGCAAAATTTTTGTTGCTTCTGAAAGTAGAAACTCGCCCGATTATAACGGTATGCGTACTTCTTCCCTAGGCCGTTGTAGTCATTCGTTTCGAGCATCAGAACTGCGAAAATTTTGAGTTTCTCAAGCGTTTCTTACCTCCAAACTGCCATATCTCGCGAACGGATTGACCAATCCGCAAAATTTCTGTTGCATCTGAAAGTAGAAACTCGCCCGATTACAACGGTATGCGTACTTTTCCCCTAGGCCGTTCTAGTTACTCGTTTCGAGCATCAGAACTGCGAAAATTTTGAGTTTCTCAAGCGTTTCTTACCTCCAAACTACCATATCTCGCGAACGGATCGACCAATCCGCAAAATTTTTGTTGCTTCTGAAAGTAGAAACTCGCCCGATTATAACGGTATGCGTACTTCTTCCCTAGGCCGTTGTAGTCATTCGTTTCGAGCATCAGAACTGCGAAAATTTTGAGTTTCTCAAGCGTTTCTTACATCCAAACTGCCATATCTCGCGAACGGATTGACCAATCCGCAAAATTTCTGTTGCATCTGAAAGCAGAAACTCGCCCGATTACAACGGTATGCGTACTTTTCCCCTATGCCGTTCTAGTTACTCGTTTCGAGCATCAGAAATGCGAAAATTTTGAGTTTCTCAATCGTTTCTTATTTCCAAACTGCCATATCTCGCGAACGGATTGACCAATCCGCAAAATTTCTGTTGCATCTGAAAGTAGAAACTCGCCCGATTACAACGGTAGGTGTAGTTTTCCCCCAGGCCGTTCTAGTTATTCGTTTGGAGCATCAGAACTGCGCAAATTTTGAGTTTCTCAAGCGTTTCTTACCTCCAAACTGCCATATCTCGCAAACGGACAGACCAATCCGCAAAATTTCTATTGCATCTTAAAGTAGAAACTCGCCCGATTACAACGGTATGTGTAGTTTTCCCCTAGGCCGTTCCAGTTATTCGTTTCGATCATCAGAACTGCGAAAATTTTGAGTTTCTCAAGCGTTTCTTATTTCCAAACTGCCATATCTCGCGAACGGATTGACCAATCCGCAAAATTTCTGTTGCATCTGAAAGTAGAAACTCGCCCGATTACAACGGTATGCGTACTTTTCCCCTAGGCCGTTCTAGTTATTCGTTTCGAGCATCAGAACTGCGAAAATTTTGAGTTTCTCAAGCGTTTCTTACCTCCAAACTGCCATATCTCGCTAACGGATTGACCAATCCGCAAAATTTCTGTTGCATCTGAAAGTAGAACCTCGCCCGATTACAACGGTATGCGTACTTTTCCCCTAGGCCGTCCTAGTTACTCGTTTCGAGCATCAGAACTGCGAAAATTTTGAGTTTCTCAAGCGTTTCTTATCTCCAAACTGCCATATCACGCGAACGGATTGATCAATCCGCAAATTTCTGTTGCATCTGAAAGTAGAAACTCGCCCGATTACAACGGTACGCGCACTTTTCCCCTAGGCCGTTCTAGTTATTCGTTTCGAGCATCAGAACTGCGCAAATTTTGAGTTTCTCAAGCGTTTCTTACCTCCAATCTGCCATATCTCGCAAACGGATAGACCAATCCGCAAAATTTCTATTGCATCTGAAAGTAGAAACTCGCCCGATTACAACGGTATGTGTAGTTTTCCCCTAGGCCGTTCCAGTTATTCGTTTCGAGCATCAGAACTGCGAAAATTTAGAGTTTCTCAAGCGTTTCTTATCTCCAAACTACCATATCTCGCGAACGGATTGATCAATCCGCAAAATTTCTGTTGCATCTGAAAGCAGAAACTCGCCCGATTACAACGGTATGCGTACTTTTCCCCTATGCCGTTCTAGTTACTCGTTTCGAGCACCAGAACTGCGAAAATTTTGAGTTTCTCAAGCGTTTCTTATTTCCAAACTGCCATATCTCGCGAACGGATTGACCAATCCGCAAAATTTCTGTTGCATCTGAAAGTAGAAACTCGCCCGATTACAACGGTGTGCGTACTTTTCCCCTAGGCCGTTCTAGTTATTCGTTTCGAGCATCAGAACTGCGAAAATTTAGAGTTTCTCAAGCGTTTCTTACCTCCAAACTGCCATATTTCGCGAACGGATAGACCAATCCGCAAAATTTCTATTGCATCTGAAAGTAGAAACTCGCCCGATTACAACGGTACGCGCACTTTTCCCCTAGGCCGTTCTAGTTATTCGTTTCGAGCATCAGAACTGCGCAAATTTTGAGTTTCTCAAGCGTTTCTTACCTCCAATCTGCCATATCTCGCAAACGGATAGACCAATCCGCAAAATTTCTATTGCATCTGAAAGTAGAAACTCGCCCGATTACAACGGTATGTGTAGTTTTCCCCTAGGCCGTTCCAGTTATTCGTTTCGAGCATCAGAACTGCGAAAATTTAGAGTTTCTCAAGCGTTTCTTATCTCCAAACTACCATATCTCGCGAACGGATTGATCAATCCGCAAAATTTCTGTTGCATCTGAAAGCAGAAACTCGCCCGATTACAACGGTATGCGTACTTTTCCCCTATGCCGTTCTAGTTACTCGTTTCGAGCACCAGAACTGCGAAAATTTTGAGTTTCTCAAGCGTTTCTTATTTCCAAACTGCCATATCTCGCGAACGGATTGACCAATCCGCAAAATTTCTGTTGCATCTGAAAGTAGAAACTCGCCCGATTACAACGGTATGCGTACTTTTCCCCTAGGCCGTTCTAGTTATTCGTTTCGAGCATCAGAACTGCGAAAATTTAGAGTTTCTCAAGCGTTTCTTACCTCCAAACTGCCATATTTCGCGAACGGATAGACCAATCCGCAAAATTTCTATTGCATCTGAAAGTAGAAACTCGCCCGATTACAACGGTATGTGTAGTTTTCCCCTAGGCCGTTTCAGTTATTCGTTTCGAGGATCAGAACTGCGAAAATTTTGAGTTTCTCAAGCGTTTCTTATCTCCAAACTACCATATCTCGCGAACGGATTGATCAATCCGCAAAATTTCTGTTGCATCTGAAAGCAGAAACTCGCCCGATTACAACGGTATGCGTACTTTTCCCCTATGCCGTTCTAGTTACTCGTTTCGAGCACCAGAACTGCGAAAATTTTGAGTTTCTCAAGCGTTTCTTATTTCCAAACTGCCATATCTCGCGAACGGATTGACCAATCTGCAAAATTTCTGTTGCATCTGAAAGTAGAAACTCGCCCGATTACAACGGTATGCGTACTTTTCCCCTAGGCCGTCCTAGTTATTCGTTTCGAGCATCAGAACTGCGAAAATTTTGAGTTACTCAAGCGTTTCTTACCTCCAAACTGCCATATCTCGCGAACGGTTTGACCAATCCGCAAAATTTCTGTTGCATCTGAAAGTAGAAACTCGCCCGATTACAACGGTATGCGTACTTTTCCCCTAGGCCGTTCTAGTTACTCGTTTCGAGCATCAGAACTGCGAAAATTTTGAGTTTCTCAAGCGTTTCTTATCTCCAAACTGCCATATCTCGCGAACGGATTGATCAATCCGCCTAATTTCTGTTGCATCTCAAAGTAGAAACTCGCCCGATTACAACGGTATGCGTACTTTTCCGCTAGGCCGTTCTAGTTATTCGTTTCGAGCATCAGAACTGCGAAAATTTGAGTTTCTCAAGCGTTTCTTACCTCCAAACTGCCATATCTCGCGAACGGATTGACCAATCCGCAAAATTTCTGTTGCATCTGAAAGTAGAACCTCGCCCGATTACAACGGTATGCGTACTTTTCCCCTAGGCCGTCCTAGTTACTCGTTTCGAGCATCAGAACTGCGAAAATTTTGAGTTTCTCAAGCGTTTCTTATCTCCAAACTGCCATATCTCGCAAACGGATAGACCAATCCGCAAAATTTCTATTGCATCTGAAAGTAGAAACTCGCCCGATTACAACGGTATGTGTAGTTTTCCCCTAGGCCGTTCCAGATATTCGTTTCGAGCATCAGAACTGCGAAAATTTAGAGTTTCTCAAGCGTTTCTTACCTCCAAACTGCCATATTTCGCGAACGGATAGACCAATCCGCAAAATTTCTATTGCATCTGAAAGTAGAAACTCGCCCGATTACAACGGTATGTGTAGTTTTCCCCTAGGCCGTTTCAGTTATTCGTTTCGAGGATCAGAACTGCGAAAATTTTGAGTTTCTCAAGCGTTTCTTATCTCCAAACTACCATATCTCGCGAACGGATTGATCAATCCGCAAAATTTCTGTTGCATCTGAAAGCAGAAACTCGCCCGATTACAACGGTATGCGTCCTTTTCCCCTATGCCGTTCTAGTTACTCGTTTCGAGCACCAGAACTGCGAAAATTTTGAGTTTCTCAAGCGTTTCTTATTTCCAAACTGCCATATCTCGCGAACGGATTGACCAATCCGCAAAATTTCTGTTGCATCTGAAAGTAGAAACTCGCCCGATTACAACGGTATGCGTACTTTTCCCCTAGGCCGTTCTAGTTATTCGTTTCGAGCATCAGAACTGCGAAAATTTTGAGTTACTCAAGCGTTTCTTACCTCCAAACTGCCATATCTCGCGAACGGATTGACCAATCCGCAAAATTTCTGTTGCATCTGAAAGTAGAAACTCGCCCGATTACAACGGTATGCGTACTTTTCCCCTAGGCCGTTCTAGTTACTCGTTTCGAGCATCAGAACTGCGAAAATTTTGAGTTTCTCAAGCGTTTCTTATCTCCAAACTGCCATATCTCGCGAACGGATTGATCAATCCGCCTAATTTCTGTTGCATCTCAAAGTAGAAACTCGCCCGATTACAACGGTATGCGTACTTTTCCGCTAGGCCGTTCTAGTTATTCGTTTCGAGCATCAGAACTGCGAAAATTTTGAGTTTCTCAAGCGTTTCTTACCTCCAAACTGCCATATCTCGCGAACGGATTGACCAATCCGCAAAATTTCTATTGCATCTGAAAGTAGAAACTCGCCCGATTACAACGGTATGTGTAGTTTTCCCCTAGGCCGTTCCAGATATTCGTTTCGAGCATCAGAACTGCGAAAATTTAGAGTTTCTCAAGCGTTTCTTACCTCCAAACTGCCATATTTCGCGAACGGATAGACCAATCCGCAAAATTTCTGTTGCATCTGAAAGTAGAAACTCGCCCGATTACAACGGTATGTGTAGTTTTCCCCTAGGCCGTTTCAGTTATTCGTTTCGAGGATCAGAACTGCGAAAATTTTGAGTTTCTCAAGCGTTTCTTATCTCCAAACTACCATATCTCGCGAACGGATTGATCAATCCGCAAAATTTCTGTTGCATCTGAAAGCAGAAACTCGCCCGATTACAACGGTATGCGTACTTTTCCCCTATGCCGTTCTAGTTACTCGTTTCGAGCACCAGAACTGCGAAAATTTTGAGTTTCTCAAGCGTTTCTTATTTCCAAACTGCCATATCTCGCGAACGGATTGACCAATCCGCAAAATTTCTGTTGCATCTGAAAGTAGAAACTCGCCCGATTACAACGGTATGCGTACTTTTCCCCTAGGCCGTTCTAGTTATTCGTTTCGAGCATCAGAACTGCGAAAATTTTGAGTTACTCAAGCGTTTCTTACCTCCAAACTGCCATATCTCGCGAACGGATTGACCAATCCGCAAAATTTCTGTTGCATCTGAAAGTAGAAACTCGCCCGATTACAACGGTATGCGTACTTTTCCCCTAGGCCGTTCTAGTTACTCGTTTCGAGCATCAGAACTGCGAAAATTTTGAGTTTCTCAAGCGTTTCTTATCTCCAAACTGCCATATCTCGCGAACGGATTGATCAATCCGCCTAATTTCTGTTGTATCTCAAAGTAGAATCTCGCCCGATTACAACGGTATGCGTACTTTTCCGCTAGGCCGTTCTAGTTATTCGTTTCGAGCATCAGAACTGCGAAAATTTTGAGTTTCTCAAGCGTTTCTTACCTCCAAACTGCCATATCTCGCGAACGGATTGATCAATCCGCCAAATTTCTGTTGCATCTGAAAGTAGAACCTCGCCCGATTACAACGGTATGCGTACTTTTCCCCTAGGCCGTCCTAGTTACTCGTTTCGAGCATCAGAACTGCGAAAATTTTGAGTTTCTCAAGCGTTTCTTATCTCCAAACTGCCATATCTCGCGAACGGATTGATCAATCCGCCTAATTTCTGTTGCATCTCAAAGTAGAATCTCGCCCGATTACAACGGTATGCGTACTTTTCCGCTAGGCCGTTCTAGTTATTCGTTTCGAGCATCAGAACTGCGAAAATTTTGAGTTTCTCAAGCGTTTCTTACCTCCAAACTGCCATATCTCGCGAACGGATTGATCAATCCGCAAAATTTCTGTTGCATCTGAAAGTAGAACCTCGCCCGATTACAACGGTATGCGTACTTTTCCCCTAGGCCGTCCTAGTTACTCGTTTCGAGCATCAGAACTGCGAAAATTTTGAGTTTCTCAAGCGTTTCTTATCTCCAAACTGCCATATCACGCGAACGGATTGATCAATCCGCAAATTTCTGTTGCATCTGAAGGTAGAAACTCGCCCGATTACAACGGTATGTGTAGTTTTCCCCTAGGCCGTTCCAGTTATTCGTTTCGAGCATCAGAACTGCGAAAATTTAGAGTTTCTCAAGCGTTTCTTACCTCCAAACTGCCATATTTCGCGAACGGATAGACCAATCCGCAAAATTTCTATTGCATCTGAAAGTAGAAACTCGCCCGATTACAACGGTCTGTGTAGTTTTCCCCTAGGCCGTTTCAGTTATTCCTTTCGAGGATCAGAACTGCGAAAATTTTGAGTTTCTCAAGCGTTTCTTATCTCCAAACTACCATATCTCGCGAACGGATTGATCAATCCGCAAAGTTTCTGTTGCATCTGAAAGCAGAAACTCGCCCGATTACAACGGTATGCGTACTTTTCCCCTATGCCGTTCTAGTTACTCGTTTCGAGCACCAGAACTGCGAAAATTTTGAGTTTCTCAAGCGTTTCTTATTTCCAAACTGCCATATCTCGCGAACGGATTGACCAATCCGCAAAATTTCTGTTGCATCTGAAAGTAGAAACTCGCCCGATTACAACGGTATGCGTACTTTTCCCCTAGGCCGTTCTACTTATTCGTTTCGAGCATCAGAACTGCGAAAATTTTGAGTTACTCAAGCGTTTCTTACCTCCAAACTGCCATATCTCGCGAACGGATTGACCAATCCGCAAAATTTCTGTTGCATCTGAAAGTAGAAACTCGCCCGATTACAACGGTATGCGTACTTTTCCCCTAGACCGTTCTAGTTACTCGTTTCGAGCATCAGAACTGGGAAAATTTTGAGTTTCTCAAGCGTTTCTTATCTCCAAACTGCCATATCTCGCGAACGGATTGATCAATCCGCCTAATTTCTGTTGCATCTCAAAGTAGAAACTCGCCCGATTACAACGGTATGCGTACTTTTCCGCTAGGCCGTTCTAGTTATTCGTTTCGAGCATCAGAACTGCGAAAATTTTGAGTTTCTCAAGCGTTTCTTACCTCCAAACTGCCATATCTCGCGAACGGATTGACCAATCCGCAAAATTTCTGTTGCATCTGAAAGTAGAACCTCGCCCGATTACAACGGTATGCGTACTTTTCCCCTAGGCCGTCCTAGTTACTCGTTTCGAGCATCAGAACTGCGAAAATTTTGAGTTTCTCAAGCGTTTCTTATCTCCAAACTGCCATATCTCGCAAACGGATAGACCAATCCGCAAAATTTCCATTGCATCTGAAAGTAGAAACTCGCCCGATTACAACGGTATGTGTAGTTTTCCCCTAGGCCGTTCCAGTTATTCGTTTCGAGCATCAGAACTGCGAAAATTTAGAGTTTCTCAAGCGTTTCTTACCTCCAAACTGCCATATTTCGCGAACGGATAGACCAATCCGCAAAATTTCTATTGCATCTGAAAGTAGAAACTCGCCCGATTACAACGGTATGTGTAGTTTTCCCCTAGGCCGTTTCAGTTATTCGTTTCGAGGATCAGAACTGCGAAAATTTTGAGTTTCTCAAGCGTTTCTTATCTCCAAACTACCATATCTCGCGAACGGATTGATCAATCCGCAAAATTTCTGTTGCATCTGAAAGCAGAAACTCGCCCGATTACAACGGTATGCGTACTTTTCCCCTATGCCGTTCTAGTTACTCGTTTCGAGCACCAGAACTGCGAAAATTTTGAGTTTCTCAAGCGTTTCTTATTTCCAAACTGCCATATCTCGCGAACGGATTGACCAATCCGCAAAATTTCTGTTGCATCTGAAAGTAGAAACTCGCCCGATTACAACGGTATGCGTACTTTTCCCCTAGGCCGCTCTAGTTATTCGTTTCGAGCATCAGAACTGCGAAAATTTTGAGTTACTCAAGCGTTTCTTACCTCCAAACTGCCATATCTCGCGAACGGATTGACCAATCCGCAAAATTTCTGTTGCATCTGAAAGTAGAAACTCGCCCGATTACAACGGTATGCGTACTTTTCCCCTAGGCCGTTCTAGTTACTCGTTTCGAGCATCAGAACTGCGAAAATTTTGAGTTTCTCAAGCGTTTCTTATCTCCAAACTGCCATATCTCGCGAACGGATTGATCAATCCGCCTAATTTCTGTTGCATCTCAAAGTAGAAACTCGCCCGATTACAACGGTATGCGTACTTTTCCGCTAGGCCGTTCTAGTTATTCGTTTCGAGCATCAGAACTGCGAAAATTTTGAGTTACTCAAGCGTTTCTTACCTCCAAACTGCCATATCTCGCGAACGGATTGACCAATCCGCAAAATTTCTGTTGCATCTGAAAGTAGAAACTCGCCCGATTACAACGGTATGCGTACTTTTCCCCTAGGCCGTTCTAGTTACTCGTTTCGAGCATCAGAACTGCGAAAATTTTGAGTTTCTCAAGCGTTTCTTATCTCCAAACTGCCATATCTCGCGAACGGATTGATCAATCCGCCTAATTTCTGTTGCATCTCAAAGTAGAAACTCGCCCGATTACAACGGTATGCGTACTTTTCCGCTAGGCCGTTCTAGTTATTCGTTTCGAGCATCAGAACTGCGAAAATTTTGAGTTTCTCAAGCGTTTCTTACCTCCAAACTGCCATATCTCGCGAACGGATTGACAAATCCGCAAAATTTCTGTTGCATCTGAAAGTAGAACCTCGCCCGATTACAACGGTATGCGTACTTTTCCCCTAGGCCGTCCTAGTTACTCGTTTCGAGCATCAGAACTGCGAAAATTTTGAGTTTCTCAAGCGTTTCTTATCTCCAAACTGCCATATCACGCGAACGGATTGATCAATCCGCAAATTTCTGTTGCATCTGAAAGTAGAAACTCGCCCGATTACAACGGTATGCGCACTTTTCCCCTAGGCCGTTCTAGTTATTCGTTTCGAGCATCAGAACTGCGCAAATTTTGAGTTTCTCAAGCGTTTCTTACCTCCAATCTGCCATATCTCGCAAACGGATAGACCAATCCGCAAAATTTCTATTGCATCTGAAAGTAGAAACTCGCCCGATTACAACGGTATGTGTAGTTTTCCCCTAGGCCGTTCCAGTTATTCGTTTCGAGCATCAGAACTGCGAAAATTTAGAGTTTCTCAAGCGTTTCTTACCTCCAAACTGCCATATTTCGCGAACGGATAGACCAATCCGCAAAATTTCTATTGCATCTGAAAGTAGAAACTCGCCCGATTACAACGGTATGTGTAGTTTTCCCCTAGGCCGTTTCAGTTATTCGTTTCGAGGATCAGAACTACGAAAATTTTGAGTTTCTCAAGCGTTTCTTATCTCCAAACTACCATATCTCGCGAACGGATTGATCAATCCGCAAAATTTCTGTTGCATCTGAAAGCAGAAACTCGCCCGATTACAACGGTATGCGTACTTTTCCCCTATGCCGTTCTAGTTACTCGTTTCGAGCACCAGAACTGCGAAAATTTTGAGTTTCTCAAGCGTTTCTTATTTCCAAACTGCCATATCTCGCGAACGGATTGACCAATCCGCAAAATTTCTGTTGCATCTGAAAGTAGAAACTCGCCCGATTACAACGGTATGCGTACTTTTCCCCTAGGCCGTTCTAGTTATTCGTTTCGAGCATCAGAACTGCGAAAATTTTGAGTTACTCAAGCGTTTCTTACCTCCAAACTGCCATATCTCGCGAACGGATTGACCAATCCGCAAAATTTCTGTTGCATCTGAAAGTAGAAACTCGCCCGATTACAACGGTATGCGTACTTTTCCCCTAGGCCGTTCTAGTTACTCGTTTCGAGCATCAGAACTGCGAAAATTTTGAGTTTCTCAAGCGTTTCTTATCTCCAAACTGCCATATCTCGCGAACGGATTGATCAATCCGCCTAATTTCTGTTGCATCTCAAAGTAGAATCTCGCCCGATTACAACGGTATGCGTACTTTTCCGCTAGGCCGTTCTAGTTATTCGTTTCGAGCATCAGAACTGCGAAAATTTTGAGTTTCTCAAGCGTTTCTTACCTCCAAACTGCCATATCTCGCGAACGGATTGATCAATCCGCCAAATTTCTGTTGCATCTGAAAGTAGAACCTCGCCCGATTACAACGGTATGCGTACTTTTCCCCTAGGCCGTCCTAGTTACTCGTTTCGAGCATCAGAACTGCGAAAATTTTGAGTTTCTCAAGCGTTTCTTATCTCCAAACTGCCATATCTCGCGAACGGATTGATCAATCCGCCTAATTTCTGTTGCATCTCAAAGTAGAATCTCGCCCGATTACAACGGTATGCGTACTTTTCCGCTAGGCCGTTCTAGTTATTCGTTTCGAGCATCAGAACTGCGAAAATTTTGAGTTTCTCAAGCGTTTCTTACCTCCAAACTGCCATATCTCGCGAACGGATTGATCAATCCGCAAAATTTCTGTTGCATCTGAAAGTAGAACCTCGCCCGATTACAACGGTATGCGTACTTTTCCCCTAGGCCGTCCTAGTTACTCGTTTCGAGCATCAGAACTGCGAAAATTTTGAGTTTCTCAAGCGTTTCTTATCTCCAAACTGCCATATCACGCGAACGGATTGATCAATCCGCAAATTTCTGTTGCATCTGAAGGTAGAAACTCGCCCGATTACAACGGTATGTGTAGTTTTCCCCTAGGCCGTTCCAGTTATTCGTTTCGAGCATCAGAACTGCGAAAATTTAGAGTTTCTCAAGCGTTTCTTACCTCCAAACTGCCATATTTCGCGAACGGATAGACCAATCCGCAAAATTTCTATTGCATCTGAAAGTAGAAACTCGCCCGATTACAACGGTCTGTGTAGTTTTCCCCTAGGCCGTTTCAGTTATTCGTTTCGAGGATCAGAACTGCGAAAATTTTGAGTTTCTCAAGCGTTTCTTATCTCCAAACTACCATATCTCGCGAACGGATTGATCAATCCGCAAAGTTTCTGTTGCATCTGAAAGCAGAAACTCGCCCGATTACAACGGTATGCGTACTTTTCCCCTATGCCGTTCTAGTTACTCGTTTCGAGCACCAGAACTGCGAAAATTTTGAGTTTCTCAAGCGTTTCTTATTTCCAAACTGCCATATCTCGCGAACGGATTGACCAATCCGCAAAATTTCTGTTGCATCTGAAAGTAGAAACTCGCCCGATTACAACGGTATGCGTACTTTTCCCCTAGGCCGTTCTACTTATTCGTTTCGAGCATCAGAACTGCGAAAATTTTGAGTTACTCAAGCGTTTCTTACCTCCAAACTGCCATATCTCGCGAACGGATTGACCAATCCGCAAAATTTCTGTTGCATCTGAAAGTAGAAACTCGCCCGATTACAACGGTATGCGTACTTTTCCCCTAGACCGTTCTAGTTACTCGTTTCGAGCATCAGAACTGGGAAAATTTTGAGTTTCTCAAGCGTTTCTTATCTCCAAACTGCCATATCTCGCGAACGGATTGATCAATCCGCCTAATTTCTGTTGCATCTCAAAGTAGAAACTCGCCCGATTACAACGGTATGCGTACTTTTCCGCTAGGCCGTTCTAGTTATTCGTTTCGAGCATCAGAACTGCGAAAATTTTGAGTTTCTCAAGCGTTTCTTACCTCCAAACTGCCATATCTCGCGAACGGATTGACCAATCCGCAAAATTTCTGTTGCATCTGAAAGTAGAACCTCGCCCGATTACAACGGTATGCGTACTTTTCCCCTAGGCCGTCCTAGTTACTCGTTTCGAGCATCAGAACTGCGAAAATTTTGAGTTTCTCAAGCGTTTCTTATCTCCAAACTGCCATATCTCGCAAACGGATAGACCAATCCGCAAAATTTCTATTGCATCTGAAAGTAGAAACTCGCCCGATTACAACGGTATGTGTAGTTTTCCCCTAGGCCGTTCCAGTTATTCGTTTCGAGCATCAGAACTGCGAAAATTTAGAGTTTCTCAAGCGTTTCTTACCTCCAAACTGCCATATTTCGCGAACGGATAGACCAATCCGCAAAATTTCTATTGCATCTGAAAGTAGAAACTCGCCCGATTACAACGGTATGTGTAGTTTTCCCCTAGGCCGTTTCAGTTATTCGTTTCGAGGATCAGAACTGCGAAAATTTTGAGTTTCTCAAGCGTTTCTTATCTCCAAACTACCATATCTCGCGAACGGATTGATCAATCCGCAAAATTTCTGTTGCATCTGAAAGCAGAAACTCGCCCGATTACAACGGTATGCGTACTTTTCCCCTATGCCGTTCTAGTTACTCGTTTCGAGCACCAGAACTGCGAAAATTTTGAGTTTCTCAAGCGTTTCTTATTTCCAAACTGCCATATCTCGCGAACGGATTGACCAATCCGCAAAATTTCTGTTGCATCTGAAAGTAGAAACTCGCCCGATTACAACGGTATGCGTACTTTTCCCCTAGGCCGCTCTAGTTATTCGTTTCGAGCATCAGAACTGCGAAAATTTTGAGTTACTCAAGCGTTTCTTACCTCCAAACTGCCATATCTCGCGAACGGATTGACCAATCCGCAAAATTTCTGTTGCATCTGAAAGTAGAAACTCGCCCGATTACAACGGTATGCGTACTTTTCCCCTAGGCCGTTCTAGTTACTCGTTTCGAGCATCAGAACTGCGAAAATTTTGAGTTTCTCAAGCGTTTCTTATCTCCAAACTGCCATATCTCGCGAACGGATTGATCAATCCGCCTAATTTCTGTTGCATCTCAAAGTAGAAACTCGCCCGATTACAACGGTATGCGTACTTTTCCGCTAGGCCGTTCTAGTTATTCGTTTCGAGCATCAGAACTGCGAAAATTTTGAGTTTCTCAAGCGTTTCTTACCTCCAAACTGCCATATCTCGCGAACGGATTGACCAATCCGCAAAATTTCTGTTGTATCTGAAAGTAGAACCTCGCCCGATTACAACGGTATGCGTACTTTTCCCCTAGGCCGTCCTAGTTACTCGTTTCGAGCATCAGAACTGCGAAAATTTTGAGTTTCTCAAGCGTTTCTTATCTCCAAACTGCCATATCTCGCAAACGGATAGACCAATCCGCAAAATTTCTATTGCATCTGAAAGTAGAAACTCGCCCGATTACAACGGTATGTGTAGTTTTCCCCTAGGCCGTTCCAGTTATTCGTTTCGAGCATCAGAACTGCGAAAATTTAGAGTTTCTCAAGCGTTTCTTACCTCCAAACTGCCATATTTCGCGAACGGATAGACCAATCCGCAAAATTTCTATTGCATCTGAAAGTAGAAACTCGCCCGATTACAACGGTATGTGTAGTTTTCCCCTAGGCCGTTTCAGTTATTCGTTTCGAGGATCACAACTGCGAAAATTTTGAGTTTCTCAAGCGTTTCTTATCTCCAAACTACCATATCTCGCGAACGGATTGATCAATCCGCAAAATTTCTGTTGCATCTGAAAGCAGAAACTCGCCCGATTACAACGGTATGCGTCCTTTTCCCCTATGCCGTTCTAGTTACTCGTTTCGAGCACCAGAACTGCGAAAATTTTGAGTTTCTCAAGCGTTTCTTATATCCAAACTGCCATATCTCGCGAACGGATTGACCAATCCGCAAAATTTCTGTTGCATCTGAAAGTAGAAACTCGCCCGATTACAACGGTATGCGTACTTTTCCCCTAGGACGTTCTAGTTATTCGTTCGAGCATCAGAACTGCGAAAATTTTGAGTTACTCAAGCGTTTCTTACCTCCAAACTGCCATATCTCGCGAACGGATTGACCAATCCGCAAAATTTCTGTTGCATCTGAAAGTAGAAACTCGCCCGATTACAACGGTATGCGTACTTTTCCCCTAGGCCGTTCTAGTTACTCGTTTCGAGCATCAGAACTGCGAAAATTTTGAGTTTCTCAAGCGTTTCTTATCTCCAAACTGCCATATCTCGCGAACGGATTGATCAATCCGCCTAATTTCTGTTGCATCTCAAAGTAGAAACTCGCCCGATTACAACGGTATGCGTACTTTTCCGCTAGGCCGTTCTAGTTATTCGTTTCGAGCATCAGAACTGCGAAAATTTTGAGTTTCTCAAGCGTTTCTTACCTCCAAACTGCCATATCTCGCGAACGGATTGACAAATCCGCAAAATTTCTGTTGCATCTGAAAGTAGAACCTCGCCCGATTACAACGGTATGCGTACTTTTCCCCTAGGCCGTCCTAGTTACTCGTTTCGAGCATCAGAACTGCGAAAATTTTGAGTTTCTCAAGCGTTTCTTATCTCCAAACTGCCATATCACGCGAACGGATTGATCAATCCGCAAATTTCTGTTGCATCTGAAAGTAGAAACTCGCCCGATTACAACGGTATGCGCACTTTTCCCCTAGGCCGTTCTAGTTATTCGTTTCGAGCATCAGAACTGCGCAAATTTTGAGTTTCTCAAGCGTTTCTTACCTCCAATCTGCCATATCTCGCAAACGGATAGACCAATCCGCAAAATTTCTATTGCATCTGAAAGTAGAAACTCGCCCGATTACAACGGTATGTGTAGTTTTCCCCTAGGCCGTTCCAGTTATTCGTTTCGAGTATCAGAACTGCGAAAATTTAGAGTTTCTCAAGCGTTTCTTACCTCCAAACTGCCATATTTCGCGAACGGATAGACCAATCCGCAAAATTTCTATTGCATCTGAAAGTAGAAACTCGCCCGATTACAACGGTATGTGTAGTTTTCCCCTAGGCCGTTTCAGTTATTCGTTTCGAGGATCAGAACTGCGAAAATTTTGAGTTTCTCAAGCGTTTCTTATCTCCAAACTACCATATCTCGCGAACGGATTGATCAATCCGCAAAATTTCTGTTGCATCTGAAAGCAGAAACTCGCCCGATTACAACGGTATGCGTACTTTTCCCCTATGCCGTTCTAGTTACTCGTTTCGAGCACCAGAACTGCGAAAATTTTGAGTTTCTCAAGCGTTTCTTATTTCCAAACTGCCATATCTCGCGAACGGATTGACCAATCCGCAAAATTTCTGTTGCATCTGAAAGTAGAAACTCGCCCGATTACAACGGTATGCGTACTTTTCCCCTAGGCCGTTCTAGTTATTCGTTTCGAGCATCAGAACTGCGAAAATTTTGAGTTACTCAAGCGTTTCTAACCTCCAAACTGCCATATCTCGCGAACGGATTGACCAATCCGCAAAATTTCTGTTGCATCTGAAAGTAGAAACTCGCCCGATTACAACGGTATGCGTACTTTTCCCCTAGGCCGTTCTAGTTACTCGTTTCGAGCATCAGAACTGCGAAAATTTTGAGTTTCTCAAGCGTTTCTTATCTCCAAACTGCCATATCTCGCGAACGGATTGATCAATCCGCCTAATTTCTGTTGCATCTCAAAGTAGAAACTCGCCCGATTACAACGGTATGCGTACTTTTCCGCTAGGCCGTTCTAGTTATTCGTTTCGAGCATCAGAACTGCGAAAATTTTGAGTTTCTCAAGCGTTTCTTACCTCCAAACTGCCATATCTCGCGAACGGATTGACCAATCCGCAAAATTTCTGTTGCATCTGAAAGTAGAACCTCGCCCGATTACAACGGTATGCGTACTTTTCCCCTAGGCCGTCCTAGTTACTCGTTTCGAGCATCAGAACAGCGAAAATTTTGAGTTTCTCAAGCGTTTCTTATCTCCAAACTGCCATATCTCGCAAACGGATAGACCAATCCGCAAAATTTCTATTGCATCTGAAAGTAGAAACTCGCCCGATTACAACGGTATGTGTAGTTTTCCCCTAGGCCGTTCCAGTTATTCGTTTCGAGCATCAGAACTGCGAAAATTTAGAGTTTCTCAAGCGTTTCTTACCTCCAAACTGCCATATCTCGCGAACGGATTGATCAATCCGCAAAATTTCTGTTGCATCTGAAAGTAGAACCTCGCCCGATTACAACGGTATGCGTACTTTTCCCCTAGGCCGTCCTAGTTACTCGTTTCGAGCATCAGAACTGCGAAAATTTTGAGTTTCTCAAGCGTTTCTTATCTCCAAACTGCCATATCTCGCGAACGGATTGATCAATCCGCCTAATTTCTGTTGCATCTCAAAGTAGAATCTCGCCCGATTACAACGGTATGCGTACTTTTCCGCTAGGCCGTTCTAGTTATTCGTTTCGAGCATCAGAACTGCGAAAATTTTGAGTTTCTCAAGCGTTTCTTACCTCCAAACTGCCATATCTCGCGAACGGATTGATCAATCCGCAAAATTTCTGTTGCATCTGAAAGTAGAACCTCGCCCGATTACAACGGTATGCGTACTTTTCCCCTAGGCCGTCCTAGTTACTCGTTTCGAGCATCAGAACTGCGAAAATTTTGAGTTTCTCAAGCGTTTCTTATCTCCAAACTGCCATATCACGCGAACGGATTGATCAATCCGCAAATTTCTGTTGCATCTGAAAGTAGAAACTCGCCCGATTACAACGGTATGTGTAGTTTTCCCCTAGGCCGTTCCAGTTATTCGTTTCGAGCATCAGAACTGCGAAAATTTAGAGTTTCTCAAGCGTTTCTTACCTCCAAACTGCCATATTTCGCGAACGGATAGACCAATCCGCAAAATTTCTATTGCATCTGAAAGTAGAAACTCGCCCGATTACAACGGTATGTGTAGTTTTCCCCTAGGCCGTTTCAGTTATTCGTTTCGAGGATCAGAACTGCGAAAATTTTGAGTTTCTCAAGCGTTTCTTATCTCCAAACTACCATATCTCGCGAACGGATTGATCAATCCGCAAAATTTCTGTTGCATCTGAAAGCAGAAACTCGCCCGATTACAACGGTATGCGTACTTTTCCCCTATGCCGTTCTAGTTACTCGTTTCGAGCACCAGAACTGCGAAAATTTTGAGTTTCTCAAGCGTTTCTTATTTCCAAACTGCCATATCTCGCGAACGGATTGACCAATCCGCAAAATTTCTGTTGCATCTGAAAGTAGAAACTCGCCCGATTACAACGGTATGCGTACTTTTCCCCTAGGCCGTTCTAGTTATTCGTTTCGAGCATCAGAACTGCGAAAATTTTGAGTTACTCAAGCGTTTCTTACCTCCAAACTGCCATATCTCGCGAACGGATTGACCAATCCGCAAAATTTCTGTTGCATCTGAAAGTAGAACCTCGCCCGATTACAACGGTATGCGTACTTTTCCCCTAGGCCGTCCTAGTTACTCGTTTCGAGCATCAGAACTGCGAAAATTTTGAGTTTCTCAAGCGTTTCTTATCTCCAAACTGCCATATCACGCGAACGGATTGATCAATCCGCAAATTTCTGTTGCATCTGAAAGTAGAAACTCGCCCGATTACAACGGTATGCGCACTTTTCCCCTAGGCCGTTCTAGTTATTCGTTTCGAGCATCAGAACTGCGCAAATTTTGAGTTTCTCAAGCGTTTCTTACCTCCAATCTGCCATATCTCGCAAACGGATAGACCAATCCGCAAAATTTCTATTGCATCTGAAAGTAGAAACTCGCCCGATTACAACGGTATGTGTAGTTTTCCCCTAGGCCGTTCCAGTTATTCGTTTCGAGCATCAGAACTGCGAAAATTTAGAGTTTCTCAAGCGTTTCTTACCTCCAAACTGCCATATTTCGCGAACGGATAGACCAATCCGCAAAATTTCTATTGCATCTGAAAGTAGAAACTCGCCCGATTACAACGGTATGTGTAGTTTTCCCCTAGGCCGTTTCAGTTATTCGTTTCGAGGATCAGAACTGCGAAAATTTTGAGTTTCTCAAGCGTTTCTTATCTCCAAACTACCATATCTCGCGAACGGATTGATCAATCCGCAAAATTTCTGTTGCATCTGAAAGCAGAAACTCGCCCGATTACAACGGTATGCGTACTTTTCCCCTATGCCGTTCTAGTTACTCGTTTCGAGCACCAGAACTGCGAAAATTTTGAGTTTCTCAAGCGTTTCTTATTTCCAAACTGCCATATCTCGCGAACGGATTGACCAATCCGCAAAATTTCTGTTGCATCTGAAAGTAGAAACTCGCCCGATTACAACGGTATGCGTACTTTTCCCCTAGGCCGTTCTAGTTATTCGTTTCGAGCATCAGAACTGCGAAAATTTTGAGTTACTCAAGCGTTTCTAACCTCCAAACTGCCATATCTCGCGAACGGATTGACCAATCCGCAAAATTTCTGTTGCATCTGAAAGTAGAAACTCGCCCGATTACAACGGTATGCGTACTTTTCCCCTAGGCCGTTCTAGTTACTCGTTTCGAGCATCAGAACTGCGAAAATTTTGAGTTTCTCAAGCGTTTCTTATCTCCAAACTGCCATATCTCGCGAACGGATTGATCAATCCGCCTAATTTCTGTTGCATCTCAAAGTAGAAACTCGCCCGATTACAACGGTATGCGTACTTTTCCGCTAGGCCGTTCTAGTTATTCGTTTCGAGCATCAGAACTGCGAAAATTTTGAGTTTCTCAAGCGTTTCTTACCTCCAAACTGCCATATCTCGCGAACGGATTGACCAATCCGCAAAATTTCTGTTGCATCTGAAAGTAGAACCTCGCCCGATTACAACGGTATGCGTACTTTTCCCCTAGGCCGTCCTAGTTACTCGTTTCGAGCATCAGAACTGCGAAAATTTTGAGTTTCTCAAGCGTTTCTTATCTCCAAACTGCCATATCTCGCAAACGGATAGACCAATCCGCAAAATTTCTATTGCATCTGAAAGTAGAAACTCGCCCGATTACAACGGTATGTGTAGTTTTCCCCTAGGCCGTTCCAGTTATTCGTTTCGAGCATCAGAACTGCGAAAATTTAGAGTTTCTCAAGCGTTTCTTACCTCCAAACTGCCATATCTCGCGAACGGATTGATCAATCCGCAAAATTTCTGTTGCATCTGAAAGTAGAACCTCGCCCGATTACAACGGTATGCGTACTTTTCCCCTAGGCCGTCCTAGTTACTCGTTTCGAGCATCAGAACTGCGAAAATTTTGAGTTTCTCAAGCGTTTCTTATCTCCAAACTGCCATATCTCGCGAACGGATTGATCAATCCGCCTAATTTCTGTTGCATCTCAAAGTAGAATCTCGCCCGATTACAACGGTATGCGTACTTTTCCGCTAGGCCGTTCTAGTTATTCGTTTCGAGCATCAGAACTGCGAAAATTTTGAGTTTCTCAAGCGTTTCTTACCTCCAAACTGCCATATCTCGCGAACGGATTGATCAATCCGCAAAATTTCTGTTGCATCTGAAAGTAGAACCTCGCCCGATTACAACGGTATGCGTACTTTTCCCCTAGGCCGTCCTAGTTACTCGTTTCGAGCATCAGAACTGCGAAAATTTTGAGTTTCTCAAGCGTTTCTTATCTCCAAACTGCCATATCACGCGAACGGATTGATCAATCCGCAAATTTCTGTTGCATCTGAAAGTAGAAACTCGCCCGATTACAACGGTATGTGTAGTTTTCCCCTAGGCCGTTCCAGTTATTCGTTTCGAGCATCAGAACTGCGAAAATTTAGAGTTTCTCAAGCGTTTCTTACCTCCAAACTGCCATATTTCGCGAACGGATAGACCAATCCGCAAAATTTCTATTGCATCTGAAAGTAGAAACTCGCCCGATTACAACGGTATGTGTAGTTTTCCCCTAGGCCGTTTCAGTTATTCGTTTCGAGGATCAGAACTGCGAAAATTTTGAGTTTCTCAAGCGTTTCTTATCTCCAAACTACCATATCTCGCGAACGGATTGATCAATCCGCAAAATTTCTGTTGCATCTGAAAGCAGAAACTCGCCCGATTACAACGGTATGCGTACTTTTCCCCTATGCCGTTCTAGTTACTCGTTTCGAGCACCAGAACTGCGAAAATTTTGAGTTTCTCAAGCGTTTCTTATTTCCAAACTGCCATATCTCGCGAACGGATTGACCAATCCGCAAAATTTCTGTTGCATCTGAAAGTAGAAACTCGCCCGATTACAACGGTATGCGTACTTTTCCCCTAGGCCGTTCTAGTTATTCGTTTCGAGCATCAGAACTGCGAAAATTTTGAGTTACTCAAGCGTTTCTTACCTCCAAACTGCCATATCTCGCGAACGGATTGACCAATCCGCAAAATTTCTGTTGCATCTGAAAGTAGAAACTCGCCCGATTACCACGGTATGCGTACTTTTCCCCTAGACCGTTCTAGTTACTCGTTTCGAGCATCAGAACTGCGAAAATTTTGAGTTTCTCAAGCGTTTCTTATCTCCAAACTGCCATATCTCGCGAACGGATTGATCAATCCGCTTAATTTCTGTTGCATCTCAAAGTAGAAACTCGCCCGATTACAACGGTATGCGTACTTTTCCGCTAGGCCGTTCTAGTTATTCGTTTCGAGCATCAGAACTGCGAAAATTTTGAGTTTCTCAAGCGTTTCTTACCTCCAAACTGCCATATCTCGCAAACGGATAGACCAATCCGCAAAATTTCTATTGCATCTGAAAGTAGAAACTCGCCCGATTACAACGGTATGTGTAGTTTTCCCCTAGGCCGTTCCAGTTATTCGTTTCGAGCATCAGAACTGCGAAAATTTAGAGTTTCTCAAGCGTTTCTTACCTCCAAACTGCCATATTTCGCGAACGGATAGACCAATCCGCAAAATTTCTATTGCATCTGAAAGTAGAAACTCGCCCGATTACAACGGTATGTGTAGTTTTCCCCTAGGCCGTTTCAGTTATTCGTTTCGAGGATCAGAACTGCGAAAATTTTGAGTTTCTCAAGCGTTTCTTATCTCCAAACTACCATATCTCGCGAACGGATTGATCAATCCGCAAAATTTCTGTTGCATCTGAAAGCCGAAACTCGTCCGATTACAACGGTATGCGTACTTTTCCCCTATGCCGTTCTAGTTACTCGTTTCGAGCACCAGAACTGCGAAAATTTTGAGTTTCTCAAGCGTTTCTTATTTCCAAACTGCCATATCTCGCGAACGGATTGACCAATCCGCAAAATTTCTGTTGCATCTGAAAGTAGAAACTCGCCCGATTACAACGGTATGCGTACTTTTCCCCTAGGCCGTTCTAGTTATTCGTTTCGAGCATCAGAACTGCGAAAATTTTGAGTTACTCAAGCGTTTCTTACCTCCAAACTGCCATATCTCGCGAACGGATTGACCAATCCGCAAAATTTCTGTTGCATCTGAAAGTAGAACCTCGCCCGATTACAACGGTATGCGTACTTTTCCCCTAGGCCGTCCTAGTTACTCGTTTCGAGCATCAGAACTGCGAAAATTTTGAGTTTCTCAAGCGTTTCTTATCTCCAAACTGCCATATCACGCGAACGGATTGATCAATCCGCAAATTTCTATTGCATCTGAAAGTAGAAACTCGCCCGATTACAACGGTATGCGCACTTTTCCCCTAGGCCGTTCTAGTTATTCGTGTCGAGCATCAGAACTGCGAAAATTTTGAGTTTCTCAAGCGTTTCTTATCTCCAAACTGCCATATCTCGCGAACGGATTGATCAATCCGCCTAATTTCTGTTGCATCTCAAAGTAGAAACTCGCCCGATTACAACGGTATGCGTACTTTTCCGCTAGGCCGTTCTAGTTATTCGTTTCGAGCATCAGAACTGCGAAAATTTTGAGGTTCTCAAGCGTTTCTTATCTCCAAACTGCCATATCTCGCGAACGGATTGATCAATCCGCAAAATTTCTGTTGCATCTGAAAGTAGAAACTCCCCCGATTACAAAGGTATGCGCACTTTTCCCCTAGGCGGTTCTAGTTATTCGTTTGGAGCATCAGAACTGCGAAAATTTTGAGTTTCTCAAGCGTTTCTTACCTCCAAACTGCCATATCTCGCGAAAGGATTGAACAATCCGCAAAATTTCTGTTGCATCTGAAAGTAGAAACTCGCCCGATTACAACGGTAGGTGTAGTCTTCCCCTAGGCCGTTCTAGTTATTCGTTTCGAGCATCAGAACTGCGCAAATTTTGAGTTTCTCAAGCGTTTCTTACCTCCAAACTGCCATATCTCATGAACGGATTGACCAATCCGCAAAATTTCTGTTGCATCTGAAAGTAGAAACTCGCCCGATTACAATGGTATGCGAACTTTTCCCCTAGGCCGTTCTAGTTACTCGTTTCGAGCATCAGAACTGCGAAAATTTTGAGTTTCTCAAGCGTTTCTTATCTCCAAACTGCCATATCTCGCGAACGGATTGACCAATCCGCAAAATTTCTCTTGCATCTGAAAGTAGAAACTCGCCCGATTACAACGGTATGCGTACTTTTCCCCTAGGCCGTTCTAGTTACTCGTTTCGAGCATCAGAACTGCGAAAATTTTGAGTTTCACAAGCGTTTCTTGTCTCCAAACTGCCATATCTCGCGAACGGATTGATCAATCCGCAAAATTTCTGTTGCATCTGAAAGTAGAAACTCGCCCGATTACAACGGTATGCGCACTTTTCCCCTAGGCCGTTCTGGTTATTCGTTTCGAGCATCAGAACTGCGAAAATTTTGAGTTTCTCAAGCGTTTCTTATCTCCAAACTGCCATATCTCGCGAACGGATTGATCAATCCGCAGAATTTCTGTTGCATCTGAAAGTAGAAACTCGCCCGATTACAACGGTATGCGCACTTTTCCCCTAGGCGGTTCTAGTTATTCGTTTCGAGGATCAGAACTGCGAAAATTTTGAGTTTCTCAAGCGTTTCTTACCTCCAAACTGCCATATCTCGCGAACGGATTGACCAATCCGCAAAATTTCTGTTGCATCTGAAAGTAGAAACTCGCCCGATTACAACGGTATGCGTACTTTTCCGCTAGGCCGTTCTAGTTATTCGTTTCGAGCATCAGAACTGCGAAAATTTGGAGTTTCTCAAGCGTTTCTTACCTCCAAACTGCCATATCTCGCGAACGGATTGTGCAATCCGTAAAATTTCTGTTGCATCTGAAAGTAGAAACTCCCCCGATTACAAAGGTATGCGCACTTTTCCCCTAGGCGGTTCTAGTTATTCGTTTGGAGCATCAGAACTGCGAAAATTTTGAGTTTCTCAAGCGTTTCTTACCTCCAAACTGCCATATCTCGCGAAAGGATTGAACAATCCGCAAAATTTCTGTTGCATCTGAAAGTAGAAACTCGCCCGATTACAACGGTAGGTGTAGTCTTCCCCTAGGCCGTTCTAGTTATTCGTTTCGAGCATCAGAACTGCGCAAATTTTGAGTTTCTCAAGCGTTTCTTACCTCCAAACTGCCATATCTCATGAACGGATTGACCAATCCGCAAAATTTCTGTTGCATCTGAAAGTAGAAACTCGCCCGATTACAATGGTATGCGAACTTTTCCCCTAGGCCGTTCTGGTTACTCGTTTCGAGCATCAGAACTGCGAAAATTTTGAGTTTCTCAAGCGTTTCTTATCTCCAAACTGCCATATCTCGCGAACGGATTGACCAATCCTCAAAATTTCTCTTGCATCTGAAAGTAGAAACTCGCCCGATTACAACGGTATGCGTACTTTTCCCCTAGGCCGTTCTAGTTACTCGTTTCGAGCATCAGAACTGCGAAAATATTGAGTTTCGCAAGCGTTTCTTGTCTCCAAACTGCCATATCTCGCGAACGGATTGATCAATCCGCAAAATTTCTGTTGCATCTGAAAGTAGAAACTCGCCCGATTACAACGGTATGCGCACTTTTCCCCTAGGCTGTTCTGGTTATTCGTTTCGAGCATCAGAACTGCGAAAATTTTGAGTTTCTCAAGCGTTTCTTATCTCCAAACTGCCATATCTCGCGAACGGATTGATCAATCCGCAGAATTTCTGTTGCATCTGAAAGTAGAAACTCGCCCGATTACAACGGTATGCGCACTTTTCCCCTAGGCGATTCTAGTTATTCGTTTCGAGGATCAGAACTGCGAAAATTTTGAGTTTCTCAAGCGTTTCTTACCTCCAAACTGCCATATCTCGCGAACGGATTGACCAATCCGCAAAATTTCTGTTGCATCTGAAAGTAGAAACTCGCCCGATTACAACGGTAGGTGTAGTTTTCCCCTAGGCCGTTCTAGTTATTCGTTTCGAGCATCAGAACTGCGAAAATTTGGAGTTTCTCAAGCGTTTCTTACATCAAAACTGCCATATCTCGCGAACGGATCGACCAATCCGCAAAATTTCTGTTGCATCTGAAAGTAGAAACTCGCCCGATTACAACGGTATGCGTACTTTTCCGCTAGGCCGTTCTAGTTATTCGTTTCGAGCATCAGAACTGCGAAAATTTGGAGTTTCTCAAGCGTTTCTTACCTCCAAACTGCCATATCTCGCGAACGGATTGTGCAATCCGTAAAATTTCTGTTGCATCTGAAAGTAGAAACTCCCCCGATTACAAAGGTATGCGCACTTTTCCCCTAGGCGGTTCTAGTTATTCGTTTGGAGCATCAGAACTGCGAAAATTTTGAGTTTCTCAAGCGTTTCTTACCTCCAAACTGCCATATCTCGCGAAAGGATTGAACAATCCGCAAAATTTCTGTTGCATCTGAAAGTAGAAACTCGCCCGATTACAACGGTAGGTGTAGTCTTCCCCTAGGCCGTTCTAGTTATTCGTTTCGAGCATCAGAACTGCGCAAATTTTGAGTTTCTCAAGCGTTTCTTACCTCCAAACTGCCATATCTCATGAACGGATTGACCAATCCGCAAAATTTCTGTTGCATCTGAAAGTAGAAACTCGCCCGATTACAATGGTATGCGAACTTTTCCCCTAGGCCGTTCTAGTTACTCGTTTCGAGCATCAGAACTGCGAAAATTTTGAGTTTCTCAAGCGTTTCTTATCTCCAAACTGCCATATCTCGCGAACGGATTGACCAATCCTCAAAATTTCTCTTGCATCTGAAAGTAGAAACTCGCCCGATTACAACGGTATGCGTACTTTTCCCCTAGGCCGTTCTAGTTACTCGTTTCGAGCATCAGAACTGCGAAAATTTTGAGTTTCGCAAGCGTTTCTTGTCTCCAAACTGCCATATCTCGCGAACGGATTGATCAATCCGCAAAATTTCTGTTGCATCTGAAAGTAGAAACTCGCCCGATTACAACGGTATGCGCACTTTTCCCCTAGGCTGTTCTGGTTATTCGTTTCGAGCATCAGAACTGCGAAAATTTTGAGTTTCTCAAGCGTTTCTTATCTCCAAACTGCCATATCTCGCGAACGGATTGATCAATCCGCAGAATTTCTGTTGCATCTGAAAGTAGAAACTCGCCCGATTACAACGGTATGCGCACTTTTCCCCTAGGCGATTCTAGTTATTCGTTTCGAGGATCAGAACTGCGAAAATTTTGAGTTTCTCAAGCGTTTCTTACCTCCAAACTGCCATATCTCGCGAACGGATTGACCAATCCGCAAAATTTCTGTTGCATCTGAAAGTAGAAACTCGCCCGATTACAACGGTAGGTGTAGTTTTCCCCTAGGCCGTTCTAGTTATTCGTTTCGAGCATCAGAACTGCGAAAATTTGGAGTTTCTCAAGCGTTTCTTACATCAAAACTGCCATATCTCGCGAACGGATAGACCAATCCGCTAAATTTCTATTGCATCTGAAAGTAGAAACTCGCCCGATTACAACGGTATGTGTAGTTTTCCCCTAGGCCGTTCCAGTTATTCGTTTCGAGCATCAGAACTGCGAAAATTTTGAGTTTCTCAAGCGTTTCTTACCTCCAAACTGCCATATCTCATGAACGGATTGACCAATCCGCAAAATTTCTGTTGCATCTGAAAGTAGAAACTCGCCCGATTACAATGGTATGCGAACTTTTCCCCTATGCCGTTCTAGTTACTCGTTTCGAGCATCAGAACTGCGAAAATTTTGAGTTACTCAAGCGTTTCTTACCTCCAAACTGCCATATCTCGCGAACGGATAGACCAATCCGCAAAATTTCTATTGCATCTGAATGTAGAAACTCGCCCGATTACAACGGTATGCGTACTTTTCCCCTAGGCCGTTCTAGTTATTCGTGTCGAGCATCAGAACTGCGAAAATTTTGAGTTTCTCAAGCGTTTCTTACCTCCAAACTACCATATCTCTCGAACGGATTCACCAATCCGCAAAATTTCTGTTGCTTCTGAAAGTAGAAACTCGCCCGATTACAACGGTATGCGTACTTCTCCCCTAGGCCGTTGTAGTCATTCGTTTCGAGCATCAGAACTGCGAAAATTTTGAGTTTCTCAAGCGTTTCTTATTTCCAAACTGCCATATCTCGCGAACGGATTGACCAATCCGTAAAATTTCGGTTGCATCTGAAAGTAGAAACTCGCCCGATTACAACGGTATGCGTACTTTTCCCCTAGGCCGTTCTAGTTATTCGTTTCGAGCATCAGAACTGCGAAAATTTTGAGTTTCTCAAGCGTTTCTTACCTCCAAACTGCCATATCTCGCGAACGGATTGACCAATCCGCAAAATTTCTGTTGCATCTGAAAGTAGAAACTCGCCCGATTACAACGGTATGCGTACTTTTCCCCTAGGCCGTTCTAGTTACTCGTTTCGAGCATCAGAACTGCGAAAATTTTGAGTTTCTCAAGCGTTTCTTACCTCCAAACTACCATATCTCGCGAACGGATCGACCAATCCGCAAAATCTCTGTTGCTTCTGAAAGTAGAAACTCGCCCGATTACAACGGTATGCGTACTTCTTCCCTAGGCCGTTGTAGTCATTCGTTTCGAGCATCAGAACTGCGAAAATTTTGAGTTTCTCAAGCGTTTCTTATTTCCAAACTGCCATATCTCGCGAACGGATTGACCAATCCGCAAAATTTCTGTTGCATCTGAAAGTAGAAACTCGCCCGATTACAACGGTATGCGTACTTTTCCCCTAGGCCGTTCTAGTTATTCGTTTCGAGCATCAGAACTGCGAAAATTTTGAGTTTCTCAAGCGTTTGTTACCTCCAAACTGCCATATCTCGCGAACGGATTGACCAATCCGCAAAATTTCTGTTGCATCTGAAAGTAGAAACTCGCCCGATTACAACGGTAGGTGTAGTTTTCCCCTAGGCCGTTCTAGTTATTCGTTTCTAGCATCTGAACTGCGAAAATTTTGAGTTTCTCAAGCGTTTCTGACATCCAAACTGCCATATCTCGCGAACGGATTGACCAATCCGCAAAATTTCTGTTGCATCTGAAAGTAGAAATTCACCCGATTACAACGGTATGCGTACTATTCCCCTAGGCCGTTCTAGTTACTCGTTTCGAGCATCAGAACTGCGAAAATTTTGAGTTTCTCAAGCGTTCCTTATCTCCAAACTGCCATATCTCGCGAACGGATTGACCAATCCGCAAAATTTCTCTTGCATCTGAAAGTAGAAACTCGCCCGATTACAACGGTATGCGTACTTTTCCCCTAGGCCGTTCTAGTTACTCGTTTCGAGCATCAGAACTGCGAAAATTTTGAGTTTCACAAGCGTTTCTTGTCTCCAAACTGCCATATCTCGCGAACGGATTGATCAATCCGCAAAATTTCTGTTGCATCTGAAAGTAGAAACTCGCCCGATTACAACGGTATGCGTACTTTTCCCCTAGGCCGTTCTAGTTATTCGTTTCGAGCATCAGAACTGCGAAAATTTTGAGTTTCTCAAGCGTTTGTTACCTCCAAACTGCCATATCTCGCGAACGGATTGACCAATCCGCAAAATTTCTGTTGCATCTGAAAGTAGAAACTCGCCCGATTACAACGCTATGCGCACTCTTCCCCTAGGCGGTTCTGGTTATTCGTTTCGAGCATCAGAACTGCGAAAATTTTGAGTTTCTCAAGCGTTTCTTACCTCCAAACTGCCATATCTCGCGAACGGATTGACCAATCCGCAAAATTTCTGTTGCATCTGAAAGTAGAAACTCGCCCGATTACAACGGTAGGTGTAGTTTTCCCCTAGGCCGTTCTAGTTATTCGTTTCTAGCATCTGAACTGCGAAAATTTTGAGTTTCTCAAGCGTTTCTGACATCCAAACTGCCATATCTCGCGAACGGATTGACCAATCCGCAAAATTTCTGTTGCATCTGAAAGTAGAAATTCACCCGATTACAACGGTATGCGTACTATTCCCCTAGGCCGTTCTAGTTACTCGTTTCGAGCATCAGAACTGCGAAAATTTTGAGTTTCTCAAGCGTTTCTTATCTCCAAACTGCCATATCTCGCGAACGGATTGACCAATCCGCAAAATTTCTCTTGCATCTGAAAGTAGAAACTCGCCCGATTACAACGGTATGCGTACTTTTCCCCTAGGCCGTTCTAGTTATTCGTTTCGAGCATCAGAACTGCGAAAATTTTGAGTTTCTCAAGCGTTTCTTACCTCCAAACTGCCATATCTCGCGAACGGATTGACCAATCCGCAAAATTTCTGTTGCATCTGAAAGTAGAAACTCGCCCGATTACAACGGTATGCGTACTTTTCCCCTAGGCCGTTCTAGTTACTCGTTTCGAGCATCAGAACTGCGAAAATTTTGAGTTTCTCAAGCGTTTCTTACCTCCAAACTACCATATCTCGCGAACGGATCGACCAATCCGCAAAATCTCTGTTGCTTCTGAAAGTAGAAACTCGCCCGATTACAACGGTATGCGTACTTCTTCCCTAGGCCGTTGTAGTCATTCGTTTCGAGCATCAGAACTGCGAAAATTTTGAGTTTCTCAAGCGTTTCTTATTTCCAAACTGCCATATCTCGCGAACGGATTGACCAATCCGCAAAATTTCTGTTGCATCTGAAAGTAGAAACTCGCCCGATTACAACGGTATGCGTACTTTTCCCCTAGGCCGTTCTAGTTATTCGTTTCGAGCATCAGAACTGCGAAAATTTTGAGTTTCTCAAGCGTTTGTTACCTCCAAACTGCCATATCTCGCGAACGGATTGACCAATCCGCAAAATTTCTGTTGCATCTGAAAGTAGAAACTCGCCCGATTACAACGCTATGCGCACTCTTCCCCTAGGCGGTTCTGGTTATTCGTTTCGAGCATCAGAACTGCGAAAATTTTGAGTTTCTCAAGCGTTTCTTACCTCCAAACTGCCATATCTCGCGAACGGATTGACCAATCCGCAAAATTTCTGTTGCATCTGAAAGTAGAAACTCGCCCGATTACAACGGTAGGTGTAGTTTTCCCCTAGGCCGTTCTAGTTATTCGTTTCTAGCATCTGAACTGCGAAAATTTTGAGTTTCTCAAGCGTTTCTGACATCCAAACTGCCATATCTCGCGAACGGATTGACCAATCCGCAAAATTTCTGTTGCATCTGAAAGTAGAAATTCACCCGATTACAACGGTATGCGTACTATTCCCCTAGGCCGTTCTAGTTACTCGTTTCGAGCATCAGAACTGCGAAAATTTTGAGTTTCTCAAGCGTTCCTTATTTCCAAACTGCCATATCTCGCGAACGGATTGACCAATCCGCAAAATTTCTCTTGCATCTGAAAGTAGAAACTCGCCCGATTACAACGGTATGCGTACTTTTCCCCTAGGCCGTTCTAGTTACTCGTTTCGAGCATCAGAACTGCGAAAATTTTGAGTTTCACAAGCGTTTCTTGTCTCCAAACTGCCATATCTCGCGAACGGATTGATCAATCCGCAAAATTTCTGTTGCATCTGAAAGTAGAAACTCGCCCGATTACAACGGTATGCGTACTTTTCCCCTAGGCCGTTCTAGTTATTCGTTTCGAGCATCACAACTGCGAAAATTTTGAGTTTCTCAAGCGTTTGTTACCTCCAAACTGCCATATCTCGCGAACGGATTGACCAATCCGCAAAATTTCTGTTGCATCTGAAAGTAGAAACTCGCCCGATTACAACGCTATGCGCACTCTTCCCCTAGGCGGTTCTGGTTATTCGTTTCGAGCATCAGAACTGCGAAAATTTTGAGTTTCTCAAGCGTTTCTTACCTCCAAACTGCCATATCTCGCGAACGGATTGACCAATCCGCAAAATTTCTGTTGCATCTGAAAGTAGAAACTCGCCCGATTACAACGGTAGGTGTAGTTTTCCCCTAGGCCGTTCTAGTTATTCGTTTCTAGCATCTGAACTGCGAAAATTTTGAGTTTCTCAAGCGTTTCTGACATCCAAACTGCCATATCTCGCGAACGGATTGACCAATCCGCAAAATTTCTGTTGCATCTGAAAGTAGAAATTCACCCGATTACAACGGTATGCGTACTATTCCCCTAGGCCGTTCTAGTTACTCGTTTCGAGCATCAGAACTGCGAAAATTTTGAGTTTCTCAAGCGTTTCTTATCTCCAAACTGCCATATCTCGCGAACGGATTGACCAATCCGCAAAATTTCTCTTGCATCTGAAAGTAGAAACTCGCCCGATTACAACGGTATGCGTACTTTTCCCCTAGGCCGTTCTAGTTACTCGTTTCGAGCATCAGAACTGCGAAAATTTTGAGTTTCACAAGCGTTTCTTGTCTCCAAACTGCCATATCTCACGAACGGATTGATCAATCCGCAAAATTTCTGTTGCATCTGAAAGTAGAAACTCGCCCGATTACAACGGTATGCGCACTTTTCCCCTAGGCCGTTCTGGTTATTCGTTTCGAGCATCAGAACTGCGAAAATTTTGAGTTTCTCAAGCGTTTCTTATCTCCAAACTGCCATATCTCGCGAACGGATTGATCACTCCGCAGAATTTCTGTTGCATCTGAAAGTAGAAACTCGCCCGATTACAACGGTATGCGCACTTTTCCCCTAGGCGGTTCTAGTTATTCGTTTCGAGGATCAGAACTGCGAAAATTTTGAGTTTCTCAAGCGTTTCTTACCTCCAAACTGCCATATCTCGCGAACGGATTGACCAATCCGCAAAATTTCTGTTGCATCTGAAAGTAGAAACTCGCCCGATTACAACGGTAGGTGTAGTTTTCCCCTAGGCCGTTCTAGTTATTCGTTTCGAGCATCAGAACTGCGAAAATTTGGAGTTTCTCAAGCGTTTCTTACATCAAAACTGCCATATCTCGCGAACGGATAGACCAATCCGCTAAATTTCTATTGCATCTGAAAGTAGAAACTCGCCCGATTACAA
Source organism: Ptiloglossa arizonensis (assembly GCF_051014685.1). NCBI lineage: Eukaryota > Metazoa > Arthropoda > Insecta > Hymenoptera > Colletidae > Ptiloglossa > Ptiloglossa arizonensis. Next base: position 1,292,076 of record NW_027478422.1, read on the forward strand.
CGGTATGTGTAGTTTTCCCCTAGGCCGTTCCAGTTATTCGTTTCGAGCATCAGAACTGCGAAAATTTTGAGTTTCTCAAGCGTTTCTTACCTCCAAACTGCCATATCTCATGAACGGATTGACCAATCCGCAAAATTTCTGTTGCATCTGAAAGTAGAAACTCGCCCGATTACAATGGTATGCGAACTTTTCCCCTATGCCGTTCTAGTTACTCGTTTCGAGCATCAGAACTGCGAAAATTTTGAGTTACTCAAGCGTTTCTTACCTCCAAACTGCCATATCTCGCGAACGGATAGACCAATCCGCAAAATTTCTATTGCATCTGAATGTAGAAACTCGCCCGATTACAACGGTATGCGTACTTTTCCCCTAGGCCGTTCTAGTTATTCGTGTCGAGCATCAGAACTGCGAAAATTTTGAGTTTCTCAAGCGTTTCTTACCTCCAAACTACCATATCTCTCGAACGGATTCACCAATCCGCAAAATTTCTGTTGCTTCTGAAAGTAGAAACTCGCCCGATTACAACGGTATGCGTACTTCTCCCCTAGGCCGTTGTAGTCATTCGTTTCGAGCATCAGAACTGCGAAAATTTTGAGTTTCTCAAGCGTTTCTTATTTCCAAACTGCCATATCTCGCGAACGGATTGACCAATCCGCAAAATTTCGGTTGCATCTGAAAGTAGAAACTCGCCCGATTACAACGGTATGCGTACTTTTCCCCTAGGCCGTTCTAGTTATTCGTTTCGAGCATCAGAACTGCGAAAATTTTGAGTTTCTCAAGCGTTTCTTACCTCCAAACTGCCATATCTCGCGAACGGATTGACCAATCCGCAAAATTTCTGTTGCATCTGAAAGTAGAAACTCGCCCGATTACAACGGTATGCGTACTTTTCCCCTAGGCCGTTCTAGTTACTCGTTTCGAGAATCAGAACTGCGAAAATTTTGAGTTTCTCAAGCGTTTCTTACCTCCAAACTACCATATCTCGCGAACGGATCGACCAATCCGCAAAATTTCTGTTGCTTCTGAAAGTAGAAACTCGCCCGATTACAACGGTATGCGTACTTCTTCCCTAGGCCGTTGTAGTCATTCGTTTCGAGCATCAGAACTGCGAAAATTTTGAGTTTCTCAAGCGTTTCTTATTTCCAAACTGCCATATCTCGCGAACGGATTGACCAATCCGCAAAATTTCTGTTGCATCTGAAAGTAGAAACTCGCCCGATTACAACGGTATGCGTACTTTTCCCCTAGGCCGTTCTAGTTATTCGTTTCGAGCATCAGAACTGCGAAAATTTTGAGTTTCTCAAGCGTTTGTTACCTCCAAACTGCCATATCTCGCGAACGGATTGACCAATCCGCAAAATTTCTGTTGCATCTGAAAGTAGAAACTCGCCCGATTACAACGCTATGCGCACTCTTCCCCTAGGCGGTTCTGGTTATTCGTTTCGAGCATCAGAACTGCGAAAATTTTGAGTTTCTCAAGCGTTTCTTACCTCCAAACTGCCATATCTCGCGAACGGATTGACCAATCCGCAAAATTTCTGTTGCATCTGAAAGTAGAAACTCGCCCGATTACAACGGTATGCGCACTTTTCCCCTAGGCGGTTCTAGTTATTCGTTTCGAGGATCAGAACTGCGAAAATTTTGAGTTTCTCAAGCGTTTCTTACCTCCAAACTGCCATATCTCGCGAACGGATTGACCAATCCGCAAAATTTCGGTTGCATCTGAAAGTAGAAACTCGCCCGATTACAACGGTATGCGTACTTTTCCCCTAGGCCGTTCTAGTTATTCGTTTCGAGCATCAGAACTGCGAAAATTTTGAGTTTCTCAAGCGTTTCTTACCTCCAAACTGCCATATCTCATGAACGGATTGACCAATCCGCAAAATTTCTGTTGCATCTGAAAGTAGAAACTCGCCCGATTACAATGGTATGCGAACTTTTCCCCTATACCGTTCTGGTTACTCGTTTCGAGCATCAGAACTGCGAAAATTTTGAGTTACTCAAGCGTTTCTTACCTCCAAACTGCCATATCTCGCGAACGGATAGACCAATCCGCAAAATTTCTATTGCATCTGAATGTAGAAACTCGCCCGATTACAACGGTATGCGTACTTTTCCCCTAGGCCGTTCTAGTTATTCGTGTCGAGCATCAGAACTGCGAAAATTTTGAGTTTCTCAAGCGTTTCTTACCTCCAAACTACCATATCTCTCGAACGGATTCACCAATCCGCAAAATTTCTGTTGCTTCTGAAAGTAGAAACTCGCCCGATTACAACGGTATGCGTACTTCTTCCCCTAGGCGGTTCTGGTTATTCGTTTTGAGCATCAGAACTGCGAAAATTTTGAGTTTCTCAAGCGTTTCTTACCTCCAAACTGCCATATCTCGCGAACGGATTGACCAATCCGCAAAATTTCTGTTGCATCTGAAAGTAGATACTCGCCCGATTACAACGGTAGGTGTAGTTTTCCCCTAGGCCGTTCTAGTTATCCGTTTCTAGCATCTGAACTGCGAAAATTTTGAGTTTCTCAAGCGTTTCTGACATCCAAACTGCCATATCTCGCGAACGGATTGACCAATCCGCAAAATTTCTGTTGCATCTGAAAGCAGAAACTCGCCCGAATACAACGGTATGCGTACTTTTCCCCTATGCCGTTCTAGTTACTCGTTTCGAGCATCAGAACTGCGAAAATTTTGAGTTTCTCAAGCGTTTCTTATTTCTAAACAGCCATATCTCGCGAACGGATTGACCAATCCGCAAAATTTCTGTTGCATCTGAATGTAGAAACTCGCCCGATTACAGCGGTATGTGTAGTTTTCCCCTAGGCCGTTCCAGTTATTCGTTTCGAGCATCAGAACTGCGAAAATTTTGAGTTTCTCAAGCGTTTCTTACCTCCAAACTGCCATATCTCGCGAACGGATAGACCAATCCGCAAAATTTCTATTGCATCTGAATGTAGAAACTCGCCCGATTACAGCGGTGTGTGTAGTTTTCCCCTAGGCCGTTCCAGTTATTCGTTTCGAGCATCAGAACTGCGAAAATTTTGAGTTTCTCAAGCGTTTCTTACATCCAAACTGCCATATCTCGCGAACGGATTGACCAATCCGCAAAATTTCTGTTGCATCTGAAAGCAGAAACTCGCCCGATTACAACGGTGTGCGTACTTTTCCCCTATGCCGTTCTAGTTACTCGTTTCGAGTATCAGAACTGCGAAAATTTTGAGTTTCACAAGCGTTTCTTGTCTCCAAACTGCCATATCTCGCGAACGGATTGATCAATCCGCAAAATTTCTGTTGCATCTGAAAGTAGAAACTCGCCCGATTACAACGGTATTCGTCCTTTTCCCCTAGGCCGTTCTAGTTATTCGTTTCGAGCATCAGAACTGCGAAAATTTTGAGTTTCTCAAGCGTTTCTTACCTCCAAACTGCCATATCTCGCGAACGGATTGACCAATCCGCAAAATTTCTGTTGCATCTGAAAGTAGAAACTCGCCCGATTACAACGGTATGTGTACTTTTCCCCTAGGCCGTTCTAGTTACTCGTTTCGAGCATCAGAACTGCGAAAATTTTGAGTTTCTCAAGCGTTTCTTATCTCCAAACTGCCATATCTCGCGAACGGATTGACCAATCCGCAAAATTTCTCTTGCATCTGAAAGTAGAAACTCGCCCGATTACAACGGTATGCGTACTTTTCCCCTAGGCCGTTCTAGTTACTCGTTTCGAGCATCAGAACTGCGAAAATTTTGAGTTTCACAAGCGTTTCTTGTCTCCAAACTGCCATATCTCGCGAACGGATTGATCAATCCGCAAAATTTCTGTTGCATCTGAAAGTAGAAACTCGCCCGATTACAACGGTATGCGCACTTTTCCCGTAGGCCGTTCTAGTTATTCGTTTCGAGCATCAGAACTGCGAAAATTTTGAGTTTCTCAAGCGTTTCTTATCTCCAAACTGCCATATCTCGCGAACGGATTGATCAATCCGCAGAATTTCTGTTGCATCTGAAAGTAGAAACTCGCCCGATTACAACGGTATGAGCACTTTTCCCCTAGGCGGTTCTAGTTATTCGTTTCGAGCATCAGAACTGCGAAAATTTTGAGTTTCTCAAGCGTTTCTTACCTCCAAACTGCCATATCTCGCGAACGGATTGACCAATCCGCAAAATTTCTGTTGCATCTGAAAGTAGAAACTCGCCCGATTACAACGGTAGGTGTAGTTTTCCCCTAGGCCGTTCTAGTTATTCGTTTCGAGCATCAGAACTGCGAAAATTTGGAGTTTCTCAAGCGTTTCTTACATCAAAACTGCCATATCTCGCGAACGGATAGACCAATCCGCTAAATTTCTATTGCATCTGAAAGTAGAAACTCGCCCGATTACAACGGTATGTGTAGTTTTCCCCTAGGCCGTTCCAGTTATTCGTTTCGAGCATCAGAACTGCGAAAATTTTGAGTTTCTCAAGCGTTTCTTACCTCCAAACTGCCATATCTCATGAACGGATTGACCAATCCGCAAAATTTCTGTTGCATCTGAAAGTAGAAACTCGCCCGATTACAATGGTGTGCGAACTTTTCCCCTATGCCGTTCTAGTTACTCGTTTCGAGCGTCAGAACTGCGAAAATTTTGAGTTACTCAAGCGTTTCTTACCTCCAAACTGCCATATCTCGCGAACGGATAGACCAATCCGCAAAATTTCTATTGCATCTGAATGTAGAAACTCGCCCGATTACAACGGTATGCGCACTTTTCCCCTAGGCCGTTCTGGTTATTCGTTTCGAGCATCAGAACTGCGAAAATTTTGAGTTTCTCAAGCGTTTCTTATCTCCAAACTGCCATATCTCGCGAACGGATTGATCAATCCGCAGAATTTCTGTTGCATCTGAAAGTAGAAACTCGCCCGATTACAACGGTATGCGCACTTTTCCCCTAGGCGGTTCTAGTTATTCGTTTCGAGCATCAGAACTGCGAAAATTTTGAGTTTCTCAAGCGTTTCTTACCTCCAAACTGCCATATCTCGCGAACGGATTGACCAATCCGCAAAATTTCTGTTGCATCTGAAAGTAGAAACTCGCCCGATTACAACGGTAGGTGTAGTTTTCCCCTAGGCCGTTCTAGTTATTCGTTTCGAGCATCAGAACTGCGAAAATTTGGAGCTTCTCAAGCGTTTCTTACATCAAAACTGCCATATCTCGCGAACGGATAGACCAATCCGCTAAATTTCTATTGCATCTGAAAGTAGAAACTCGCCCGATTACAACGGTATGTGTAGTTTTCCCCTAGGCCGTTCCAGTTATTCGTTTCGAGCATCAGAACTGCGAAAATTTTGAGTTTCTCAAGCGTTTCTTACCTCCAAACTGCCATATCTCATGAACGGATTGACCAATCCGCAAAATTTCTGTTGCATCTGAAAGTAGAAACTCGCCCGATTACAATGGTATGCGAACTTTTCCCCTATGCCGTTCTAGTTACTCGTTTCGAGCATCAGAACTGCGAAAATTTTGAGTTACTCAAGCGTTTCTTACCTCCAAACTGCCATATCTCGCGAACGGATTGACCAATCCGCAAAATTTCTGTTGCATCTGAGAGTAGAAACTCGCCCGATTACAACGGTATGCGTACTTTTCCCCTAGGCCGTTCTAGTTACTCGTTTCGAGCATCAGAACTCCGAAAATTTTGAGTTTCTCAAGCGTTTCTTATCTCCAAACTGCCATATCTCGCGAACGGATTGATCAATCCGCAAAATTTCTGTTGCATCTGAAAGTAGAAACTCGCCCGATTACAACGGTATGCGCACTTTTCCCCTAGGCCGTTCTAGTTACTCGTTTCGAGCATCAGAACTGCGAAAATTTTGAGTTTCTCAAGCGTTTCTTACCTCCAAACTACCATATCTCGCGAACGGATCGACCAATCCGCAAAATTTCTGTTGCTTCTGAAAGTAGAAACTCGCCAGATTACAACGGTATGCGTACTTCTCCCCTAGGCCGTTGTAGTCATTCGTTTCGAGCATCAGAACTGCGAAAATTTTGAGTTTCTCAAGCGTTTCTTATCTCCAAACTGCCATATCTCGCGAACGGATTGATCAATCCACAAAATTTCTGTTGCATCTGAAAGTAGAAGCTCGCCCGATTACAACGGTATGCGCACTTTTCCCCTAGGCGGTTCTAGTTATTCGTTTCGAGCATCAGAACTGCGAAAATTTTGAGTTTCTCAAGCGTTTCTTATTTCCAAACTGCCATATCTCGCGAACGGATTGACCAATCCGCAAAATTTCTGTTGCATCTGAAAGTAGAAACTCGCCCGATTACAACGGTATGCATACTTTTCCCCTAGGCCGTTCTAGTTATTCGTTTCGAGCATCAGAACTGCGAAAATTTTGAGTTTCTCAAGCGTTTGTTACCTCCAAACTGCCATATCTCGCGAACGGATTGACCAATCCGCAAAATTTCTGTTGCATCTGAAAGTAGAAACTCGCCCGATTACAACGCTATGCGCACTCTTCCCCTAGGCGGTTCTGGTTATTCGTTTCGAGCATCAGAACTGCGAAAATTTTGAGTTTCTCAAGCGTTTCTTACCTCCAAACTGCCATATCTCGCGAACGGATTGACCACTCCGCAAAATTTCTGTTGCATCTGAAAGTAGAAACTCGCCCGATTACAACGGTAGGTGTAGTTTTCCCCTAGGCCGTTCTAGTTATTCGTTTCTAGCATCTGAACTGCGAAAATTTTGAGTTTCTCAAGCGTTTCTTACCTCCAAACTACCATATCTCGCGAACGGATTCACCAATCCGCAAAATTTCTGTTGCATCTGAAAGTAGAAACTCGCCCGATTACAACGGTGTGCGTACTTTTCCCCTATGCCGTTCTAGTTACTCGTTTCGAGTATCAGAACTGCGAAAATTTTGAGTTTCTCAAGCGTTTCTTATTTCCAAACTGCCATATCTCGCGAACGGATTGACCAATCCGCAAAATTTCTGTTGCATCTGAAAGTAGAAACTCGCCCGATTACAACGGTATTCGTCCTTTTCCCCTAGGCCGTTCTAGTTATTCGTTTCGAGCATCAGAACTGCGAAAATTTTGAGTTTCTCAAGCGTTTGTTACCTCCAAACTGCCATATCTCGCGAACGGATTGACCAATCCGCAAAATTTCTGTTGCATCTGAAAGTAGAAACTCGCCCGATTACAACGCTATGCGCACTCTTCCCCTAGGCGGTTCTGGTTATTCGTTTCGAGCATCAGAACTGCGAAAATTTTGAGTTTCACAAGCGTTTCTTACCTCCAAACTGCCATATCTCGCGAACGGATTGACCAATCCGCAAAATTTCTGTTGCATCTGAAAGTAGAAACTCGCCCGATTACAACGGTAGGTGTAGTTTTCCCCTAGGCCGTTCTAGTTATTCGTTTCTAGCATCTGAACTGCGAAAATTTTGAGTTTCTCAAGCGTTTCTGACATCCAAACTGCCATATCTCGCGAACGGATTGACCAATCCGCAAAATTTCTGTTGCATCTGAAAGCAGAAACTCGCCCGAATACAACGGTATGCGTACTTTTCCCCTATGCCGTTCTAGTTACTCGTTTCGAGCATCAGAACTGCGAAAATTTTGAGTTTCTCAAGCGTTTCTTATTTCTAAAGAGCCATATCTCGCGAACGGATTGACCAATCCGCAAAATTTCTGTTGCATCTGAATGTAGAAACTCGCCCGATTACAGCGGTATGTGTAGTTTTCCCCTATGCCGTTCCAGTTATTCGTTTCGAGCATCAGAACTGCGAAAATTTTGAGTTTCTCAAGCGTTTCTTACCTCCAAGCTGCCATATCTCGCGAACGGATAGACCAATCCGCAAAATTTCTATTGCATCTGAATGTAGAAACACGCCCGATTACAGCGGTGTGTGTAGTTTTCCCCTAGGCCGTTCCAGTTATTCGTTTCGAGCATCAGAACTGCGAAAATTTTGAGTTTCTCAAGCGTTTCTTACATCCAAACTGCCATATCTCGCGAACGGATTGACCAATCCGCAAAATTTCTGTTGCATCTGAAAGCAGAAACTCGCCCGATTACAACGGTGTGCGTACTTTTCCCCTATGCCGTTCTAGTTACTCGTTTCGAGTATCAGAACTGCGAAAATTTTGAGTTTCTCAAGCGTTTCTTATTTCCAAACTGCCATATCTCGCGAACGGATTGATCAATCCGCAAAGTTTCTGTTGCATCTGAAAGTAGAAACTCGCCCGATTACAACGGTATGCGCACTTTTCCCCTAGGCCGTTCTAGTTATTCGTGTCGAGCATCAGAACTGCGAAAATTTTGAGTTTCTCAAGCGTTTCTTACCTCCAAACTACCATATCTCGCGAACGGATTCACCAATCCGCAAAATTTCTGTTGCTTCTGAAAGTAGAAACTCGCCCGATTACAACGGTATGCGTACGTCTCCCCTAGGCCGTTGTAGTCATTCGTTTCGAGCATCAGAACTGCGAAAATTTTGAGTTTCTCAAGCGTTTCTTATCTCCAAACTGACATATCTCGCGAACGGATTGACCAATCCGCAAAATTTCTGTTGCATCTGAAAGTAGAAATTCACCCGATTACAACGGTATGCGTACTATTCCCCTAGGCCGTTCTAGTTACTCGTTTCGAGCATCAGAACTGCGAAAATTTTGAGTTTCTCAAGCGTTTCTTATCTCCAAACTGCCATATCTCGCGAACGGATTGACCAATCCGCAAAATTTCTCTTGCATCTGAAAGTAGAAACTCGCCCGATTACAACGGTATGCGTACTTTTCCCCTAGGCCGTTCTAGTTACTCGTTTCGAGCATCAGAACTGCGAAAATTTTGAGTTTCACAAGCGTTTCTTGTCTCCAAACTGCCATATCTCGCGAACGGATTGATCAATCCGCAAAATTTCTGTTGCATCTGAAAGTAGAAACTCGCCCGATTACAACGGTATGCGCACTTTTCCCCTAGGCCGTTCTGGTTATTCGTTTCGAGCATCAGAACTGCGAAAATTTTGAGTTTCTCAAGCGTTTCTTATCTCCAAACTGCCATATCTCGCGAACGGATTGATCAATCCGCAGAATTTCTGTTGCATCTGAAAGTAGACACTCGCCCGATTACAACGGTATGCGCACTTTTCCCCTAGGCGGTTCTAGTTATTCGTTTCGAGCATCAGAACTGCGAAAATTTGGAGTTTCTCAAGCGTTTCTTACATCAAAACTGCCATATCTCGCGAACGGATAGACCAATCCGCTAAATTTCTATTGCATCTGAAAATAGAAACTCGCCCGATTACAACGGTAGGTGTAGTTTTCCCCTAGGCCGTTCCAGTTATTCGTTTCGAGCATCAGAACTGCGAAAATTTTGAGTTTCTCAAGCGTTTCTTACCTCCAAACTGCCATATCTCATGAACGGATTGACCAATCCGCAAAATTTCTGTTGCATCTGAAAGTAGAAACTCGCCCGATTACAATGGTATGCGAACTTTTCCCCTATGCCGTTCTAGTTACTCGTTTCGAGCATCAGAACTGCGAAAATTTTGAGTTACTCAAGCGTTTCTTACCTCCAAACTGCCATATCTCGCGAACGGATAGACCAATCCGCAAAATTTCTATTGCATCTGAATGTAGAAACTCGCCCGATTACAACGGTATGCGTACTTTTCCCCTAGGCCTTTCTAGTTATTCGTTTCGAGCATCAGAACTGCGAAAATTTTGAGTTTCTCAAGCGTTTCTTACCTCCAAACTGCCATATCTCGCGAACGGATTGACCAATCCGCAAAATTTCTGTTGCATCTGAGAGTAGAAACTCGCCCGATTACAACGGTATGCGTACTTTTCCCCTAGGCCGTTCTAGTTACTCGTTTCGAGCATCAGAACTGCGAAAATTTTGAGTTTCTCAAGCGTTTCTTATCTCCAAACTGCCATATCTCGCGAACGGATTGACCAATCCGCAAAATTTCTCTTGCATCTGAAAGTAGAAACTCGCCCGATTACAACGGTATGCGTACTTTTCCCCTAGGCCGTTCTAGTTACTCGTTTCGAGCATCAGAACTGCGAAAATTTTGAGTTTCACAAGCGTTTCTTGTCTCCAAACTGCCATATCTCGCGAACGGATTGATCAATCCGCAAAATTTCTGTTGCATCTGAAAGTAGAAACTCGCCCGATTACAACGGTATGCGCACTTTTCCCCTAGGCCGTTCTGGTTATTCGTTTCGAGCATCAGAACTGCGAAAATTTTGAGTTTCTCAAGCGTTTCTTATCTCCAAACTGCCATATCTCGCGAACGGATTGATCAATCCGCAGAATTTCTGTTGCATCTGAAAGTAGACACTCGCCCGATTACAACGGTATGCGCACTTTTCCCCTAGGCGGTTCTAGTTATTCGTTTCGAGCATCAGAACTGCGAAAATTTGGAGTTTCTCAAGCGTTTCTTACATCAAAACTGCCATATCTCGCGAACGGATAGACCAATCCGCTAAATTTCTATTGCATCTGAAAATAGAAACTCGCCCGATTACAACGGTATGTGTAGTTTTCCCCTAGGCCGTTCCAGTTATTCGTTTCGAGCATCAGAACTGCGAAAATTTTGAGTTTCTCAAGCTTTTCTTACCTCCAAACTGCCATATCTCATGAACGGATTGACCAATCCGCAAAATTTCTGTTGCATCTGAAAGTAGAAACTCGCCCGATTACAATGGTATGCGAACTTTTCCCCTATGCCGTTCTAGTTACTCGTTTCGAGCATCAGAACTGCGAAAATTTTGAGTTACTCAAGCGTTTCTTACCTCCAAACTGCCATATCTCGCGAACGGATAGACCAATCCGCAAAATTTCTATTGCATCTGAATGTAGAAACTCGCCCGATTACAACGGTATGCGTACTTTTCCCCTAGGCCGTTCTAGTTATTCGTTTCGAGCATCAGAACTGCGAAAATTTTGAGTTTCTCAAGCGTTTCTTACCTCCAAACTGCCATATCTCGCGAACGGATTGACCAATCCGCAAAATTTCTGTTGCATCTGAGAGTAGAAACTCGCCCGATTACAACGGTATGCGTACTTTTCCCCTAGGCCGTTCTAGTTACTCGTTTCGAGCATCAGAACTCCGAAAATTTTGAGTTTCTCAAGCGTTTCTTATCTCCAAACTGCCATATCTCGCGAACGGATTGATCAATCCGCAAAATTTCTGTTGCATCTGAAAGAAGAAACTCGCCCGATTACAACGGTATGCGCACTTTTCCCCTAGGCCGTTCTAGTTATTCGTGTCGAGCATCAGAACTGCGAAAATTTTGAGTTTCTCAAGCGTTTCTTACCTCCAAACTACCATATCTCGCGAACGGATCGACCAATCCGCAAAATTTCTGTTGCTTCTGAAAGTAGAAACTCGCCCGATTACAACGGTGTGCGTACTTCTCCCCTGGGCCGTTGTAGTCATTCGTTTCGAGCATCAGAACTGCGAAAATTTTGAGTTTCTCAAGCGTTTCTTATCTCCAAACTGCCATATCTCGTGAACGGATTGATCAATCCGCAAAATTTCTGTTGCATCTGAAAGTAGAAACTCGCCCGATTACAACGGTATGCGCACTTTTCCCCTAGGCCGTTCTAGTTACTCGTTTCGAGCATCAGAACTGCGAAAATTTTGAGTTTCTCAAGCGTTTCTTACCTCCAAACTACCATATCTCGCGAACGGATCGACCAATCCGCAAAATTTCTTTTGCTTCTGAAAGTAGAAACTCGCCAGATTACAACGGTATGCGTACTTCTCCCCTAGGCCGTTGTAGTCATTCGTTACGAGCATCAGAACTGCGAAAATTTTGAGTTTCTCAAGCGTTTCTTATCTCCAAACTGCCATATCTCGCGAACGGATTGATCAATCCACAAAATTTCTGTTGCATCTGAAAGTAGAAGCTCGCCCAATTACAACGGTATGCGCACTTTTCCCCTAGGCGGTTCTAGTTATTCGTTTCGAGCATCGGAACTGCGAAAATTTTGAGTTTCTCAAGCGTTTCTTACCTCCAAACTGCCATAACTCGCGAACGGATTGACCAATCCGCAAAATTTCTGTTGCATCTGAAAGTAGAAACTCGCCCGATTACAACGGTAGGTGTAGTTTTCCCCTAGGCCGTTCTAGTTATTCGTATCGAGCATCAGAACTGCGATAATTTTGAGTTTCTCAAGCGTTTCTTACATCCAAACTGCCATATCTCGCGAACGGATTGACCAATCCGCAAAATTTCTGTTGCATCTGAAAGCAGAAACTCGCCCGATTACAACGGTATGCGTACTTTTCCCCTATGCCGTTCTAGTTACTCGTTTCGAGCATCAGAACTGCGAAAATTTTGAGTTTCTCAAGCGTTTCTTATTTCTAAACTGCCATATCTCGCGAACGGATTGACCAATCCGCAAAATTTCTGTTGCATCTGAAAGTAGAAGCTCGTCCGATTACAACGGTATGCGTACTTTTCCCCTAGGCCGTTCTAGTTATTCGTTTCGAGCATCAGAACTGCGAAAATTTTGAGTTTCTCAAGCGTTTCTTACCTCCAAACTGCCATATCTCGCGAACGGATAGACCAATCCGCAAAATTTCTATTGCATCTGAATGTAGAAACTCGCCCGATTACAGCGGTATGTGTAGTTTTCCCCTAGGCCGTTCCAGTTATTCGTTTCGAGCATCAGAACTGCGAAAATTTTGAGTTTCTCAAGCGTTTCTTACATCCAAACTGCCATATCTCGCGAACGGATTGACCAATCCGCAAAATTTCTGTTGCATCTGAAAGCAGAAACTCGCCCGATTACAACGGTGTGCGTACTTTTCCCCTATGCCGTTCTAGTTACTCGTTTCGAGTATCAGAACTGCGAAAATTTTGAGTTTCTCAAGCGTTTCTTATTTCCAAACTGCCATATCTCGCGAACGGATTGACCAATCCGCAAAATTTCTGTTGCATCTGAAAGTAGAAACTCGCCCGATTACAACGGTATGCGTACTTTTCCCCTAGGCCGTTCTAGTTATTCGTTTCGAGCATCAGAACTGCGAAAATTTTGAGTTTCTCAAGCGTTTCTTACCTCCAAACTGCCATATCTCGCGAACGGATAGACCAATCCGCAAAATTTCTATTGCATCTGAAAGTAGAAACTCGCCCGATTACAATGGTATGCGAACTTTTCCCCTATGCCGTTCTAGTTACTCGTTTCGAGCATCACAACTGCGAAAATTTTGAGTTACTCAAGCGTTTCTTATTTCCAAACTGCCATATCTCGCGAACGGATTGATCAATCCGCAAAATTTCTGTTGCATCTGAAAGTAGAAATTCACCCGATTACAACGGTATGCGTACTTTTCCCCTAGGCCGTTCTAGTTACTCGTTTCGAGCATCAGAACTGCGAAAATTTTGAGTTTCTCAAGCGTTTCTTATCTCCAAACTGCCATATCTCGCGAACGGATTGACCAATCCGCAAAATTTCTGTTGCATCTGAAAGTAGAAACTCGCCCGATTACAACGGTATGCGTACTTTTCCCCTAGGCCGTTCTAGTTACTCGTTTCGAGCATCAGAACTGCGAAAATTTTGAGTTTCTCAAGCGTTTCTTATCTCCAAACTACCATATCTCGCGAACGGATCGACCAATCCGCAAAATTTCTGTTGCTTCTGAAAGTAGAAACTCGCACGATTAAAACGGTATGCGTACTTCTCCCCTAGACCGTTGTAGTCATTCGTTTCGAGCATCAGAACTGCGAAAATTTTGAGTTTCTCAAGCGTTTCTTATCTCCAAACTGCCATATCTCGCGAACGGATTGATCAATCCGCAAAATTTCTGTTGCATCTGAAAGTAGAAACTCGCCCGATTACAACGCTATGCGCACTTTTCCCCTAGGCGCTTCTGGTTATTCGTTTCGAGCATCAGAACTGCGAAAATTTTGAGTTTCTCAAGCGTTTCTTACCTCCAAACTGCCATATCTCGCGAACGGATTGACCAATCCGCAAAATTTCTGTTGCATCTGAAAGTAGAAACTCGCCCGATTACAACGGTAGGTGTAGTTTGCCCCTAGGCCGTTCTAGTTATTCGTTTCGAGCATCAGAACTGCGAAAATTTTGAGTTTCTCAAGCGTTTCTTACATCCAAACGGCCATATCTCGCGAACGGATAGACCAATCCGCAAAATTTCTATTGCATCTGAATGTAGAAACTCGCCCGATTACAACGGTACGTGTAGTTTTCCCCTAGGCGGTTCCAGTTATTCGTTTCGAGCATCAGAACTGCGAAAATTTTGAGTTTCTCAAGCGTTTCTTACATCCAAACTGCCATATCTCGCGAACGGATTGACCAATCCGCAAAATTTCTGTTGCATCTGAAAGCAGAAACTCGCCCGATTACAACGGTATGCGTACTTTTCCCCTATGCCGTTCTAGTTACTCGTTTCGAGCATCAGAACTGCGAAAATTTTGAGTTTCTCAAGCGTTTCTTACTTCCAAACTGCCATATCTCGCGAACGGATTGACCAATCCGCAAAATTTCTGTTGCATCTGAAAGTAGAAACTCGCCCGATTACAACGGTATGCGTACTTTTCCCCTAGGCCGTTCTAGTTATTCGTTTCGAGCATCAGAACTGCGAAAATATTGAGTTTCTCAAGCGTTTCTTACCTCCAAACTGCCATACCTCGCGAACGGATTGACCAATCCGCAAAATTTCTTTTGCATCTGAAAGTAGAAACTCGCCCGATTACAACGGTATGCGTACTTTTCCCCTAGGCCGTTCTAGTTACTCGTTTCGAGCATCAGAACTGCGAAAATTTTGAGTTTCTCAAGCGTTTCTTATCTCCAAACTGCCATATCTCGCGAACGGATTGATCAATCCGCAAAATTTCTGTTGCATCTGAAAGTAGAAACTCGCCCGATTACAACGGTATGCGTACTTTTCCCCTAGGCCGTTCTAGTTACTCGTTTCGAGCATCAGAACTGCGAAAATTTTGAGTTTCTCAAGCGTTTCTTATCTCCAAACTGCCATATCACGCGAACGGATTGATCAATCCGCAAAATTTCTGTTGCATCTGAAAGTAGAAACTCGCCCGATTACAACGGTATGCGCCCTTTTCCCCTAGGCCGTTCTAGTTATTCGTGTCGAGCATCAGAACTGCGAAAATTTTGAGTTTCTCAAGCGTTTCTTATCTCCAAACTGCCATATCTCGCGAACGGATAGACCAATCCGCAAAATTTCTATTGCATCTGAAAGTAGAAACTCGCCCGATTACAACGGTATGTGTAGTTTTCCCCTAGGCCGTTCCAGTTATTCGTTTCGAGCATCAGAACTGCGAAAATTTTGAGTTTCTCAAGCGTTTCTTACCTCCAAACTGCCATATTTCGCGAACGGATAGACCAATCCGCAAAATTTCTATTGCATCTGAAAGTAGAAACTCGCCCGATTACAACGGTATGTGTAGTTTTCCCCTAGGCCGTTCTAGTTACTCGTTTCGAGCATCAGAACTGCGAAAATTTTGAGTTTCTCAAGCGTTTCTTACCTCCAAACTGCCATATCTCATGAACGGATTGACCAATCCGCAAAATTTCTGTTGCATCTGAAAGTAGAAACTCGCCCGATTACAACGGAGTGCGCACTTTTCCCCTAGGCGGTTCTAGTTATTCGTTTCGAGCATCAGAACTGCGAAAATTTTGAGTTTCTCAAGCGTTTCTTACCTCCAAACTGCCATATCTCGCGAACGGATTGAACAATCCGCAAAATTTCTGTTGCATCTGAAAGTAGAAACTCGCCCGATTACAACGGTATGCGTACTTTTCCCCTAGGCCGTTTTAGTTATTCGTTTCGAGCATCAGAACTGCGAAAATTTTGAATTACTCAAGCGTTTCTTACCTCCAAACTGCCATATCTCGCGAACGGATTCACCAATCCGCAAAATTTCTGTTGCTTCTGAAAGTAGAAACTCGCCCGATTACAACGGTATGCGTACTTCTCCCCTAGGCCGTTGTAGTCATTCGTTTCGAACATCAGAACTGCGAAAATTTTGAGTTTCTCAAGCGTTTCTTATCTCCAAACTGCCATATCTCGCGAACAGATTGATCAATCCGCAAAATTTCTGTTGCATCTGAATGTAGAAACTCGCCCGATTACAACGGTACGTGTAGTTTTCCCCTAGGCGGTTCCAGTTATTCGTTTCGAGCATCAGAACTGCGAAAATTTTGAGTTTCTCAAGCGTTTCTTACATCCAAACTGCCATATCTCGCGAACGGATTGACCAATCCGCAAAATTTCTGTTGCATCTGAAAGCAGAAACTCGCCCGATTACAACGGTATGCGTACTTTTCCCCTATGCCGTTCTAGTTACTCGTTTCGAGCATCAGAACTGCGAAAATTTTGAGTTTCTCAAGCGTTTCTTACTTCCAAACTGCCATATCTCGCGAACGGATTGACCAATCCGCAAAATTTCTGTTGCATCTGAAAGTAGAAACTCGCCCGATTACAACGGTATGCGTACTTTTCCCCTAGGCCGTTCTAGTTATTCGTTTCGAGCATCAGAACTGCGAAAATATTGAGTTTCTCAAGCGTTTCTTACCTCCAAACTGCCATACCTCGCGAACGGATTGACCAATCCGCAAAATTTCTTTTGCATCTGAAAGTAGAAACTCGCCCGATTACAACGGTATGCGTACTTTTCCCCTAGGCCGTTCTAGTTACTCGTTTCGAGCATCAGAACTGCGAAAATTTTGAGTTTCTCAAGCGTTTCTTATCTCCAAACTGCCATATCTCGCGAACGGATTGATCAATCCGCAAAATTTCTGTTGCATCTGAAAGTAGAAACTCGCCCGATTACAACGGTATGCGTACTTTTCCCCTAGGCCGTTCTAGTTACTCGTTTCGAGCATCAGAACTGCGAAAATTTTGAGTTTCTCAAGCGTTTCTTATCTCCAAACTGCCATATCACGCGAACGGATTGATCAATCCGCAAAATTTCTGTTGCATCTGAAAGTAGAAACTCGCCCGATTACAACGGTATGCGCCCTTTTCCCCTAGGCCGTTCTAGTTATTCGTGTCGAGCATCAGAACTGCGAAAATTTTGAGTTTCTCAAGCGTTTCTTATCTCCAAACTGCCATATCTCGCGAACGGATAGACCAATCCGCAAAATTTCTATTGCATCTGAAAGTAGAAACTCGCCCGATTACAACGGTATGTGTAGTTTTCCCCTAGGCCGTTCCAGTTATTCGTTTCGAGCATCAGAACTGCGAAAATTTTGAGTTTCTCAAGCGTTTCTTACCTCCAAACTGCCATATTTCGCGAACGGATAGACCAATCCGCAAAATTTCTATTGCATCTGAAAGTAGAAACTCGCCCGATTACAACGGTATGTGTAGTTTTCCCCTAGGCCGTTCTAGTTACTCGTTTCGAGCATCAGAACTGCGAAAATTTTGAGTTTCTCAAGCGTTTCTTACCTCCAAACTGCCATATCTCATGAACGGATTGACCAATCCGCAAAATTTCTGTTGCATCTGAAAGTAGAAACTCGCCCGATTACAACGGAGTGCGCACTTTTCCCCTAGGCGGTTCTAGTTATTCGTTTCGAGCATCAGAACTGCGAAAATTTTGAGTTTCTCAAGCGTTTCTTACCTCCAAACTGCCATATCTCGCGAACGGATTGAACAATCCGCAAAATTTCTGTTGCATCTGAAAGTAGAAACTCGCCCGATTACAACGGTATGCGTACTTTTCCCCTAGGCCGTTTTAGTTATTCGTTTCGAGCATCAGAACTGCGAAAATTTTGAGTTACTCAAGCGTTTCTTACCTCCAAACTGCCATATCTCGCGAACGGATTCACCAATCCGCAAAATTTCTGTTGCTTCTGAAAGTAGAAACTCGCCCGATTACAACGGTATGCGTACTTCTCCCCTAGGCCGTTGTAGTCATTCGTTTCGAACATCAGAACTGCGAAAATTTTGAGTTTCTCAAGCGTTTCTTATCTCCAAACTGCCATATCTCGCGAACAGATTGATCAATCCGCAAAATTTCTGTTGCATCTGAAAGTAGAAACTCGCCCGATTACAAGGGTATGCGCACTTTTCCCCTAGGCCGTTCTAGTTATTCGTGTCGAGCATCAGAACTGCGAAAATTTTGAGTTTCTCAAGCGTTTCTTACCTCCAAACTACCATATCTCGCGAACGGATCGACCAATCCGCAAAATTTCTGTTGCTTCTGAAAGTAGCAACTCGCCCGATTACAACGGTATGCGTACTTCTCCCCTAGGCCGTAGTAGTCATTCGTTTCGAGCATCAGAACAGCGAAAATTTTGAGTTTCTCAAGCGTTTCTTATCTCCTAACTGCCATATCTCGCGAACGGATTGATCAATCCGCAAAATTTCTGTTGCATCTGAAAGTAGAAACTCGCCCGATTACAACGGTATGCGTACTTTTCCCCTAGGCCGTTCTAGTTACTCGTTTCGAGCATCAGAACTGCGAAAATTTTGAGTTTCTCAAGCGTTTCTTATCTCCAAACTGCCATATCTCGCGAACGGATTGATCAATCCGCAAAATTTCTGTTGCATCTGAAAGTAGAAACTCGCCCGATTACAACGGTATGCGCACTTTTCCCCTAGGCCGTTCTAGTTATTCGTGTCGAGCATCAGAACTGCGAAAATTTTGAGTTTCTCAAGCGTTTCTTACCTCCAAACTACCATATCTCGCGAACGGATTCACCAATCCGCAAAATTTCTGTTGCTTCTGAAAGTAGAAACTCGCCCGATTACAACGGTATGCGTACTTCTCCCCTAGGCCGTTGTAGTCATTCGTTTCGAGCATCAGAAATGCGGAAATTTTTAGTTTCTCAAGCGTTTCTTATTTCCAAACTGCCATATCTCGCGAACGGATTGACCAATCCGCAAAATTTCTGTTGCATCTGAAAGTAGAAACTCGCCCGATTACAACGGTATGTGTAGTCTTCCCCTAGGCCGTTCTAGTTATTCGTATCGAGCATCAGAACTGCAAAAATTTTGAGTTTCTCAAGCGTTTCTTACATCCAATCTGCCATATCTCGCCAACGGATAGAACAATCCGCAAAATTTCTATTGCATCTGAAAGTAGAAACTCGCCCGATTACAACGGTATGTGTAGTTTTCCCCTAGGCCGTTCCAGTTATTCGTTTCGAGCATCAGAACTGCGAAAATTTAGAGTTTCTCAAGCGTTTCTTACCTCCAAACTGCCATATTTCGCGAACGGATAGACCAATCCGCAAAATTTCTATTGCATCTGAAAGTAGAAACTCGCCCGATTACAACGGTATGTGTAGTTTTCCCCTAGGCCGTTCCAGTTATTCGTTTCGAGCATCAGAACAGCGAAAATTTTGAGTTTCTCAAGCGTTTCTTACCTCCAAACTGCCATATCTCATGAACGGATTGACCAATCCGCAAAATTTCTGTTGCATCTGAAAGTAGAAACTCGCCCGATTACAACGGAATGCGCACTTTTCCCCTAGGCGGTTCTAGTTATTCGTTTCGAGCATCAGAACTGCGAAAATTTTGAGTTTCTCAAGCGTTTCTTACCTCCAAACTGCCATATCTCGCGAACGGATTGAACAATCCGCAATATTTCTGTTGCATCTGAAAGTAGAAACTCGCGCGATTACAACGGTAGGTGTAGTTTTCCCCTAGGCCGTTCTAGTTATTCGTTTCTAGCATCTGAACTGCGAAAATTTTGAGTTTCTCAAGCGTTTCTGACATCCAAACTGCCATATCTCGCGAACGGATTGACCAATCCGCAAAATTTCTGTTGCATCTGAAAGTAGAAACTCGCCCGATTACAACGGTATGCGTACTTTTCCCCTATGCCGTTCTAGTTACTCGTTTCGAGCATCAGAACTGCGAAAATTTTGAGTTTCTCAAGCGTTTCTTATTTCCAAACTGCCATATCTCGCGAACGGATTGACCAATCCGCAAAATTTCTGTTGCATCTGAAAGTAGAAACTCGCCCGATTACAACGGTATTCGTCCTTTTCCCCTAGGCCGTTCTAGTTATTCGTTTCGAGCATCAGAACTGCGAAAATTTTGAGTTTCTCAAGCGTTTCTTACCTCCAAACTGCCATATCTCGCGAACGGATTGACCAATCCGCAAAATTTCTGTTGCATCTGAAAGTAGAAACTCGCCCGATTACAACGGTATGTGTTCTTTTCCCCTAGGCCGTTCTAGTTACTCGTTTCGAGCATCAGAACTGCGAAAATTTTGAGTTTCTCAAGCGTTTCTTATCTCCAAACTGCCATATCTCGCGAACGGATTGATCAATCCGCAAAATTTCTGTTGCATCTGAAAGTAGAAACTCGCCCGATTACAACGGTATGCGCACTTTTCCCCTAGGCCGTTCTAGTTACTCGTTTCGAGCACCAGAACTGCGAAAATTTTGAGTTTCTCAAGCGTTTCTTACCTCCAAACTGCCATATCTCGCGAACGGATTGACCAATCCGCAAAATTTCTGTTGCATCTGAAAGTAGAAACTCGCCCGATTACAACGGTAGGTGTAGTTTTCCCCTAGGCCGTTCTAGTTATTCGTTTCGAGCATCAGAACTGCGAAAATTTGGAGTTTCTCAAGCGTTTCTTACATCAAAACTGCCATATCTCGCGAACGGATAGACCAATCCGCAAAATTTCTATTGCATCTGAAAGTAGAAACTCGCCCGATTACAACGGTATGTGTAGTTTTCCCCTAGGCCGTTCCAGTTATTCGTTTCGAGCATCAGAACTGCGAAAATTTTGAGTTTCTCAAGCGTTTCTTACCTCCAAACTGCCATATCTCATGAACGGATTGACCAATCCGCAAAATTTCTGTTGCATCTGAAAGTAGAAACTCGCCCGATTACAATGGTATGCGAACTTTTCCCCTATGCCGTTCTAGTTACTCGTTTCGAGCATCAGAACTGCGAAAATTTTGAGTTACTCAAGCGTTTCTTATTTCCAAACTGCCATATCTCGCGAACGGATTGATCCATCCGCAAAATTTCTGTTGCATCTGAAAGTAGAAATTCACCCGATTACAACGGTATGCGTACTTTTCCCCTAGGCCGTTCTAGTTACTCGTTTCGAGCATCAGAACTGCGAAAATTTTGAGTTTCTCAAGCGTTTCTTATCTCCAAACTGCCATATCTCGCGAACGGATTGACCAATCCGCAAAATTTCTGTTGCATCTGAAAGTAGAAACTCGCCCGATTACAACGGTATGTGTAGTTTTCCCCTAGGCCGTTCTAGTTATTCGTATCGAGCATCAGAACTGCGAAAATTTTGAGTTTCTCAAGCGTTTCTTACATCCAATCTGCCATATCTTGCCAACGGATAGACCAATCCGCAAAATTTCTATTGCATCTGAATGTAGAAACTCGCCCGATTACAACGGTATGTGTAGTTTTCCCCTAGGCCGTTCCAGTTATTCGTTTCGAGCATCAGAACTGCGAAAATTTAGAGTTTCTCAAGCGTTTCTTACCTCCAAACTGCCATATTTCGCGAACGGATAGACCAATCCGCAAAATTTCTATTGCATCTGAAAGTAGAAACTCGCCCGATTACAACGGTATGTGTAGTTTTCCCCTAGGCCGTTCCAGTTATTCGTTTCGAGCATCAGAACAGCGAAAATTTTGAGTTTCTCAAGCGTTTCTTACCTCCAAACTGCCATATCTCATGAACGGATTGACCAATCCGCAAAATTTCTGTTGCATCTGAAAGTAGAAACTCGCCCGATTACAACGGAATGCGCACTTTTCCCCTAGGCGGTTCTAGTTATTCGTTTCGAGCATCAGAACTGCGAAAATTTTGAGTTTCTCAAGCGTTTCTTACCTCCAAACTACCATATCTCGCGAACGGATTGAACAATCCGCAAAATTTCTGTTGTATCTGAAAGTAGAAACTCGCGCGATTACAACGGTAGGTGTAGTTTTCCCCTAGCCGTTCTAGTTATTCGTTTCTAGCATCTGAACTGCGAAAATTTTGAGTTTCTCAAGCGTTTCTGACATCCAAACTGCCATACCTCGCGAACGGATTGACCAATCCGCAAAATTTCTGTTGCATCTGAAAGTAGAAACTCGCCCGATTACAACGGTATGCGTACTTTTCCCCTATGCCGTTCTAGTTACTCGTTTCGAGCATCAGAACTGCGAAAATTTTGAGTTTCTCAAGCGTTTCTTATTTCCAAACTGCCATATCTCGCGAACGGATTGACCAATCCGCAAAATTTCTGTTGCATCTGAAAGTAGAAACTCGCCCGATTACAACGGTATTCGTCCTTTTCCCCTAGGCCGTTCTAGTTATTCGTTTCGAGCATCAGAACTGCGAAAATTTTGAGTTTCTCAAGCGTTTCTTACCTCCAAACTGCCATATCTCGCGAACGGATTGACCAATCCGCAAAATTTCTGTTGCATCTGAAAGTAGAAACTCGCCCGATTACAACGGTATGTGTTCTCTTCCCCTGGGCCGTTCTAGTTACTCGTTTCGAGCATCAGAACTGCGAAAATTTTGAGTTTCTCAAGCGTTTCTTATCTCCAAACTGCCATATCTCGCGAACGGATTGATCAATCCGCAAAATTTCTGTTGCATCTGAAAGTAGAAACTCGCCCGATTACAACGGTATGCGCACTTTTCCCCTAGGCCGTTCTAGTTATTCGTTTCGAGCATCAGAACTGCGAAAATTTTGAGTTTCTCAAGCGTTTCTTACATCAAAACTGCCATATCTCGCGAACGGATAGACCAATCCGCAAAATTTCTATTGCATCTGAAAGTAGAAACTCGCCCGATTACAACGGTATGTGTAGTTTTCCCCTAGGCCGTTCCAGTTATTCGTTTCGAGCATCAGAACTGCGAAAATTTTGAGTTTCTCAAGCGTTTCTTACCTCCAAACTGCCATATCTCATGAACGGATTGACCAATCCGCAAAATTTCTGTTGCATCTGAAAGTAGAAACTCGCCCGATTACAATGGTATGCGAACTTTTCCCCTATGCCGTTCTAGTTACTCGTTTCGAGCATCAGAACAGCGAAAATTTTGAGTTACTCAAGCGTTTCTTATTTCCAAACTGCCATATCTCGCGAACGGATTGATCAATCCGCAAAATTTCTGTTGCATCTGAAAGTAGAAACTCGCCCGATTACAACGGTATGTGTAGTTTTCCCCTAGGCCGTTCTAGTTATTCGTATCGAGCATCAGAACTGCGAAAATTTTGAGTTTCTCAAGCGTTTCTTACATCCAATCTGCCATATCTCGCCAACGGATAGACCAATCCGCAAAATTTCTATTGCATCTGAAAGTAGAAACTCGCCCGATTACAACGGTATGTGTAGTTTTCCCCTAGGCCGTTCCAGTTATTCGTTTCGAGCATCAGAACTGCGAAAATTTTGAGTTTCTCAAGCGTTTCTTACCTCCAAACTACCATATCTCGCGAACGGATTGAACAATCCGCAAAATTTCTGTTGCATCTGAAAGTAGAAACTCGCGCGATTACAACGGTAGGTGTAGTTTTCCCCTAGGCCGTTCTAGTTATTCGTTTCTAGCATCTGAACTGCGAAAATTTTGAGTTTCTCAAGCGTTTCTGACATCCAAACTGCCATATCTCGCGAACGGATTGACCAATCCGCAAAATTTCTGTTGCATCTGAAAGTAGAAACTCGCCCGATTACAACGGTATGCGTACTTTTCCCCTATGCCGTTCTAGTTACTCGTTTCGAGCATCAGAACTGCGAAAATTTTGAGTTTCTCAAGCGTTTCTTATTTCCAAACTGCCATATCTCGCGAACGGATTGACCAATCCGCAAAATTTCTGTTGCATCTGAAAGTAGAAACTCGCCCGATTACAACGGTATTCGTCCTTTTCCCCTAGGCCGTTCTAGTTATTCGTTTCGAGCATCAGAACTGCGAAAATTTTGAGTTTCTCAAGCGTTTCTTACCTCCAAACTGCCATACCTCGCGAACGGATTGACCAATCCGCAAAATTTCTGTTGCATCTGAAAGTAGAAACTCGCCCGATTACAACGGTATGTGTTCTTTTCCCCTAGGCCGTTCTAGTTACTCGTTTCGAGCATCAGAACTGCGAAAATTTTGAGTTTCTCAAGCGTTTCTTATCTCCAAACTGCCATACCTCGCGAACGGATTGATCAATCCGCAAAATTTCTGTTGCATCTGAAAGTAGAAACTCGCCCGATTACAACGGTATGCGCACTTTTCCCCTAGGCCGTTCTAGTTATTCGTGTCGAGCATCAGAACTGCGAAAATTTTGAGTTTCTCAAGCGTTTGTTACATCCAAACTACCATATCTCGCGAACCGATTCACCAATCCGCAAAATTTCTGTTGCTTCTGAAAGTAGAAACTCGCCCGATTACAACGGTATGCGTACTTCTCCCCTAGGCCGTTGTAGTCATTCGTTTCGAGCATCAGAACTGCGAAAATTTTGAGTTTCTCAAGCGTTTCTTATCTCCAAACTGCCATATCTCGCTAACGGATTGACCAATCCGCAAAATTTCTGTTGCATCTGAAAATAGAAATTCACCCGATTACAACGGTATGCGTACTTTTCCCCTAGGCCGTTCTAGTTACTCGTTTCGAGCATCAGAACTGCGAAAATTTTGAGTTTCTCAAGCGTTTCTTACCTCCAAACTGCCATATCTCGCGAACGGATTGACCAATCCGCAAAATTTCTGTTGCATCTGAAAGTAGAAACTCGCCCGATTACAACGGTAGGTGTAGTTTTCCCCTAGGCCGTTCTAGTTATTCGTTTCGAGCATCAGAACTGCGAAAATTTGGAGTTTCTCAAGCGTTTCTTACATCAAAACTGCCATATCTCGCGAACGGATAGACCAATCCGCAAAATTTCTATTGCATCTGAAAGTAGAAACTCGCCCGATTACAACGGTATGTGTAGTTTTCCCCTAGGCCGTTCCAGTTATTCGTTTCGAGCATCAGAACTGCGAAAATTTTGAGTTTCTCAAGCGTTTCTTACCTCCAAAATGCCATATCTCATGAACGGATTGACCAATCCGCAAAATTTCTGTTGCATCTGAAAGTAGAAACTCGCCCGATTACAACGGTATGCGTACTTTTCCCCTAGGCCGTTCTAGTTATTCGTTTCGAGCATCAGAACTGTGAAAATTTTGAGTTTCTCAAGCGTTTCTTATCTCCAAACTGCCATATCTCGCGAACGGATTGATCAATCCGCAAAATTTCTGTTGCATCTGAAAGTAGAAACTCGCCCGATTACAACGGTATGCGTACTTTTCCCCTAGGCCGTTCTAGTTACTCGTTTCGAGCATCAGAACTGCGAAAATTTTGAGTTTCTCAAGCGTTTCTTATCTCCAAACTGCCATATCACGCGAACGGATTGATCAATCCGCAAAATTTCTGTTGCATCTGAAAGTAGAAACTCGCCCGATTACAACGTTATGCGCACTTTTCCCCTAGGCCGTTCTAGTTATTCGTGTCGAGCATCAGAACTGCGAAAATTTTGAGTTTCTCAAGCGTTTCTTATCTCCAAACTGCCATATCTCGCGAACGGATAGACCAATCCGCAAAATTTCTATTGCATCTGAAAGTAGAAACTCGCCCGATTACAACGGTATGTGTAGTTTCCCCTAGGCCGTTCCAGTTATTCGTTTCGAGCATCAGAACTGCGAAAATTTTGAGTTTCTCAAGCGTTTCTTACCTCCAAACTGCCATATCTCATGAACGGATTGACCAATCCGCAAAATTTCTGTTGCATCTGAAAGTAGAAACTCGCCCGATTACAACGGAATGCGCACTTTTCCCCTAGGCGGTTCTAGTTATTCGTTTCGAGCATCAGAACTGCGAAAATTTTGAGTTTCTCAAGCGTTTCTTACCTCCAAACTGCCATATCTCGCGAACGGGTTGAACAATCCGCAAAATTTCTGTTGCATCTGAAAGTAGAAACTCGCCCGATTACAACGGTATGCGTACTTTTCCCCTAGGCCGTTCTAGTTATTCGTTTCGAGCATCAGAACTGCGAAAATTTTGAGCTTCTCAAGCGCTTCTTACCTCCAAACTGCCATATCTCGCGAACGGATTGATCAATCCGCAAAATTTCTGTTGCATCTGAAAGTAGAAACTCGCCCGATTACAACGGTATGCGCACTTTTCCCCTAGGCCGTTCTAGTTATTCGTGTCGAGCATCAGAACTGCGAAAATTTTGAGTTTCTCAAGCGTTTGTTACATCCAAACTACCATATCTCGCGAACCGATTCACCAATCCGCAAAATTTCTGTTGCTTCTGAAAGTAGAAACTCGCCCGATTACAACGGTATGCGTACTTCTCCCCTAGGCCGTTGTAGTCATTCGTTTCGAGCATCAGAACTGCGAAAATTTTGAGTTTCTCAAGCGTTTCTTATCTCCAAACTGCCATATCTCGCTAACGGATTGACCAATCCGCAAAATTTCTGTTGCATCTGAAAGTAGAAATTCACCCGATTACAACGGTATGCGTACTTTTCCCCTAGGCCGTTCTAGTTACTCGTTTCGAGCATCAGAACTGCGAAAATTTTGAGTTTCTCAAGCGTTTCTTACCTCCAAACTGCCATATCTCGCGAACGGATTGACCAATCCGCAAAATTTCTGTTGCATCTGAAAGTAGAAACTCGCCCGATTACAACGGTAGGTGTAGTTTTCCCCTAGGCCGTTCTAGTTATTCGTTTCGAGCATCAGAACTGCGAAAATTTGGAGTTTCTCAAGCGTTTCTTACATCAAAACTGCCATATCTCGCGAACGGATAGACCAATCCGCAAAATTTCTATTGCATCTGAAAGTAGAAACTCGCCCGATTACAACGGTATGTGTAGTTTTCCCCTAGGCCGTTCCAGTTATTCGTTTCGAGCATCAGAACTGCGAAAATTTTGAGTTTCTCAAGCGTTTCTTACCTCCAAAATGCCATATCTCATGAACGGATTGACCAATCCGCAAAATTTCTGTTGCATCTGAAAGTAGAAACTCGCCCGATTACAACGGTATGCGTACTTTTCCCCTAGGCCGTTCTAGTTATTCGTTTCGAGCATCAGAACTGTGAAAATTTTGAGTTTCTCAAGCGTTTCTTATCTCCAAACTGCCATATCTCGCGAACGGATTGATCAATCCGCAAAATTTCTGTTGCATCTGAAAGTAGAAACTCGCCCGATTACAACGGTATGCGTACTTTTCCCCTAGGCCGTTCTAGTTACTCGTTTCGAGCATCAGAACTGCGAAAATTTTGAGTTTCTCAAGCGTTTCTTATCTCCAAACTGCCATATCACGCGAACGGATTGATCAATCCGCAAAATTTCTGTTGCATCTGAAAGTAGAAACTCGCCCGATTACAACGTTATGCGCACTTTTCCCCTAGGCCGTTCTAGTTATTCGTGTCGAGCATCAGAACTGCGAAAATTTTGAGTTTCTCAAGCGTTTCTTATCTCCAAACTGCCATATCTCGCGAACGGATAGACCAATCCGCAAAATTTCTATTGCATCTGAAAGTAGAAACTCGCCCGATTACAACGGTATGTGTAGTTTCCCCTAGGCCGTTCCAGTTATTCGTTTCGAGCATCAGAACTGCGAAAATTTTGAGTTTCTCAAGCGTTTCTTACCTCCAAACTGCCATATCTCATGAACGGATTGACCAATCCGCAAAATTTCTGTTGCATCTGAAAGTAGAAACTCGCCCGATTACAACGGAATGCGCACTTTTCCCCTAGGCGGTTCTAGTTATTCGTTTCGAGCATCAGAACTGCGAAAATTTTGAGTTTCTCAAGCGTTTCTTACCTCCAAACTGCCATATCTCGCGAACGGGTTGAACAATCCGCAAAATTTCTGTTGCATCTGAAAGTAGAAACTCGCCCGATTACAACGGTATGCGTACTTTTCCCCTAGGCCGTTCTAGTTATTCGTTTCGAGCATCAGAACTGCGAAAATTTTGAGCTTCTCAAGCGCTTCTTACCTCCAAACTGCCATATCTCGCGAACGGATTGACCAATCCGCAAAATTTCTGTTGCATCTGAGAGTAGAAACTCGCCCGATTACAACGGTATGCGTACTTTTCCCCTAGGCCGTTCTAGTTACTCGTTTCGAGCATCAGAACTGCGAAAATTTTGAGTTTCTCAAGCGTTTCTTATCTCCAAACTGCCATATCTCGCGAACGGATTGATCTATCCGCAAAATTTCTGTTGCATCTGAAAGTAGAAACTCGCCCGATTACAACGGTATGCGCACTTTTCCCCTAGGCCGTTCTAGTTATTCGTGTCGAGCATCAGAACTGCGAAAATTTTGAGTTTCTCAAGCGTTTCTTACCACCAAACTACCATATCTCGCGAACGGATCGACCAATCCGCAAAATTTCTGTTGCTTCTGAAAGTAGAAACTCGCCCGATTACAACGGTATGCGGACTTCTCCCCTAGGCCGTTGTAGTCATTCGTTTCGAGCATCAGAACTGCGAAAATTTTGAGTTTCTCAAGCGTTTCTTACTTCCAAACTGCCATATCTCGCGAACGGATAGACCAATCCGCAAAATTTCTATTGCATCTGAATGTAGAAACTCGCCCGATTACAACGGTATGCGTACTTTTCCCCTATGCCGTTCTAGTTACTCGTTTCGAGCATCAGAACTGCGAAAATTTTGAGTTTCTCAAGCGTTTCTTACATCCAAACTGCCATATCTCGCGAACGGATTGACCAATCCGCAAAATTTCTGTTGCATCTGAAAGTAGAAACTCGCCCGATTACAACGGTATGCGTACTTTTCCCCTAGGCCGTTCTAGTTATTCGTTTCGAGCATCAGAACTGCGAAAATATTGAGTTACTCAAGCGTTTCTTACCTCCAAACTGCCATATCTCGCGAACGGATTGACCAATCCGCAAAATTTCTTTTGCATCTGAAAGTAGAAACTCGCCCGATTACAACGGTATGCGTACTTTTCCCCTAAGCCGTTCTAGTTACTCGTTTCGAGCATCAGAACTGCGAAAATTTTGAGTTTCTCAAGCGTTTCTTATCTCCAAACTGCCATATCTCGCGAACGGATTGATCAATCCGCAAAATTTCTGTTGCATCTGAAAGTAGAAACTCGCCCGATTACAACGGTATGCGCACTTTTCCCCTAGGCCGTTCTAGTTATTCGTGTCGAGCATGAGAACTGCGAAAATTTTGAGTTTCTCAAGCGTTTCTTATCTCCAAACTGCCATATCTCGCGACCGGATAGACCAATCCGCAAAATTTCTATTGCATCTGAAAGTAGAAACTCGCCCGATTACAACGGTATGTGTAGTTTTCCCCTAGGCCGTTCCAGTTATTCGTTTCGAGCATCAGAACTGCGAAAATTTAGAGTTTCTCAAGCGTTTCTTACGTCCAAACTGCCATATTTCGCGAACGGATAGACCAATCCGCAAAATTTCTATTGCATCTGAAAGTAGAAACTCGCCCGATTACAACGGTATGTGTAGTTTTCCCCTAGGCCGTTCCAGTTATTCGTTTCGAGCATCAGAACTGCGAAAATTTTGAGTTTCTCAAGCGTTTCTTACCTCCAAACTGCCATATCTCATGAACGGATTGACCAATCCGCAAAATTTCTGTTGCATCTGAAAGTAGAAACTCGCCCGATTACAACGGAATGCGCACTTTTCCCCTAGGCGGTTCTAGTTATTCGTTTCGAGCATCAGAACTGCGAAAATTTTGAGTTTCTCAAGCGTTTCTTACCTCCAAACTGCCATATCTCGCGAACGGGTTGAACAATCCGCAAAATTTCTGTTGCATCTGAAAGTAGAAACTCGCCCGATTACAACGGTATGCGTACTTTTCCCCTAGGCCGTTCTAGTTATTCGTTTCGAGCATCAGAACTGCGAAAATTTTGAGTTTCTCAAGCGTTTCTTACCACCAAACTACCATATCTCGCGAACGGATCGACCAATCCGCAAAATTTCTGTTGCTTCTGAAAGTAGAAACTCGCCCGATTACAACGGTATGCGTACTTCTCCCCTAGGCCGTTGTAGTCATTCGTTTCGAGCATCAGAACTGCGAAAATTTTGAGTTTCTCAAGCGTTTCTTACTTCCAAACTGCCATATCTCGCGAACGGATTGACCAATCCGCAAAATTTCTGTTGCATCTGAAAGTAGAAACTCGCCAGATTACAACGGTATGCGTACTTTTCCCCTAGGCCGTTCTAGTTATTCGTTTCGAGCATCAGAACTGCGAAAATATTGAGTTACTCAAGCGTTTCTTATCTCCAAACTGCCATATCACGCGAACGGATTGATCAATCCGCAAAATTTCTGTTACATCTGAAAGTAGAAACTCGCCCGATTACAACGGTATGCGCACTTTTCCCCTAGGCCGTTCTAGTTATTCGTGTCGAGCATCAGAACTGCGAAAATTTTGAGTTTCTCAAGCGTTTCTTATCTCCAAACTGCCATATCTCGCGAACGGATAGACCAATCCGCAAAATTTCTATTGCATCTGAAAGTAGAAACTCGCCCGATTACAACGGTATGTGTAGTTTTCCCCTAGGCCGTTCCAGTTATTCGTTTCGAGCATCAGAACTGCGAAAATTTAGAGTTTCTCAAGCGTTTCTTACCTCCAAACTGCCATATTTCGCGAACGGATAGACCAATCCGCAAAATTTCTATTGCATCTGAAAGTAGAAACTCGCCCGATTACAACGGTATGTGTAGTTTTCCCCTAGGCCGTTCCAGTTATTCGTTTCGAGCATCAGAACTGCGAAAATTTTGAGTTTCTCAAGCGTTTCTTACCTCCAAACTGCCATATCTCATGAACGGATTGACCAATCCGCAAAATTTCTGTTGCATCTGAAAGTAGAAACTCGCCCGATTACAACGGAATGCGCACTTTTCCCCTAGGCGGTTCTAGTTATTCGTTTCGAGCATCAGAACTGCGAAAATTTTGAGTTTCTCAAGCGTTTCTTACCTCCAAACTGCCATATCTCGCGAACGGGTTGAACAATCCGCAAAATTTCTGTTGCATCTGAAAGTAGAAACTCGCCCGATTACAACGGTATGCGTACTTTTCCCCTAGGCCGTTCTAGTTATTCGTTTCGAGCATCAGAACTGCGAAAATTTTGAGCTTCTCAAGCGTTTCTTACCTCCAAACTGCCATATCTCGCGAACGGATTGACCAATCCGCAAAATTTCTGTTGCATCTGAGAGTAGAAACTCGCCCGATTACAACGGTATGCGTACTTTTCCCCTAGGCCGTTCTAGTTACTCGTTTCGAGCATCAGAACTGCGAAAATTTTGAGTTTCTCAAGCGTTTCTTATCTCCAAACTGCCATATCTCGCGAACGGATTGATCAATCCGCAAAATTTCTGTTGCATCTGAAAGTGGAAACTCGCCCGATTACAACGGTATGCGCACTTTTCCCCTAGGCCGTTCTAGTTATTCGTGTCGAGCATCAGAACTGCGAAAATTTTGAGTTTCTCAAGCGTTTCTTACCACCAAACTACCATATCTCGCGAACGGATCGACCAATCCGCAAAATTTCTGTTGCTTCTGAAAGTAGAAACTCGCCCGATTATAACGGTATGCGTACTTCTCCCCTAGGCCGTTGTAGTCATTCGTTTCGAGCATCAGAACTGCGAAAATTTTGAGTTTCTCAAGCGTTTCTTACTTCCAAACTGCCATATCTCGCGAACGGATAGACCAATCCGCAAAATTTCTATTGCATCTGAATGTAGAAACTCGCGCGATTACAACGGTATGCGTACTTTTCCCCTATGCCGTTCTAGTTACTCGTTTCGAGCATCAGAACTGCGAAAATTTTGAGTTTCTCAAGCGTTTCTTACATCCAAACTGCCATATCTCGCGAACGGATTGACCAATCCGCAAAATTTCTGTTGCATCTGAAAGTAGAAACTCGCCCGATTACAACGGTATGCGTACTTTTCCCCTAGGCCGTTCTAGTTATTCGTTTCGAGAATCAGAACTGCGAAAATATTGAGTTACTCAAGCGTTTCTTACCTCCAAACTGCCATATCTCGCGAACGGATTGACCAATCCGCAAAATTTCTTTTGCATCTGAAAGTAGAAACTCGCCCGATTACAACGGTATGCGTACTTTTCCCCTAGGCCGTTCTAGTTACTCGTTTCGAGCATCAGAACTGCGAAAATTTTGAGTTTCTCAAGCGTTTCTTATCTCCAAACTGCCATATCTCGCGAACGGATTGATCAATCCGCAAAATTTCTGTTGCATCTGAAAGTAGAAACTCGCCCGATTACAACGGTATGCGTACTTTTCCCCTAGGCCGTTCTAGTTACTCGTTTCGAGCATCAGAACTGCGAAAATTTTGAGTTTCTCAAGCGTTTCTTATCTCCAAACTGCCATATCACGCGAACGGATTGATCAATCCGCAAAATTTCTGTTGCATCTGAAAGTAGAAACTCGCCCGATTACAACGGTATGCGCACTTTTCCCCTAGGCCGTTCTAGTTATTCGTGTCGAGCATCAGAACTGCGGAAATTTTGAGTTTCTCAAGCGTTTCTTATCTCCAAACTGCCATATCTCGCGAACGGATAGACCAATCCGCAAAATTTCTATTGCATCTGAAAGTAGAAACTCGCCCGATTACAACGGTATGTGTAGTTTTCCCCTAGGCCGTTCCAGTTATTCGTTTCGAGCATCAGAACTGCGAAAATTTAGAGTTTCTCAAGCGTTTCTTACCTCCAAACTGCCATATTTCGCGAACGGATAGACCAATCCGCAAAATTTCTATTGCATCTGAAAGTAGAAACTCGCCCGATTACAACGGTATGTGTAGTTTTCCCCTAGGCCGTTCCAGTTATTCGTTTCGAGCATCAGAACTGCGAAAATTTTGAGTTTCTCAAGCGTTTCTTACCTCCAAACTGCCATATCTCATGAACGGATTGACCAATCCGCAAAATTTCTGTTGCATCTGAAAGTAGAAACTCGCCCGATTACAACGGAATGCGCACTTTTCCCCTAGGCGGTTCTAGTTATTCGTTTCGAGCATCAGAACTGCGAAAATTTTGAGTTTCTCAAGCGTTTCTTACCTCCAAACTGCCATATCTCGCGAACGGGTTGAACAATCCGCAAAATTTCTGTTGCATCTGAAAGTAGAAACTCGCCCGATTACAACGGTATGCGTACTTTTCCCCTAGGCCGTTCTAGTTATTCGTTTCGAGCATCAGAACTGCGAAAATTTTGAGTTTCTCAAGCGTTTCTTACCTCCAAACTGCCATATCTCGCGAACGGATTGACCAATCCGCAAAATTTCTGTTGCATCTGAGAGTAGAAACTCGCCCGATTACAACGGTATGCGTACTTTTCCCCTAGGCCGTTCTAGTTACTCGTTTCGAGCATCAGAACTGCGAAAATTTTGAGTTTCTCAAGCGTTTCTTATCTCCAAACTGCCATATCTCGCGAACGGATTGATCAATCCGCAAAATTTCTGTTGCATCTGAAAGTAGAAACTCGCCCGATTACAACGGTATGCGCACTTTTCCCCTAGGCCGTTCTAGTTATTCGTGTCGAGCATCAGAACTGCGAAAATTTTGAGTTTCTCAAGCGTTTCTTACCACCAAACTACCATATCTCGCGAACGGATCGACCAATCCGCAAAATTTCTGTTGCTTCTGAAAGTAGAAACTCGCCCGATTACAACGGTATGCGTACTTTTCCCCTAGGCCGTTCTAGTTATTCGTTTCGAGCATCAGAACTGCGAAAATTTTGAGTTTCTCAAGCGTTTCTTACTTCCAAACTGCCATATCTCGCGAACGGATTGACCAATCCGCAAAATTTCTGTTGCATCTGAAAGTAGAAACTCGCCAGATTACAACGGTATGCGTACTTTTCCCCTAGGCC
Organism: Ptiloglossa arizonensis; assembly: GCF_051014685.1. Lineage (NCBI taxonomy): Eukaryota > Metazoa > Arthropoda > Insecta > Hymenoptera > Colletidae > Ptiloglossa > Ptiloglossa arizonensis. The sequence continues at coordinate 1,325,875 of NW_027478422.1, forward strand.
GTTCTAGTTATTCGTTTCGAGCATCAGAACTGCGAAAATATTGAGTTACTCAAGCGTTTCTTACCACCAAACTACCATATCTCGCGAACGGATCGACCAATCCGCAAAATTTCTGTTGCTTCTGAAAGTAGAAACTCGCCCGATTACAACGGTATGCGTACTTCTCCCCTAGGCCGTTGTAGTCATTCGTTTCGAGCATCAGAACTGCGAAAATTTTGAGTTTCTCAAGCGTTTCTTACTTCCAAACTGCCATATCTCGCGAACGGATTGACCAATCCGCAAAATTTCTGTTGCATCTGAAAGTAGAAACTCGCCAGATTACAACGGTATGCGTACTTTTCCCCTAGGCCGTTCTAGTTATTCGTTTCGAGCATCAGAACTGCGAAAATTTTGAGTTTCTCAAGCGTTTCTTACCACCAAACTACCATATCTCGCGAACGGATCGACCAATCCGCAAAATTTCTGTTGCTTCTGAAAGTAGAAACTCGCCCGATTACAACGGTATGCGTACTTTTCCCCTAGGCCGTTCTAGTTACTCGTTTCGAGCATCAGAACTGCGAAAATTTTGAGTTTCTCAAGCGTTTCTTATCTCCAAACTGCCATATCACGCGAACGGATTGATCAATCCGCAAAATTTCTGTTGCATCTGAAAGTAGAAACTCGCCCGATTACAACGGTATGCGCACTTTTCCCCTAGGCCGTTCTAGTTATTCGTGTCGAGCATCAGAACTGCGAAAATTTTGAGTTTCTCAAGCGTTTCTTATCTCCAAACTGCCATATCTCGCGAACGGATAGACCAATCCGCAAAATTTCTATTGCATCTGAAAGTAGAAACTCGCCCGATTACAACGGTATGTGTAGTTTTCCCCTAGGCCGTTCCAGTTATTCGTTTCGAGCATCAGAACTGCGAAAATTTTGAGTTTCTCAAGCGTTTCTTACCTCCAAACTGCCATATCTCATGAACGGATTGACCAAAACGCAAAATTTCTGTTGCATCTGAAAGTAGAAACTCGCCCGATTACAACGGAATGCGCACTTTTCCCCTAGGCGGTTCTAGTTATTCGTTTCGAGCATCAGAACTGCGAAAATTTTGAGTTTCTCAAGCGTTTCTTACCTCCAAACTGCCATATCTCGCGAACGGGTTGAACAATCCGCAAAATTTCTGTTGCATCTGAAAGTAGAAACTCGCCCGATTACAACGGTATGCGCACTTTTCCCCTAGGCCGTTCTAGTTATTCGTGTCGAGCATCAGAACTGCGAAAATTTTGAGTTTCTCAAGCGTTTCTTATCTCCAAACTGCCATATCTCGCGAACGGATTGATCAATCCGCAAAATTTCTGTTGCATCTGAAAGTAGAAACTCGCCCGATTACAACGGTATGCGTACTTTTCCCCTAGGCCGTTCTAGTTACTCGTTTCGAGCATCAGAACTGCGAAAATTTTGAGTTTCTCAAGCGTTTCTTATCTCCAAACTGCCATATCACGCGAACGGATTGATCAATCCGCAAAATTTCTGTTGCATCTGAAAGTAGAAACTCGCCCGATTACAACGGTATGCGCACTTTTCCCCTAGGCCGTTCTAGTTATTCGTGTCGAGCATCAGAACTGCGAAAATTTTGAGTTTCTCAAGCGTTTCTTATCTCCAAACTGCCATATCTCGCGAACGGATAGACCAATCCGCAAAATTTCTATTGCATCTGAAAGTAGAAACTCGCCCGATTACAACGGTATGTGTAGTTTTCCCCTAGGCCGTTCCAGTTATTCGTTTCGAGCATCAGAACTGCGAAAATTTAGAGTTTCTCAAGCGTTTCTTACCTCCAAACTGCCATATTTCGCGAACGGATAGACCAATCCGCAAAATTTCTATTGCATCTGAAAGTAGAAACTCGCCCGATTACAACGGTATGTGTAGTTTTCCCCTAGGCCGTTCCAGTTATTCGTTTCGAGCATCAGAACTGCGAAAATTTTGAGTTTCTCAAGCGTTTCTTACCTCCAAACTGCCATATCTCATGAACGGATTGACCAATCCGCAAAATTTCTGTTGCATCTGAAAGTAGAAACTCGCCCGATTACAACGGAATGCGCACTTTTCCCCTAGGCGGTTCCAGTTATTCGTTTCGAGCATCAGAACTGCGAAAATTTTGAGTTTCTCAAGCGTTTCTTACCTCCAAACTGCCATATCTCATGAACGGATTGACCAATCCGCAAAATTTCTGTTGCATCTGAAAGTAGAAACTCGCCCGATTACAACGGAATGCGCACTTTTCCCCTAGGCGGTTCTAGTTATTCGTTTCGAGCATCAGAACTGCGAAAATTTTGAGTTTCTCAAGCGTTTCTTACCTCCAAACTGCCATATCTCGCGAACGGGTTGAACAATCCGCAAAATTTCTGTTGCATCTGAAAGTAGAAACTCGCCCGATTACAACGGTATGCGCACTTTTCCCCTAGGCGGTTCTAGTTATTCGTTTCGAGCATCAGAACTGCGAAAATTTTGAGTTTCTCAAGCGTTTCTTATATCCAAAATGCCATATCTCGCGAACGGATAGACCAATCCGCAAAATTTCTATTGCATCTGAAAGTAGAAACTCGCCCGATTACAACGGTATGTGTAGTTTCCCCCTAGGCCGTTCCAGTTATTCGTTTCGAGCATCAGAACTGCGAAAATTTAGAGTTTCTCAAGCGTTTCTTACCTCCAAACTGCCATATTTCGCGAACGGATAGACCAATCCGCAAAATTTCTATTGCATCTGAAAGTAGAAACTCGCCCGATTACAACGGTATGTGTAGTTTTCCCCTAGGCCGTTCTAGTTACTCGTTTCGAGCATCAGAACTGCGAAAATTTTGAGTTTCTCAAGCGTTTCTTATCTCCAAACTGCCATATCTCGCGAACGGATTGATCAATCCGCAAAATTTCTGTTGCATCTGAAAGTAGAAACTCGCCCGATTACAACGGTATGCGCACTTTTCCCCTAGGCCGTTCTAGTTATTCGTGTCGAGCATCAGAACTGCGAAAATTTTGAGTTTCTCAAGCGTTTCTTACGTCCAAACTACCATATCTCGCGAACGGATCGACCAATCCGCAAAATTTCTGTTGCTTCTGAAAGTAGAAACTCGCCCGATTACAACGGTATGCGTACTTCTCCCCTAGGCCGTTGTAGTCATTCGTTTCGTGCATCAGAACTGCGAAAATTTTGAGTTTCTCAAGCGTTTCTTACTTCCAAACTGCCATATCTCGCGAACGGATTGACCAATCCGCAAAATTTCTGTTGCATCTGAAAGTAGAAACTCGCCAGATTACAACGGTATGCGTACTTTTCCCCTAGGCCGTTCTAGTTATTCGTTTCGAGCATCAGAACTGCGAAAATATTGAGTTACTCAAGCGTTTCTTACATCCAAACTGCCGTATCTCGCGAACGGATTGACCAATCCGCAAAATTTCTTTTGCATCTGAAAGTAGAAACTCGCCCGATTACAACGGTATGCGTACTTTTCCCCTAGGCCGTTCTAGTTACTCGTGTCGAGCATCAGAACTGCGAAAATTTTGAGTTTCTCAAGCGTTTCTTATCTCCAAACTGCCATATCTCGCGAACGGATTGATCAATCCGCAAAATTTCTGTTGCATCTGAAAGTAGAAACTCGCCCGATTACAACGGTATGCGTACTTTTCCCCTAGGCCGTTCTAGTTACTCGTTTCGAGCATCAGAACTGCGAAAATTTTGAGTTTCTCAAGCGTTTCTTATCTCCAAACTGCCATATCACGCGAACGGATTGATCAATCCGCAAAATTTCTGTTGCATCTGAAAGTAGAAACTCGCCCGATTACAACGGTGTGCGCACTTTTCCCCTAGGCCGTTCCAGTTATTCGTTTCGAGCATCAGAACTGCGAAAATTTAGAGTTTCTCAAGCGTTTCTTACCTCCAAACTGCCATATTTCGCGAACGGATAGACCAATCCACAAAATTTCTATTGCATCTGAAAGTAGAAACTCGCCCGATTACAACGGTATGTGTAGTTTTCCCCTAGGCCGTTCCAGTTATTCGTTTCGAGCATCAGAACTGCGAAAATTTTGAGTTTCTCAAGCGTTTCTTACCTCCAAACTGCCATATCTCATGAACGGATTGACCAATCCGCAAAATTTCTGTTGCATCTGAAAGTAGAAACTCGCCCGATTGCAACGGAATGCGCACTTTTCCCCTAGGCGGTTCTAGTTATTCGTTTCGAGCATCAGAACTGCGAAAATTTTGAGTTTCTCAAGCGTTTCTTACCTCCAAACTGCCATATCTCGCGAACGGATTGAACAATCCGCAAAATTTCTGTTGCATCTGAAAGTAGAAACTCGCCCGATTACAACGGTATGAGTACTTTTCCCCTAGGCCGTTCTAGTTATTCGTTTCGAGCATCAGAACTGCGAAAATTTTGAGTTTCTCAAGCGTTTCTTGCTTCCAAACTGCCATATCTCGCGAACGGATTGACCAATCCGCAAAATTTCTGTTGCATCTGAGAGTAGAAACTCGCCCGATTACAACGGTATGCGTACTTTTCCCCTAGGCCGTTCTAGTTACTCGTTTCGAGCATCAGAACTTCGAAAATTTTGAGTTTCTCAAGCGTTTCTTATCTCCAAACTGCCATATCTCGCGAACGGATTGATCAATCCGCAAAATTTCTGTTGCATCTGAAAGTAGAAACTCGCCCGATTACAACGGTATGCGCACTTTTCCCCTAGGCCGTTCTAGTTACTCGTTTCGAGCATCAGAACTGCGAAAATTTTGAGTTTCTCAAGCGTTTCTTATCTCCAAACTGCCATATCACGCGAACGGATTGATTAATCCGCAAAATTTCTGTTGCATCTGAAAGTAGAAACTCGCCCGATTACAACGGTATGCGCACTTTTCCCCTAGGCCGTTCTAGTTATTCGTGTCGAGCATCAGAACTGCGAAAATTTTGAGTTTCTCAAGCGTTTCTTATCTCCAAACTGCCATATCTCGCGAACGGATAGACCAATCCGCAAAATTTCTATTGCATCTGAAAGTAGAAACTCGCCCGATTACAACGGTATGTGTAGTTTTCCCCTAGGCCGTTCCAGTTATTCGTTTCGAGCATCAGAACTGCGAAAATTTAGAGCTTCTCAAGCGTTTCTTACCTCCAAACTGCCATATTTCGCGAACGGATAGACCAATCCGCAAAATTTCTATTGCATCTGAAAGTAGAAACTCGCCCGATTACAACGGTATGTGTAGTTTTCCCCTAGGCCGTTCCAGTTATTCGTTTCGAGCATCAGAACTGCGAAAATTTTGAGTTTCTCAAGCGTTTCTTACCTCCAAACTGCCATATCTCATGAACGGATTGACCAATCCGCAAAATTTCTGTTGCATCTGAAAGTAGAAACTCGCCCGATTACAACGGAATGCGCACTTTTCCCCTAGGCGGTTCTAGTTATTCGTTTCGAGCATCAGAACTGCGAAAATTTTGAGTTTCTCAAGCGTTTCTTACCTCCAAACTGCCATATCTCGCGAACGGGTTGAACAATCCGCAAAATTTCTGTTGCATCTGAAAGTAGAAACTCGCCCGATTACAACGGTATGCGTACTTTTCCCCTAGGCCATTCTAGTTATTCGTTTCGAGCATCAGAACTGCGAAAATTTTGAGTTTCTCAAGCGTTTCTTACCTCCAAACTGCCATATCTCGCGAACGGATTGACCAATCCGCAAAATTTCTGTTGCATCTGAGAGTAGAAACTCGCCCGATTACAACGGTATGCGTACTTTTCCCCTAGGCCGTTCTAGTTATTCGTGTCGAGCATCAGAACTGCGAAAATTTTGAGTTTCTCAAGCGTTTCTTACCACCAAACTACCATATCTCGCGAACGGATCGACCAATCCGCAAAATTTCTGTTGCTTCTGAAAGTAGAAACTCGCCCGATTACAACGGTATGCGTACTTCTCCCCTAGGCCGTTGTAGTCATTCGTTTCGAGCATCAGAACTGCGAAAATTTTGAGTTTCTCAAGAGTTTCTTACTTCCAAACTGCCATATCTCGCGAACGGATTGACCAATCCGCAAAATTTCTGTTGCATCTGAAAGTAGAAACTCGCCAGATTACAACGGTATGCGTACTTTCCCCCTAGGCCGTTCTAGTTATTCGTTTCGAGCATCAGAACTGCGAAAATATTGAGTTACTCAAGCGTTTCTTATCTCCAAACTGCCATATCACGCGAACGGATTGATCAATCCGCAAAATTTCTGTTGCATCTGAAAGTAGAAACTCGCCCGATTACAACGGTATGCGCACTTTTCCCCTAGGCCGTTCTAGTTATTCGTGTCGAGCATCAGAACTGCGAAAATTTTGAGTTTCTCAAGCGTTTCTTATCTCCAAACTGCCATATCTCGCGAACGGATAGACCAATCCGCAAAATTTCTATTGCATCTGAAAGTAGAAACTCGCCCGATTACAACGGTATGTGTAGTTTTCCCCTAGGCCGTTCCAGTTATTCGTTTCGAGCATCAGAACTGCGAAAATTTAGAGTTTCTCAAGCGTTTCTTACCTCCAAACTGCCATATTTCGCGAACGGATAGACCAATCCACAAAATTTCTATTGCATCTGAAAGTAGAAACTCGCCCGATTACAACGGTATGTGTAGTTTTCCCCTAGGCCGTTCCAGTTATTCGTTTCGAGCATCAGAACTGCGAAAATTTTGAGTTTCTCAAGCGTTTCTTACCTCCAAACTGCCATATCTCATGAACGGATTGACCAATCCGCAAAATTTCTGTTGCATCTGAAAGTAGAAACTCGCCCGATTGCAACGGAATGCGCACTTTTCCCCTAGGCGGTTCTAGTTATTCGTTTCGAGCATCAGAACTGCGAAAATTTTGAGTTTCTCAAGCGTTTCTTACCTCCAAACTGCCATATCTCGCGAACGGATTGAACAATCCGCAAAATTTCTGTTGCATCTGAAAGTAGAAACTCGCCCGATTACAACGGTATGAGTACTTTTCCCCTAGGCCGTTCTAGTTATTCGTTTCGAGCATCAGAACTGCGAAAATTTTGAGTTTCTCAAGCGTTTCTTGCTTCCAAACTGCCATATCTCGCGAACGGATTGACCAATCCGCAAAATTTCTGTTGCATCTGAGAGTAGAAACTCGCCCGATTACAACGGTATGCGTACTTTTCCCCTAGGCCGTTCTAGTTACTCGTTTCGAGCATCAGAACTTCGAAAATTTTGAGTTTCTCAAGCGTTTCTTATCTCCAAACTGCCATATCTCGCGAACGGATTGATCAATCCGCAAAATTTCTGTTGCATCTGAAAGTAGAAACTCGCCCGATTACAACGGTATGCGCACTTTTCCCCTAGGCCGTTCTAGTTATTCGTGTCGAGCATCAGAACTGCGAAAATTTTGAGTTTCTCAAGCGTTTCTTACCTCCAAACTACCATATCTCGCGAACGGATCGACCAATCCGCAAAATTTCTGTTGCTTCTGAAAGTAGAAACTCGCCCGATTACAACGGTGTGCGTACTTCTCCCCTAGGCCGTTGTAGTCATTCGCGTCGAGCATCAGAACTGCGAAAATTTTGAGTTTCTCAAGCGTTACTTATCTCCAAACTGCCATATCTCGCGAACGGATTGATCAATCCACAAAATTTCTGTTGCATCTGAAAGTAGAAGCTCGCCCGATTACAACGGTATGCGCACTTTTCCCCTAGGCCGTTCCAGTTATTCGTTTCGAGCATCAGAACTGCGAAAATTTTGAGTTTCTCAAGCGTTTCTTACCTCCAAACTGCCATATCTCATGAACGGATTGACCAATCCGCAAAATTTCTGTTGCATCTGAAAGTAGAAACTCGCCCGATTACAACGGATTGCGCACTTTTCCCCTAGGCGGTTCTAGTTATTCGTTTCGAGCATCAGAACTGCGAAAATTTTGAGTTTCTCAAGCGTTTCTTACCTCCAAACTGCCATATCTCGCGAACGGATTGAACAATCCGCAAAATTTCTGTTGCATCTGAAAGTAGAAACTCGCCCGATTACAACGGTATGCGTACTTTTCCCCTAGGCCGTTCTAGTTACTCGTTTCGAGCATCAGAACTGCGAAAATTTTGAGTTTCTCAAGCGTTTCTTACCTCCAAACTGCCATATCTCGCGAACGGATTGACCAATCCGCAAAATTTCTGTTGCATCTGAGAGTAGAAACTCGCCCGATTACAACGGTATGCGTACTTTTCCCCTAGGCCGTTCTAGATACTCGTTTCGAGCATCAGAACTGCGAAAATTTTGAGTTTCTCAAGCGTTTCTTATCTCCAAACTGCCATATCTCGCGAACGGATTGATCAATCCGCAAAATTTCTGTTGCATCTGAAAGTAGAAACTCGCCCGATTACAACGGTATGCGCACTTTTCCCCTAGGCCGTTCTAGTTATTCGTGTCGAGCATCAGAACTGCGAAAATTTTGAGTTTCTCAAGCGTTTCTTACGTCCAAACTACCATATCTCGCGAACGGATCGACCAATCCGCAAAATTTCTGTTGCTTCTGAAAGTAGAAACTCGCCCGATTACAACGGTATGCGTACTTCTCCCCTAGGCCGTTGTAGTCATTCGTTTCGTGCATCAGAACTGCGAAAATTTTGAGTTTCTCAAGCGTTTCTTACTTCCAAACTGCCATATCTCGCGAACGGATTGACCAATCTGCAAAATTTCTGTTGCATCTGAAAGTAGAAACTCGCCAGATTACAACGGTATGCGTACTTTTCCCCTACGCCGTTCTAGTTATTCGTTTCGAGCATCAGAACTGCGAAAATATTGAGTTACTCAAGCGTTTCTTACATCCAAACTGCCATATCTCGCGAACGGATTGACCAATCCGCAAAATTTCTTTTGCATCTGAAAGTAGAAACTCGCCCGATTACAACGGTATGCGTACTTTTCCCCTAGGCCGTTCTAGTTATTCGTGTCGAGCATCAGAACTGCGAAAATTTTGAGTTTCTCAAGCGTTTCTTATCTCCAAACTGCCATATCTCGCGAACGGATAGACCAATCCGCAAAATTTCTATTGCATCTGAAAGTAGAAACTCGCCCGATTACAACGGTATGTGTAGTTTTCCCCTAGGCCGTTCCAGTTATTCGTTTCGAGCATCAGAACTGCGAAAATTTTGAGTTTCTCAAGCGTTTCTTACCTCCAAACTGCCATATTTCGCGAACGGATAGACCAATCCGCAAAATTTCTATTGCATCTGAAAGTAGAAACACGCCCGATTACAACGGTATGTGTAGTTTTCCCCTAGGCCGTTCCAGTTATTCGTTTCGAGCATCAGAACTGCGAAAATTTTGAGTTTCTCAAGCGTTTCTTACCTCCAAACTGCCATATCTCATGAACGGATTGACCAATCCGCAAAATTTCTGTTGCATCTGAAAGTAGAAACTCGCCCGATTACAACGGAATGCGCACTTTTCCCCTAGGCGGTTCTAGTTATTCGTTTCGAGCATCAGAACTGCGAAAATTTTGAGTTTCTCAAGCGTTTCTTACCTCCAAACTGCCATATCTCGCGAACGGATTGAACAATCCGCAAAATTTCTGTTGCATCTGAAAGTAGAAACTCGCCCGATTACAACGGTATGCGTACTTTTCCCCTAGGCCGTTCTAGTTATTCGTTTCGAGCATCAGAACTGCGAAAATTTTGAGTTTCTCAAGCGTTTCTTACCTCCAAACTGCCATATCTCGCGAACGGATTGACCAATCCGCAAAATTTCTGTTGCATCTGAGAGTAGAAACTCGCCCGATTACAACGGTATGCGTACTTTTCCCCTAGGCCGTTCTAGTTACTCGTTTCGAGCATCAGAACTGCGAAAATTTTGAGTTTCTCAAGCGTTTCTTATCTCCAAACTGCCATATCTCGCGAACGGATTGATCAATCCGCAAAATTTCTGTTGCATCTGAAAGTAGAAACTCGCCCGATTACAACGGTATGCGCACTTTTCCCCTAGGCCGTTCTAGTTATTCGTGTCGAGCATCAGAACTGCAAAAATTTTGAGTTTCTCAAGCGTTTCTTACCTCCAAACTACCATATCTCGCGAACGGATCGACCAATCCGCAAAATTTCTGTTGCTTCTGAAAGTAGAAACTCGCCCGATTACAACGGTATGCGTACTTCTCCCCTAGGCCGTTGTAGTCATTCGTTTCGAGCATCAGAACTGCGAAAATTTTGAGTTTCTCAAGCGTTTCTTATCTCCAAACTGCCATATCTCGCGAACGGATTGATCAATCCGCAAAATTTCTGTTGCATCTGAAAGTAGAAACTCGCCCGATTACAACGGTATGCGCACTTTTCCCCTAGGCCGTTCTAGTTACTCGTTTCGAGCATCAGAACTGCGAAAATTTTGAGTTTCTCAAGCGTTTCTTACTTCCAAACTACCATATCTCGCGAACGGATCGACCAATCCGCAAAATTTCTGTTGCTTCTGAAAGTAGAAACTCGCCAGATTACAACGGTATGCGTACTTCTCCCCTAGGCCGTTGTAGTCATTCGTTTCGAGCATCAGAACTGCGAAAATTTTGAGTTTCTCAAGCGTTTCTTATCTCCAAACTGCCATATCTCGCGAACGGATTGAACAATCCGCAAAATTTCTATTGCATCTGAAAGTAGAAACTCGCCCGATTACAACGGTATGTGTAGTTTTCCCCTAGGCCGTTCCAGTTATTCGTTTCGAGCATCAGAACTGCGAAAATTTAGAGTTTCTCAAGCGTTTCTTACCTCCAAACTGCCATATTTCGCGAACGGATAGACCAATCCGCAAAATTTCTATTGCATCTGAAAGTAGAAACTCGCCCGATTACAACGGTATGTGTAGTTTTCCCCTAGGCCGTTCCAGTTATTCGTTTCGAGCATCAGAACTGCGAAAATTTAGAGTTTCTCAAGCGTTTCTTACCTCCAAACTGCCATATTTCGCGAACGGATAGACCAATCCGCAAAATTTCTATTGCATCTGAAAGTAGAAACTCGCCCGATTAAAACGGTATGTGTAGTTTTCCCCTAGGCCGTTCCAGTTATTCGTTTCGAGCATCAGAACTGCGAAAATTTTGAGTTTCTCAAGCGTTTCTTACCTCCAAACTGCCATATCTCATGAACGGATTGACCAATCCGCAAAATTTCTGTTGCATCTGAAAGTAGAAACTCGCCCGATTGCAACGGAATGCGCACTTTTCCCCTAGGCGGTTCTAGTTATTCGTTTCGAGCATCAGAACTGCGAAAATTTTGAGTTTCTCAAGCGTTTCTTACCTCCAAACTGCCATATCTCGCGAACGGATTGAACAATCCGCAAAATTTCTGTTGCATCTGAAAGTAGAAACTCGCCCGATTACAACGGTATGAGTACTTTTCCCCTAGGCCGTTCTAGTTATTCGTTTCGAGCATCAGAACTGCGAAAATTTTGAGTTTCTCAAGCGTTTCTTGCTTCCAAACTGCCATATCTCGCGAACGGATTGACCAATCCGCAAAATTTCTGTTGCATCTGAGAGTAGAAACTCGCCCGATTACAACGGTATGCGTACTTTTCCCCTAGGCCGTTCTAGTTACTCGTTTCGAGCATCAGAACTTCGAAAATTTTGAGTTTCTCAAGCGTTTCTTATCTCCAAACTGCCATATCTCGCGAACGGATTGATCAATCCGCAAAATTTCTGTTGCATCTGAAAGTAGAAACTCGCCCGATTACAACGGTATGCGCACTTTACCCCTAGGCCGTTCTAGTTATTCGTGTCGAGCATCAGAACTGCGAAAATTTTGAGTTTCTCAAGCGTTTCTTACCTCCAAACTACCATATCTCGCGAACGGATCGACCAATCCGCAAAATTTCTGTTGCTTCTGAAAGTAGAAACTCGCCCGATTACAACGGTGTGCGTACTTCTCCCCTAGGCCGTTGTAGTCATTCGCGTCGAGCATCAGAACTGCGAAAATTTTGAGTTTCTCAAGCGTTTCTTATCTCCAAACTGCCATATCTCGCGAACGGATTGATCAATCCACAAAATTTCTGTTGCATCTGAAAGTAGAAGCTCGCCCGATTACAACGGTATGCGCACTTTTCCCCTAGGCCGTTCCAGTTATTCGTTTCGAGCATCAGAACTGCGAAAATTTTGAGTTTCTCAAGCGTTTCTTACCTCCAAACTGCCATATCTCATGAACGGATTGACCAATCCGCAAAATTTCTGTTGCATCTGAAAGTAGAAACTCGCCCGATTACAACGGATTGCGCACTTTTCCCCTAGGCGGTTCTAGTTATTCGTTTCGAGCATCAGAACTGCGAAAATTTTGAGTTTCTCAAGCGTTTCTTACCTCCAAACTGCCATATCTCGCGAACGGATTGAACAATCCGCAAAATTTCTGTTGCATCTGAAAGTAGAAACTCGCCCGATTACAACGGTATGCGTACTTTTCCCCTAGGCCGTTCTAGTTACTCGTTTCGAGCATCAGAACTGCGAAAATTTTGAGTTTCTCAAGCGTTTCTTACCTCCAAACTGCCATATCTCGCGAACGGATTGACCAATCCGCAAAATTTCTGTTGCATCTGAGAGTAGAAACTCGCCCGATTACAACGGTATGCGTACTTTTCCCCTAGGCCGTTCTAGATACTCGTTTCGAGCATCAGAACTGCGAAAATTTTGAGTTTCTCAAGCGTTTCTTATCTCCAAACTGCCATATCTCGCGAACGGATTGATCAATCCGCAAAATTTCTGTTGCATCTGAAAGTAGAAACTCGCCCGATTACAACGGTATGCGCACTTTTCCCCTAGGCCGTTCTAGTTATTCGTGTCGAGCATCAGAACTGCGAAAATTTTGAGTTCCTCAAGCGTTTCTTACGTCCAAACTACCATATCTCGCGAACGGATCGACCAATCCGCAAAATTTCTGTTGCTTCTGAAAGTAGAAACTCGCCCGATTACAACGGTATGCGTACTTCTCCCCTAGGCCGTTGTAGTCATTCGTTTCGTGCATCAGAACTGCGAAAATTTTGAGTTTCTCAAGCGTTTCTTACTTCCAAACTGCCATATCTCGCGAACGGATTGACCAATCTGCAAAATTTCTGTTGCATCTGAAAGTAGAAACTCGCCAGATTACAACGGTATGCGTACTTTTCCCCTACGCCGTTCTAGTTATTCGTTTCGAGCATCAGAACTGCGAAAATATTGAGTTACTCAAGCGTTTCTTACATCCAAACTGCCATATCTCGCGAACGGATTGACCAATCCGCAAAATTTCTGTTGCATCTGAAAGTAGAAACTCGCCCGATTACAACGGATTGCGCACTTTTCCCCTAGGCGGTTCTAGTTATTCGTTTCGAGCATCAGAACTGCGAAAATTTTGAGTTTCTCAAGCGTTTCTTACCTCCAAACTGCCATATCTCGCGAACGGATTGAACAATCCGCAAAATTTCTGTTGCATCTGAAAGTAGAAACTCGCCCGATTACAACGGTATGCGTACTTTTCCCCTAGGCCGTTCTAGTTACTCGTTTCGAGCATCAGAACTGCGAAAATTTTGAGTTTCTCAAGCGTTTCTTACCTCCAAACTGCCATATCTCGCGAACGGATTGACCAATCCGCAAAATTTCTGTTGCATCTGAGAGTAGAAACTCGCCCGATTACAACGGTATGCGTACTTTTCCCCTAGGCCGTTCTAGTTACTCGTTTCGAGCATCAGAACTGCGAAAATTTTGAGTTTCTCAAGCGTTTCTTATCTCCAAACTGCCATATCTCGCGAACGGATTGATCAATCCGCAAAATTTCTGTTGCATCTGAAAGTAGAAACTCGCCCGATTACAACGGTATGCGCACTTTTCCCCTAGGCCGTTCTAGTTATTCGTGTCGAGCATCAGAACTGCGAAAATTTTGAGTTTCTCAAGCGTTTCTTACGTCCAAACTACCATATCTCGCGAACGGATCGACCAATCCGCAAAATTTCTGTTGCTTCTGAAAGTAGAAACTCGCCCGATTACAACGGTATGCGTACTTTTCCCCTAGGCCGTTCTAGTTACTCGTTTCGAGCATCAGAACTGCGAAAATTTTGAGTTTCTCAAGCGTTTCTTACCTCCAAACTGCCATATCTCATGAACGGATTGACCAATCCGCAAAATTTCTGTTGCATCTGAAAGTAGAAACTCGCCCGATTACAACGGAATGCGCACTTTTCCCCTAGGCGGTTCTAGTTATTCGTTTCGAGCATCAGAACTGCGAAAATTTTGAGTTTCTCAAGCGTTTCTTACCTCCAAACTGCCATATCTCGCGAACGGATTGAACAATCCGCAAAATTTCTGTTGCATCTGAAAGTAGAAACTCGCCCGATTACAACGGCATGCGTACTTTTCCCCTAGGCCGTTCTAGTTATTCGTTTCGAGCATCAGAACTGCGAAAATTTTGAGTTTCTCAAGCGTTTCTTACCTCCAAACTGCCATATCTCGCGAACGGATTGACCAATCCGCAAAATTTCTGTTGCATCTGAGAGTAGAAACTCGCCCGATTACAACGGTATGCGTACTTTTCCCCTAGGCCGTTCTAGTTATTCGTTTCGAGCATCAGAACTGCGAAAATTTTGAGTTTCTCAAGCGTTTCTTATCTCCAAACTGCCATATCTCGCGAACGGATTGATCAATCCGCAAAATTTCTGTTGCATCTGAAAGTAGAAACTCGCCCGATTACAACGGTATGCGCACTTTTCCCCTAGGCCGTTCTAGTTATTCGTGTCGAGCATCAGAACTGCGAAAATTTTGAGTTTCTCAAGCGTTTCTTACCTCCAAACTACCATATCTCGCGAACGGATCGACCAATCCGCAAAATTTCTGTTGCTTCTGAAAGTAGAAACTCGCCCGATTACAACGGTATGCGTACTTCTCCCCTAGGCCGTTATAGTCATTCGTTTCGAGCATCAGAACTGCGAAAATTTTGAGTTTCTCAAGCGTTTCTTATCTCCAAACTGCCATATCTCGCGAACGGATTGATCAATCCGCAAAATTTCTGTTGCATCTGAAAGTAGAAACTCGCCCGATTACAACGGTATGCGCACTTTTCCCCTAGGCCGTTCTAGTTACTCGTTTCGAGCATCAGAACTGCGAAAATTTTGAGTTTCTCAAGCGTTTCTTACTTCCAAACTACCATATCTCGCGAACGGATCGACCAATCCGCAAAATTTCTGTTGCTTCTGAAAGTAGAAACTCGCCAGATTACAACGGTATGCGTACTTCTCCCCTAGGCCGTTGTAGTCATTCGTTTCGAGCATCAGAACTGCGAAAATTTTGAGTTTCTCAAGCGTTTCTTATCTCCAAACTGCCATATCTCGCGAACGGATTGATCAATCCGCAAAATTTCTGTTGCATCTGAAAGTAGAAACTCGCCCGATTACAACGGTATGCGCACTTTTCCCCTAGGCCGTTCTAGTTACTCGTTTCGAGCATCAGAACTGCGAAAATTTTGAGTTTCTCAAGCGTTTCTTACCTCCAAACTGCCATATCTCGCGAACGGATTGACCAATCCGCAAAATTTCTGTTGCATCTGAAAGTAGAAACTCGCCCGATTACAACGGTAGGTGTAGTTTTCCCCTAGGCCGTTCTAGTTATTCGTATCGAGCATCAGAACTGCGATAATTTTGAGTTTCTCAAGCGTTTCTTACATCCAAACTGCCATATCTCGCGAACGGATTGACCAATCCGCAAAATTTCTGTTGCATCTGAAAGCAGAAACTCGCCCGATTACAACGGTATGCGTACTTTTCCCCTATGCCGTTCTGGTTACTCGTTTCGAGCATCAGAACTGCGAAAATTTTGAGTTTCTCAAGCGTTTCTTATTTCCAAACTGCCATATCTCGCGAACGGATTGACCAATCCGCAAAATTTCTGTTGCATCTGAAAGTAGAAACTCGCCCGATTACAACGGTATGCGTACTTTTCCCCTAGGCCGTTCTAGTTATTCGTTTCGAGCATCAGAACTGCGAAAATTTTGAGTTACTCAAGCGTTTCTTACCTCCAAACTGCCATATCTCGCGAACGGATTCACCAATCCGCAAAATTTCTGTTGCTTCTGAAAGTAGAAACTCGCCCGATTACAACGGTATGCGTACTTCTCCCCTAGGCCGTTGTAGTCATTCGTTTCGAACATCAGAACTGCGAAAATTTTGAGTTTCTCAAGCGTTTCTTATCTCCAAACTGCCATATCTCGCGAACGGATTGATCAATCCGCAAAATTTCTGTTGCATCTGAAAGTAGAAACTCGCCCGATTACAACGGTATGCGCATTTTTCCCCTAGGCCGTTCTAGTTATTCGTTTCGAGCATCAGAACTGCGAAAATTTTGAGTTTCTCATGCGTTTCTTACCTCCAAACTGCCATATCTCGCGAACGGATTGACCAATCCGCAAAATTTCTGTTGCATCTGAAAGTAGAAACTCGCCCGATTACAACGGTATGCGTACTTTCCCCCTAGGCCGTTCTAGTTACTCGTTTCGAGCATCAGAACTGCGAAAATTTTGAGTTTCTCAAGCGTTTCTTATCTCCAAACTGCCATATCTCGCGAACGGATTGATCAATCCGCAAAATTTCCGTTGCATCTGAAAGTAGAAACTCGCCCGATTACAACGGTATGCGCACTTTTCCCCTAGGCCGTTCTAGTTACTCGTGTCGAGCATCAGAACTGCGAAAATTTTGAGTTTCTCAAGCGTTTCTTACCTCCAAACTACCATATCTCGCGAACGGATTCACCAATCCGCAAAATTTCTGTTGCTTCTGAAAGTAGAAACTCGCCCGATTACAACGGTATGCGTACTTCTCCCCTAGGCCGTTGTAGTCATTCGTTTCGAGCATCAGAACTGCGAAAATTTTTAGTTTCTCAAGCGTTTCTTATTTCCAAACTGCCATATCTCGCGAACGGATTGACCAATCCGCAAAATTTCTGTTGCATCTGAAAGTAGAAACTCGCCCGATTACAACGGTAGGTGTAGTTTTCCCCTAGGCGGTTCCAGTTATTCGTTTCGAGCATCAGAACTGCGAAAATTTTGCGTTTCTCAAGCGTTTCTTACATCCAAACTGCCATATCTCGCGAACGGATTGACCAATCCGCAAAATTTCTGTTGCATCTGAAAGCAGAAACTCGCCCGATTACAACGGTATGCGTACTTTTCCCCTATGCCGTTCTAGTTACTCGTTTCGAGCATCAGAACTGCGAAAATTTTGAGTTTCTCAAGCATTTCTTACTTCCAAACTGCCATATCTCGCGAACGGATTGACCAATCCGCAAAATTTCTGTTGCATCTGAAAGTAGAAACTCGCCCGATTACAACGGTATGCGTACTTTTCCCCTAGGCCGTTCTAGTTATTCGTTTCGAGCATCAGAACTGCGAAAATATTGAGTTACTCAAGCGTTTCTTACCTCCAAACTGCCATATCTCGCGAACGGATTGACCAATCCTCAAAATTTCTTTTGCATCTGAAAGTAGAAACTCGCCCGATTACAACGGTATGCGTACTTTTCCCCTAGGCCGTTCTAGTTACTCGTTTCGAGCATCAGAACTGCGAAAATTTTGAGTTTCTCAAGCGTTTCTTATTTCCAAACTGCCATATCTCGCGAACGGATTGATCAATCCGCAAAATTTCTGTTGCATCTGAAAGTAGAAACTCGCCCGATTACAACGGTATGCGTACTTTTCCCCTAGGCCGTTCTAGTTACTCGTTTCGAGCATCAGAACTGCGAAAATTTTGAGTTTCTCAAGCGTTTCTTATCTCCAAACTGCCATATCACGCGAACGGATTGATCAATCCGCAAAATTTCTGTTGCATCTGAAAGTAGAAACTCGCCCGATTACAACGGTATGCGCACTTTTCCCCTAGGCCGTTCTAGTTATTCGTGTCGAGCATCAGAACTGCGAAAATTTTGAGTTTCTCAAGCGTTTCTTATCTCCAAACTGCCATATCTCGCGAACGGATAGACCAATCCGCAAAATTTCTATTGCATCTGAAAGTAGAAACTCGCCCAATTACAACGGTATGTGTAGTTTTCCCCTAGACCGTTCCAGTTATTCGTTTCGAGCATCAGAACTGCGAAAATTTAGAGTTTCTCAAGCGTTTCTTACCTCCAAACTGCCATACCTCGCGAACGGAATGACCAATCCGCAAAATTTCTGTTGCATCTGAAAGTAGAAACTCGCCCGATTACAACGGTATGCGTACTTCTCCCCTAGGCCGTTGTAGTCATTCGTTTCGAGCATCAGAACTGCGAAAATTTTTAGTTTCTCAAGCGTTTCTTATTTCCAAACTGCCATATCTCGCGAACGGATTGACCAATCCGCAAAATTTCTGTTGCATCTGAAAGTAGAAACTCGCCCGATTACAACGGTATGCGTACTTTTCCCCTAGGCCGTTCTAGTTATTCGTTTCGAGCATCAGAACTGCGAAAATATTGAGTTACTCAAGCGTTTCTTACCTCCAAACTGCCATATCTCGCGAACGGATTGACCAATCCTCAAAATTTCTTTTGCATCTGAAAGTAGAAACTCGCCCGATTACAACGGTATGCGTACTTTTCCCCTAGGCCGTTCTAGTTACTCGTTTCGAGCATCAGAACTGCGAAAATTTTGAGTTTCTCAAGCGTTTCTTATTTCCAAACTGCCATATCTCGCGAACGGATTGATCAATCCGCAAAATTTCTGTTGCATCTGAAAGTAGAAACTCGCCCGATTACAACGGTATGCGTACTTTTCCCCTAGGCCGTTCTAGTTACTCGTTTCGAGCATCAGAACTGCGAAAATTTTGAGTTTCTCAAGCGTTTCTTATCTCCAAACTGCCATATCACGCGAACGGATTGATCAATCCGCAAAATTTCTGTTGCATCTGAAAGTAGAAACTCGCCCGATTACAACGGTATGCGCACTTTTCCCCTAGGCCGTTCTAGTTATTCGTGTCGAGCATCAGAACTGCGAAAATTTTGAGTTTCTCAAGCGTTTCTTATCTCCAAACTGCCATATCTCGCGAACGGATAGACCAATCCGCAAAATTTCTATTGCATCTGAAAGTAGAAACTCGCCCAATTACAACGGTATGTGTAGTTTTCCCCTAGACCGTTCCAGTTATTCGTTTCGAGCATCAGAACTGCGAAAATTTAGAGTTTCTCAAGCGTTTCTTACCTCCAAACTGCCATATTTCGCGAACGGATAGACCAATCCGCAAAATTTCTATTGCATCTGAAAGTAGAAACTCGCCCGATTACAACGGTATGTGTAGTTTTCTCCTAGGCCGTTCCAGTTATTCGTTTCGAGCATCAGAACTGCGAAAATTTTGAGTTTCTCAAGCGTTTCTTACCTCCAAACTGCCATATCTCGCGAACGGATTGACCAATCCGCAAAATTTCTGTTGCATCTGAGAGTAGAAACTCGCCCGATTACAACGGTATGCGTACTTCTCCCCTAGACCGTTGTAGTCATTCGTTTCGAACATCAGAACTGCGAAAATTTTGCGTTTCTCAAGCGTTTCTTATTTCCAAACTGCCATATCTCGCGAACGGATTGACCAATCCGCAAAATTTCTTTTGCATCTGAAAGTAGAAACTCGCCCGATTACAACGGTATGCGTACTTTTCCCCTAGGCCGTTCTAGTTATTCGTTTCGAGCATCAGAACTGCGAAAATTTTGAGTTTCTCAAGCGTTTCTTACCTCCAAACTGCCATATCTCGCGAACGGATTGACCAATCCGCAAAATTTCTGTTGCATCTGAGAGTAGAAACTCGCCCGATTACAACGGTATGCGTACTTTTCCCCTAGGCCGTTCTAGTTACTCGTTTCGAGCATCAGAACTGCGAAAATTTTGAGTTTCTCAAGCGTTTCTTATCTCCAAACTGCCATATCTCGCGAACGGATTGATCAATCCGCAAAATTTCTGTAGCATCTGAAAGTAGAAACTCGCCCGATTACAACGGTATGCGCACTTTTCCCCTAGGCCGTTCTAGTTATTCGTGTCGAGCATCAGAACTGCGAAAATTTTGAGTTTCTCAAGCGTTTCTTACCTCCAAACTACCATATCTCGCGAACGGATCGACCAATCCGCAAAATTTCTGTTGCTTCTGAAAGTAGAAACTCGCCCGATTACAACGGTATGCGTACTTCTCCCCTAGGCCGTTGTAGTCATTCGTTTCGAACATCAGAACTGCGAAAATTTTGCGTTTCTCAAGCGTTTCTTATTTCCAAACTGCCATATCTCGCGAACGGATTGACCAATCCGCAAAATTTCTGTTGCATCTGAAAGTAGAAACTCGCCCGATTACAACGGTATGCGCACTTTTCCCCTAGGCCGTTCTAGTTATTCGTGTCGAGCATCAGAACTGCGAAAATTTTGAGTTTCTCAAGCGTTTCTTACCTCCAAACTACCATATCTCGCGAACGGATCGACCAATCCGCAAAATTTCTGTTGCATCTGAAAGTAGAAACTCGCCCGATTACAACGGTATGCGCACTTTTTCCCTAGGCCGTTCTAGTTATTCGTTTCGAGCATCAGAACTGCGAAAATTTTGAGTTACTCAAGCGTTTCTTACCTCCAAACTGCCATATCTCGCGAACGGATTCACCAATCCGCAAAATTTCTGTTGCTTCTGAAAGTAGAAACTCGCCCGATTACAACGGTATGCGTACTTCTCCCCTAGGCCGTTGTAGTCATTCGTTTCGAGCATCAGAACTGCGAAAATTCTGAGTTTCTCAAGCGTTTCTTATCTCCAAACTGCCATATCTCGCGAACGGATTGATCAATCCGCAAAATTTCTGTTGCATCTGAAAGTAGAAACTCGCCCGATTACAACGGTATGCGCACTTTTCCCCTAGGCCGTTCTAGTTATTCGTGTCGAGCATCAGAACTGCGAAAATTTTGAGTTTCTCAAGCGTTTCTTACCTCCAAACTACCATATCTCGCGAACGGATTCACCAATCCGCAAAATTTCTGTTGCTTCTGAAAGTAGAAACTCGCCCGATTACAACGGTATGCGTACTTCTCCCCTAGGCCGTTGTAGTCATTCGTTTCGAGCATCAGAACTGCGAAAATTTTTAGTTTCTCAAGCGTTTCTTATTTCCAAACTGCCATATCTCGCGAACGGATTGACCAATCCGCAAAATTTCTGTTGCATCTGAAAGTAGAAACTCGCCCGATTACAACGGTAGGTGTAGTTTTCCCCTAGGCCGTTCTAGTTATTCGTATCGAGCATCAGAACTGCGAAAATTTTGAGTTTCTCAAGCGTTTCTTACCTCCAAACTGCCATATCTCGCGAACGGAGAGACCAATCCGCAAAATTTCTATTGCATCTGAATGTAGAAACTCGCCCGATTACAGCGGTATGTGTAGTTTTCCCCTAGGCCGTTCCAGTTATTCGTTTCGAGCATCAGAACTGCGAAAATTTTGAGTTTCTCAAGCGTTTCTTACATCCAAACTGCCATATCTCGCGAACGGATTGACCAATCCGCAAAATTTCTGTTGCATCTGAAAGCAGAAACTCGCCCGATTACAATGGTATGTGCACTTTTCTCCTAGGCCGTTCTAGTTATTCGTGTCGAGCATCAGAACTGCGAAAATTTTGAGTTTCTCAAGCGTTTCTTACATCCAAACTACCATATCTCGCGAACGGATCGACCAATCCGCAAAATTTCTCTTGCTTCTGAAAGTAGAAACTCGCACGATTACAACGGTATGCGTACTTCTCCCCTAGGCCGTTGTAGTCATTCGTTTCGAGCATCAGAACTGCGAAAATTTTGAGTTTCTCAAGCGTTTCTTATCTGCAAGCTGCCATATCTCGCGAACGGATTGATCAATCCGCAAAATTTCTGTTGCATCTGAAAGTAGAAACTCGCCCGATTACAACGCTATGCGCACTTTTCCCCTAGGCGGTTCTGGTTATTCGTTTCGAGCATCAGAACTGCGAAAATTTTGAGTTTCTCAAGCGTTTCTTACCTCCAAACTGCCATATCTCGCGACCGAATTGACCAATCCGCAAAATTTCTGTTGCATCTGAAAGTAGAAACTCGCCCAATTACAACGGTAGGTGTAGTTTTCCCCTAGGCCGTTCTAGTTATTCGTTTCGAGCATCAGAACTGCGAAAATTTTGAGTTTCTCAAGCGTTTCTTACATCCAAACTGCCATATCTCGCGAACGGATAGACAAATCCGCAAAATTTCTATTGCATCTGAATGTAGAAACTCGCCCGATTACAACGGTATGTGTAGTTTTCCCCTAGGCTGTTCCAGTTATTCGTTTCGAGCATCAAAACTGCGAAAATTTTGAGTTTCTCAAGCGTTTCTTACATCCAAACTGCCATATCTCGCGAACGGATTGATCAATACGCAAAATTTCTGTTGCATCTGAAAGTAGAAACCCGCCCGATTACAACGGTATGCGTACTTTTCCGCTAGGCCGCTCTAGTTATTCGTTTCGAGCATCAGAACTGCGAAAATTTTGAGTTTCTCAAGCGTTTCTTACCTCCAAACTGCCATACCTCGCGAACGGAATGACCAATCCGCAAAATTTCTGTTGCATCTGAAAGTAGAAACTCGCCCGATTACAACGGTATGCGTACTTTTCCCCTAGGCCGTTCTAGTTACTCGTTTCGAGCATCAGAACTGCGAAAATTTTGAGTTTCTCAAGCGTTTCTTATCTCCAAACTGCCATATCACGCGAACGGATTGATCAATCCGCAAAATTTCTGTTGCATCTGAAAGTAGAAACTCGCCCGATTACAACGGTATGCGCACTTTTCCCCTAGGCCGTTCTAGTTATTCGTGCCGAGCATCAGAACTGCGAAAATTTTGAGTTTCTCAAGCGTTTCTTACCTCCAAACTGCCATATCTCGCGAACGGATTGACCAATCCGCAAAATTTCTGTTGCATCTGAAAGTAGAAACTCGCCCGATTACAACGGTATGCGTACTTTTCCCCTAGGCCGTTCTAGTTACTCGTTTCGAGCATCAGAACTGCGAAAATTTTGAGTTTCTCAAGCGTTTCTTATCTCCAAACTGACATTTCTCGCGAACGGATTGATCAATCCGCAAAATTTCTGTTGCTTCTGAAAGTAGAAACTCGCCCGATTACAACGGTATGCGTACTTTTCCCCTAGGCCGTTCTAGTTACTCGTTTCGAGCATCAGAACTGCGAAAATTTTGAGTTTCTCAAGCGTTTCTTATCTCCAAACTGCCATATCACGCGAACGGATTGATCAATCCGCAAAATTTCTGTTGCATCTGAAAGTAGAAACTCGCCCGATTACAACGGTATGCGCACTTTTCCCCTAGGCCGTTCTAGTTATTCGTGTCGAGCATCAGAACTGCGAAAATTTTGAGTTTCTCAAGCGTTTTTTATCTCCAAACTGCCATATCTCGCGAACGGATTGATCAATCCACAAAATTTCTGTTGCTTCTGAAAGTAGAAACTCGCCCGATTACAACGGTATGCGTACTTCTCCCCTAGGCCGTTGTAGTCATTCGTTTCGAGCATCAGAACTGCGAAAATTTTGAGTTTCTCAAGCGTTTCTTATCTCCAAACTGCCATATCTCGCGAACGGATTGATCAATCCGCAAAATTTCTGTTGCATCTGAAAGTAGAAACTCCCCCGATTACAAAGGTATGCGCACTTTTCCCCTAGGCGGTTCTAGTTATTCGTTTCGAGCATCAGAACTGCGCAAATATTGAGTTCCTCAAGCGTTTCTTACCTCCAAACTGCCATATCTCGCGAACGGAGAGACCAATCCGCAAAATTTCTATTGCATCTGAATGTAGAAACTCGCCCGATTACAGCGGTATGTGTAGTTTTCCCCTAGGCCGTTCCAGTTATTCGTTTCGAGCATCAGAACTGCGAAAATTTTGAGTTTCTCAAGCGTTTCTTACATCCAAACTGCCATATCTCGCGAACGGATTGACCAATCCGCAAAATTTCTGTTGCATCTGAAAGCAGAAACTCGCCCGATTACAACGGTATGCGCACTTTTCCCCTAGGCCGTTCTAGTTATTCGTGTGGAGCATCAGAACTGCGAAAATTTTGAGTTTCTCAAGCGTTTCTTACTTCCAAACTACCATATCTCGCGAACGGATCGACCAATCCGCAAAATTTCTCTTGCTTCTGAAAGTAGAAACTCGCACGATTACGACGGTATGCGTACTTCTCCCCTAGGCCGTTGTAGTCATTCGTTTCGAGCATCAGAACTGCGAAAATTTTGAGTTTCTCAAGCGTTTCTTATCTCCAAGCTGCAATATCTCGCGAACGGATTGATCAATCCGCAAAATTTCTGTTGCATCTGAAAGTAGAAACTCGCCCAATTACAACGGTAGGTGTAGTTTTCCCCTAGGCCGTTCTAGTTATTCGTTTCGAGCATCAGAACTGCGAAAATTTTGAGTTTCTCAAGCGTTTCTTACATCCAAACTGCCATATCTCGCGAACGGATAGACAAATCCGCAAAATTTCTATTGCATCTGAATGTAGAAACTCGCCCGATTACAACGGTATGTGTAGTTTTCCCCTAGGCTGTTCCAGTTATTCGTTTCGAGCATCAAAACTGCGAAAATTTTGAGTTTCTCAAGCGTTTCTTACATCCAAACTGCCATATCTCGCGAACGGATAGACAAATCCGCAAAATTTCTATTGCATCTGAATGTAGAAACTCGCCCGATTACAACGGTATGTGTAGTTTTCCCCTAGGCTGTTCCAGTTATTCGTTTCGAGCATCAAAACTGCGAAAATTTTGAGTTTCTCAAGCGTTTCTTACATCCAAACTGCCATATCTCGCGAACGGATTGATCAATCCGCAAAATTTCTGTTGCATCTGAAAGTAGAAACTCGCCCGATTACAACGGTATGCGTACTTTTCCGCTAGGCCGCTCTAGTTATTCGTTTCGAGCATCAGAACTGCGAAAATTTTGAGTTTCTCAAGCGTTTCTTACCTCCAAACTGCCATACCTCGCGAACGGAATGACCAATCCGCAAAATTTCTGTTGCATCTGAAAGTAGAAACTCGCCCGATTACAACGGTATGCGTACTTCTCCCCTAGGCCGTTGTAGTCATTCGTTTCGAGCATCAGAACTGCGAAAATTTTTAGTTTCTCAAGCGTTTCTTATTTCCAAACTGCCATATCTCGCGAACGGATTGACCAATCCGCAAAATTTCTGTTGCATCTGAAAGTAGAAACTCGCCCGATTACAACGGTTGGTGTAGTTTTCCCCTAGGTCGTTCTAGTTATTCGTATCGAGCATCAGAACTGCGAAAATTTTGAGTTTCTCAAGCGTTTCTTACCTCCAAACTGCCATATCTCGCGAACGGAGAGACCAATCCGCAAAATTTCTATTGCATCTGAATGTAGAAACTCGCCCGATTACAGCGGTATGTGTAGTTTTCCCCTAGGCCGTTCCAGTTATTCGTTTCGAGCATCAGAACTGCGAAAATTTTGAGTTTCTCAAGCGTTTCTTACATCCAAACTGCCATATCTCGCGAACGGATTGACCAATCCGCAAAATTTCTGTTGCATCTGAAAGCAGAAACTCGCCCGATTACAATGGTATGTGCACTTTTCCCCTAGGCCGTTCTAGTTATTCGTTTCGAGCATCAGAACTGCGAAAATTTTGAGTTTCTCAAGCGTTTCTTACCTCCAAACTGCCATACCTCGCGAACGGAATGACCAATCCGCAAAATTTCTGTTGCATCTGAAAGTAGAAACTCGCCCGATTACAACGGTATGCGCACTTTTCCCCTAGGCCGTTCTAGTTATTCGTGTCGAGCATCAGAACTGCGAAAATTTTGAGTTCCTCAAGCGTTTCTTACCTCCAAACTGCCATATCTCGCAAACGGATAGACCAATCCGCAAAATTTCTATTGCATCTGAAAGTAGAAACTCGCCCGATTACAACGGTATGTGTAGTTTTCCCCTAGGCCGTTCCAGTTATTCGTTTCGAGCATTAGAACTGCGAAAATTTAGAGTTTCTCAAGCGTTTCTTACATCCAAACTGCCATATTTCGCGAACGGATAGACCAATTCGCAAAATTTCTATTGCATCTGAAAGTAGAAACTCGCCCGATTACAACGGTATGCGTACTTTTCCGCTAGGCCGTTCTAGTTATTCGTTTCGAGCATCAGAACTGCGAAAATTTTGAGTTTCTCAAGCGTTTCTTACCTCCAAACTGCCATATCTCGCGAACGGATTGACCAATCCGCAAAATTTCTGTTGCATCTGAAAGTAGAAACTCGCCCGATTACAACGGTATGCGTACTTTTCCCCTAGGCCGTTCTAGTTACTCGTTTCGAGCATCAGAACTGCGAAAATTTTGAGTTTCTCAAGCGTTTCTTATCTCCAAACTGCCATATCTCGCGAACGGATTGATCAATCCGCAAAATTTCTGTTGCTTCTGAAAGTAGAAACTCGCCCGATTACAACGGTATGCGTACTTTTCCCCTAGGCCGTTCTAGTTACTCGTTTCGAGCATCAGAACTGCGAAAATTTTGAGTTTCTCAAGCGTTTCTTATCTCCAAACTGCCATATCACGCGAACGGATTGATCAATCCGCAAAATTTCTGTTGCATCTGAAAGTAGAAACTCGCCCGATTACAACGGTATGCGCACTTTTCCCCTAGGCCGTTCTAGTTATTCGTGTCGAGCATCAGAACTGCGAAAATTTTGAGTTTCTCAAGCGTTTTTTATCTCCAAACTGCCATATCTCGCGAACGGATTGATCAACCCGCAAAATTTCTGTTGCTTCTGAAAGTAGAAACTCGCCCGATTACAACGGTATGCGTACTTCTCCCCTAGGCCGTTGTAGTCATTCGTTTCGAGCATCAGAACTGCGAAAATTTTGAGTTTCTCAAGCGTTTCTTATCTCCAAACTGCCATATCTCGCGAACGGATTGATCAATCCGCAAAATTTCTGTTGCATCTGAAAGTAGAAACTCGCCCGATTACAACGGTATGCGCACTTTTCCCCTAGGCCGTTCTAGTTATTCGTGTCGAGCATCAGAACTGCGAAAATTTTGAGTTCCTCAAGCGTTTCTTACATCCAAACTGCCATATCTCGCAAACGGATAGACCAATCCGCAAAATTTCTATTGCATCTGAAAGTAGAAACTCGCCCGATTACAACGGTATGTGTAGTTTTCCCCTAGGCCGTTCCAGTTATTCGTTTCGAGCATCAGAACTGCGAAAATTTAGAGTTTCTCAAGCGTTTCTTACATCCAAACTGCCATATTTCGCGAACGGATAGACCAATTCGCAAAATTTCTATTGCATCTGAAAGTAGAAGCTCGCCCGATTACAACGGTATGCGTACTTTTCCGCTAGGCCGTTCTAGTTATTCGTTTCGAGCATCAGAACTGCGAAAATTTTGAGTTTCTCAAGCGTTTCTTACCTCCAAACTGCCATATCTCGCGAACGGATTGACCAATCCGCAAAATTTCTGTTGCATCTGAAAGTAGAAACTCGCCCGATTACAACGGTATGCGTACTTTTCCCCTAGGCCGTTCTAGTTACTCGTTTCGAGCATCAGAACTGCGAAAATTTTGAGTTTCTCAAGCGTTTCTTATCTCCAAACTGCCATATCTCGCGAACGGATTGATCAATCCGCAAAATTTCTGTTGCTTCTGAAAGTAGAAACTCGCCCGATTACAACGGTATGCGTACTTTTCCCCTAGGCCGTTCTAGTTACTCGTTTCGAGCATCAGAACTGCGAAAATTTTGAGTTTCTCAAGCGTTTCTTATCTCCAAACTGCCATATCACGCGAACGGATTGATCAATCCGCAAAATTTCTGTTGCATCTGAAAGTAGAAACTCGCCCGATTACAACGGTATGCGCACTTTTCCCCTAGGCCGTTCTAGTTATTCGTGTCGATCATCAGAACTGCGAAAATTTTGAGTTTCTCAAGCGTTTTTTATCTCCAAACTGCCATATCTCGCGAACGGATTGATCAATCCGCAAAATTTCTGTTGCTTCTGAAAGTAGAAACTCGCCCGATTACAACGGTATGCGTACTTCTCCCCTAGGCCGTTGTAGTCATTCGTTTCGAGCATCAGAACTGCGAAAATTTTGAGTTTCTCAAGCGTTTCTTATCTCCAAACTGCCATATCTCGCGAACGGATTGATCAATCCGCAAAATTTCTGTTGCATCTGAAAGTAGAAACTCGCCCGATTACAACGGTATGCGCACTTTTCCCCTAGGCCGTTCTAGTTATTCGTGTCGAGCATCAGAACTGCGAAAATTTTGAGTTCCTCAAGCGTTTCTTACCTCCAAACTGCCATATCTCGCAAACGGATAGACCAATCCGCAAAATTTCTATTGCATCTGAAAGTAGAAACTCGCCCGATTACAACGGTATGTGTAGTTTTCCCCTAGGCCGTTCCAGTTATTCGTTTCGAGCATCAGAACTGCGAAAATTTAGAGTTTCTCAAGCGTTTCTTACATCCAAACTGCCATATTTCGCGAACGGATAGACCAATTCGCAAAATTTCTATTGCATCTGAAAGTAGAAACTCGCCCGATTACAACGGTATGCGTACTTTTCCGCTAGGCCGTTCTAGTTATTCGTTTCGAGCATCAGAACTGCGAAAATTTTGAGTTTCTCAAGCGTTTCTTACCTCCAAACTGCCATATCTCGCGAACGGATTGACCAATCCGCAAAATTTCTGTTGCATCTGAAAGTAGAAACTCGCCCGATTACAACGGTATGCGTACTTTTCCCCTAGGCCGTTCTAGTTACTCGTTTCGAGCATCAGAACTGCGAAAATTTTGAGTTTCTCAAGCGTTTCTTATCTCCAAACTGCCATATCTCGCGAACGGATTGATCAATCCGCAAAATTTCTGTTGCTTCTGAAAGTAGAAACTCGCCCGATTACAACGGTATGCGTACTTTTCCCCTAGGCCGTTCTAGTTACTCGTTTCGAGCATCAGAACTGCGAAAATTTTGAGTTTCTCAAGCGTTTCTTATCTCCAAACTGCCATATCACGCGAACGGATTGATCAATCCGCAAAATTTCTGTTGCATCTGAAAGTAGAAACTCGCCCGATTACAACGGTATGCGCACTTTTCCCCTAGGCCGTTCTAGTTATTCGTGTCGAGCATCAGAACTGCGAAAATTTTGAGTTTCTCAAGCGTTTTTTATCTCCAAACTGCCATATCTCGCGAACGGATTGATCAACCCGCAAAATTTCTGTTGCTTCTGAAAGTAGAAACTCGCCCGATTACAACGGTATGCGTACTTCTCCCCTAGGCCGTTGTAGTCATTCGTTTCGAGCATCAGAACTGCGAAAATTTTGAGTTTCTCAAGCGTTTCTTATCTCCAAACTGCCATATCTCGCGAACGGATTGATCAATCCGCAAAATTTCTGTTGCATCTGAAAGTAGAAACTCGCCCGATTACAACGGTATGCGCACTTTTCCCCTAGGCCGTTCTAGTTATTCGTGTCGAGCATCAGAACTGCGAAAATTTTGAGTTCCTCAAGCGTTTCTTACATCCAAACTGCCATATCTCGCAAACGGATAGACCAATCCGCAAAATTTCTATTGCATCTGAAAGTAGAAACTCGCCCGATTACAACGGTATGTGTAGTTTTCCCCTAGGCCGTTCCAGTTATTCGTTTCGAGCATCAGAACTGCGAAAATTTAGAGTTTCTCAAGCGTTTCTTACATCCAAACTGCCATATTTCGCGAACGGATAGACCAATTCGCAAAATTTCTATTGCATCTGAAAGTAGAAGCTCGCCCGATTACAACGGTATGCGTACTTTTCCGCTAGGCCGTTCTAGTTATTCGTTTCGAGCATCAGAACTGCGAAAATTTTGAGTTTCTCAAGCGTTTCTTACCTCCAAACTGCCATATCTCGCGAACGGATTGACCAATCCGCAAAATTTCTGTTGCATCTGAAAGTAGAAACTCGCCCGATTACAACGGTATGCGTACTTTTCCCCTAGGCCGTTCTAGTTACTCGTTTCGAGCATCAGAACTGCGAAAATTTTGAGTTTCTCAAGCGTTTCTTATCTCCAAACTGCCATATCTCGCGAACGGATTGATCAATCCGCAAAATTTCTGTTGCTTCTGAAAGTAGAAACTCGCCCGATTACAACGGTATGCGTACTTTTCCCCTAGGCCGTTCTAGTTACTCGTTTCGAGCATCAGAACTGCGAAAATTTTGAGTTTCTCAAGCGTTTCTTATCTCCAAACTGCCATATCACGCGAACGGATTGATCAATCCGCAAAATTTCTGTTGCATCTGAAAGTAGAAACTCGCCCGATTACAACGGTATGCGCACTTTTCCCCTAGGCCGTTCTAGTTATTCGTGTCGATCATCAGAACTGCGAAAATTTTGAGTTTCTCAAGCGTTTTTTATCTCCAAACTGCCATATCTCGCGAACGGATTGATCAATCCGCAAAATTTCTGTTGCTTCTGAAAGTAGAAACTCGCCCGATTACAACGGTATGCGTACTTCTCCCCTAGGCCGTTGTAGTCATTCGTTTCGAGCATCAGAACTGCGAAAATTTTGAGTTTCTCAAGCGTTTCTTATCTCCAAACTGCCATATCTCGCGAACGGATTGATCAATCCGCAAAATTTCTGTTGCATCTGAAAGTAGAAACTCGCCCGATTACAACGGTATGCGCACTTTTCCCCTAGGCCGTTCTAGTTATTCGTGTCGAGCATCAGAACTGCGAAAATTTTGAGTTCCTCAAGCGTTTCTTACCTCCAAACTGCCATATCTCGCAAACGGATAGACCAATCCGCAAAATTTCTATTGCATCTGAAAGTAGAAACTCGCCCGATTACAGCGGTATGTGTAGTTTTCCCCTAGGCCGTTCCAGTTATTCGTTTCGAGCATCAGAACTGCGAAAATTTAGAGTTTCTCAAGCGTTTCTTACATCCAAACTGCCATATTTCGCGAACGGATAGACCAATTCGCAAAGTTTCTATTGCATCTGAAAGTAGAAACTCGCCCGATTACAACGGTATGCGTACTTTTCCGCTAGGCCGTTCTAGTTATTCGTTTCGAGCATCAGAACTGCGAAAATTTTGAGTTTCTCAAGCGTTTCTTACCTCCAAACTGCCATATCTCGCGAACGGATTGACCAATCCGCAAAATTTCTGTTGCATCTGAAAGTAGAAACTCGCCCGATTACAACGGTATGCGTACTTTTCCCCTAGGCCGTTCTAGTTACTCGTTTCGAGCATCAGAACTGCGAAAATTTTGAGTTTCTCAAGCGTTTCTTATATCCAAACTGCCATATCTCGCGAACGGATTGATCAATCCGCAAAATTTCTGTTGCTTCTGAAAGTAGAAACTCGCCCGATTACAACGGTATGCGTACTTTTCCCCTAGGCCGTTCTGGTTACTCGTTTCGAGCATCAGAACTGCGAAAATTTTGAGTTTCTCAAGCGTTTCTTATCTCCAAACTGCCATATCACGCGAACGGATTGATCAATCCGCAAAATTTCTGTTGCATCTGAAAGTAGAAACTCGCCCGATTACAACGGTATGCGCACTTTTCCCCTAGGCCGTTCTAGTTATTCGTGTCGAGCATCAGAACTGCGAAAATTTTGAGTTTCTCAAGCGTTTTTTATCTCCAAACTGCCATATCTCGCGAACGGATTGATCAATCCGCAAAATTTCTGTTGCTTCTGAAAGTAGAAACTCGCCCGATTACAACGGTATGCGTACTTCTCCCCTAGGCCGTTGTAGTCATTCGTTTCGAGCATCAGAACTGCGAAAATTTTGAGTTTCTCAAGCGTTTCTTATCTCCAAACTGCCATATCTCGCGAACGGATTGATCAATCCGCAAAATTTCTGTTGCATCTGAAAGTAGAAACTCCCCCGATTACAAAGGTATGCGCACTTTTCCCCTAGGCGGTTCTAGTTATTCGTTTCGAGCATCAGAACTGCGCAAATATTGAGTTCCTCAAGCGTTTCTTACCTCCAAACTGCCATATCTCGCAAACGGATAGACCAATCCGCAAAATTTCTATTGCATCTGAAAGTAGAAACTCGCCCGATTACAACGGTATGCGCACTTTTCCCCTAGGCCGTTCTAGTTATTCGTGTCGAGCATCAGAACTGCGAAAATTTTGAGTTTCTCAAGCGTTTCTTACCTCCAAACTACCATATCTCGCCAACGGATTCACCAATCCGCAAAGTTTCTGTTGCTTCTGAAAGTAGAAACTCGCCCGATTACAACGGTATGCGTACTTCTCCCCTAGGCCGTTGTAGTCATTCGTTTCGAGCATCAGAACTGCGAAAATTTTGAGTTTCTCAAGCGTTTCTTACCACCAAACTGCCATACCTCGCGAATGGATTGACCAATCCGCAAAATTTCTGTTGCATCTGAAAGTAGAAACTCGCCCGATTACAACGGTATGCGTACTTTTCCCCTAGGCCGTTCTAGTTACTCGTTTCGAGCATCAGAACTGCGAAAATTTTGAGTTTCTCAAGCGTTTCTTATCTCCAAACTGCCATATCTCGCGAACGGATTGATCAATCCGCAAAATTTCTGTTGCATCTGAAAGTAGAAACTCCCCCGATTACAAAGGTATGCGCACTTTTCCCCTAGGCGGTTCTAGTTATTCGTTTCGAGCATCAGAACTGCGCAAATATTGAGTTCCTCAAGCGTTTCTTACCTC
This sequence comes from Ptiloglossa arizonensis, assembly GCF_051014685.1. Lineage (NCBI taxonomy): Eukaryota > Metazoa > Arthropoda > Insecta > Hymenoptera > Colletidae > Ptiloglossa > Ptiloglossa arizonensis. The sequence goes on from NW_027478422.1 coordinate 1,358,492, forward strand.
CAAACTGCCATATCTCGCAAACGGATAGACCAATCCGCAAAATTTCTATTGCATCTGAAAGTAGAAACTCGCCCGATTACAACGGTATGTGTAGTTTTCCCCTAGGCCGTTCCAGTTATTCGTTTCGTGCATCAGAACTGCGAAAATTTAGAGTTTCTCAAGCGTTTCTTACATCCAAACTGCCATATTTTGCGAACGGATAGACCAATTCACAAAATTTCTATTGCATCTGAAAGTAGAAACTCGCCCGATTACAACGGTATGCGTACTTTTCCGCTAGGTCGTTCTAGTTATTCGTTTCGAGCATCAGAACTGCGAAAATTTTGAGTTTCTCAAGCGTTTCTTACCTCCAAACTGCCATATCTCGCGAACGGATTGACCAATCCGCAAAATTTCTGTTGCATCTGAAAGTAGAAACTCGCCCGATTACAACGGTATGCGTACTTTTCCCCTAGGCCGTTCTAGTTACTCGTTTCGAGCATCAGAACTGCGAAAATTTTGAGTTTCTCAAGCGTTTCTTATCTCCAAACTGCCATATCTCGCGAACGGATTGATCAATCCGCAAAATTTCTGTTGCTTCTGAAAGTAGAAACTCGCCCGATTACAACGGTATGCGTACTTCTCCCCTAGGCCGTTCTAGTTACTCGTTTCGAGCATCAGAACTGCGAAAATTTTGAGTTTCTCAAGCGTTTCTTATCTCCAAACTGCCATATCTCGCGAACGGATAGACCAATCCGCAAAATTTCTGTTGCTTCTGAAAGTAGAAACTCGCCCGATTACAACGGTATGCGTACTTCTCCCCTAGGCCGTTCTAGTTACTCGTTTCGAGCATCAGAACTGCGAAAATTTTGAGTTTCTCAAGCGTTTCTTATCTCCAAACTGCCATATCTCGCGAACGGATTGATCAATCCGCAAAATTTCTGTTGCTTCTGAAAGTGGAAACTCGCCCGATTACAACGGTATGCGTACTTCTCCCCTAGGCCGTTGTAGTCATTCGTTTCGAGCATCAGAACTGCGAAAATCTTGAGTTTCTCAAGCGTTTCTTATCTCCAAACTGCCATATCTCGCGAACGGATTGATCAATCCGCAAAATTTCTATTGCATCTGAAAGTAGAAACTCCCCCGATTACAAAGGTATGCGCACTTTTCCCCTAGGCGGTTCTAGTTATTCGTTTCGAGCATCAGAACTGCGAAAATTTTGAGTTTCTCAAGCGTTTCTTACCTCCAAACTGCCATATCTCGCGAACGGATTAAACAATCCGCAAAATTTCTGTTGCATCTGAAAGTAGAAACTCGCCCGATTACAACGGTAGGTGTAGTTTTCCCCTAGGCCGTTCTAGTTATTCGTTTCGAGCATCAGAACTGCGCAAATTTTGAGTTTCTCAAGCGTTTCTTACCTCCAAACTGCCATATCTCGCGAACGGATTGACCAATCCGCAAAATTTCTGTTGCATCTGAAAGTAGAAACTCGCCCGATTACAACGGTAGGTGTAGTTTTCCCCTAGGCCGTTCTAGTTATTCGTTTCGAGCATCAGAACTGCGCAAATTTTGAGTTTCTCAAGCGTTTCTTACATCCAAACTGCCATATTTCGCGAACGGATAGACCAATCCGCAAAATTTCTATTGCATCTGAAAGTAGAAACTCGCCCGATTACAACGGTATGTGTAGTTTTCCCCTAGGCCGTTCCAGTTATTCGTTTCGAGCATCAGAACTGCGAAAATTTGGAGTTTCTCAAGCGTTTCTTACCTCCAAACTGCCATATCTCGCGAACGGATTGAACAATCCGCAAAATTTCTGTTGCATCTGAAAGTAGAAATTCGACCGATTACAACGGTATGCGTACTTTTCCCCTAGGCCGTTCTAGTTACTCGTTTCGAGCATCAGAACTGCGAAAATTTTGAGTTTCTCAAGCGTTTCTTATCTCCAAACTGCCATATCTCGCGAACGGATTGATCAATCCGCAAAATTTCTGTTGCATCTGAAAGTAGAAACTCGCCCGATTACAACGGTATGCGTACTTTTCCCCTAGGCCGTTCTAGTTACTCGTTTCGAGCATCAGAACTGCGAAAATTTTGAGTTTCTCAAGCGTTTCTTATCTCCAAACTGCCATATCTCGCGAACGGATTGATCAATCCGCAAAATTTCTGTTGCATCTGAAAGTAGAAACTCGCCCGATTACAACGGTATGCGCACTTTTCCCCTAGGCCGCTCTAGTTATTCGTGTCGAGCATCAGAACTGCGAAAATTTTGAGTTTCTCAAGCGTTTCTTACCCCCAAACTACCATATCTCGCGAACGGATTCACCAATCCGCAAAGTTTCTGTTGCTTCTGAAAGTAGAAGCTCGCCCGATTACAACGGTATGCGCACTTTTCCCCTAGGCGGTTCTAGTTATTCGTTTCGAGCATCAGAACTGCGAAAATTTTGAGTTTCTCAAGCGTCTCTTACCTCCAAACTGCCATATCTCGCGAACGGATTGACCAATCCGCAAAATTTCTGTTGCATCTGAAAGTAGGAACCCGCCCGATTACAACGGTAGGTGTAGTTTTCCCCTAGGCCGTTCTAGTTATTCGTTTCGAGCATCAGAACTGCGAAAATTTTGAGTTTCTCAAGCGTTTCTTACCTCAAAACTGCCATATCTCGCGAACGGATAGACCAATCCGCAAAATTTCTATTGCATCTGAAAGTAGAAACTCGCCCGATTACAACGGTATGTGTAGTTTTCCCCTAGGCCGTTCCAGTTATTCGTTTCGAGCATCAGAACTGCGAAAATTTTGAGTTACTCAAGCGTTTCTTATTTCCAAACTGCCATATCTCGCGAACGGATTGACCAATCCGCAAAATTTCTGTTGCATCTGAAAGTAGAAATTCGCCCGATTACAACGGTATGCGTACTTTTCCCCTAGGCCGTTCTAGTTATTCGTTTCGAGCATCAGAACTGCGAAAATTTTGAGTTTCTCAAGCGATTCTTACCTCCAAACTGCCTTATCTCGCGAACGGATTGACCAATCAGCAAAATTTCTGTTGCATCTGAAAGTAGAAGCTCGCCCCATTACAACGGTATGCGTACTTTTCACCTAGGCCGTTCTAGTTACTCGTTTCGAGCATCAGAACTGCGAAAATTTTGAGTTTCACAAGCGTTTCTTGTCTCCAAACTGCCATATCTCGCGAACGGATTGATCAATCCGCAAAATTTCTGTTGCATCTGAAAGTAGAAACTCGCCCGATTACAACGGTATGCGCACTTTTCCCCTAGGCCGTTCTAGTTATTCGTTTCGAGCATCAGAACTGCGAAAATTTTGAGTTTCTCAAGCGTTTCTTACCTCCAAACTGCCATATCTCGCGAACGGATTGACCAATCCGCAAAATTTCTGTTGCATCTGAAAGTAGAAACTCGCCCGATTACAACGGTATGCGTACTTCTCCCCTAGGCCGTTCTAGTTACTCGTTTCGAGCATCAGAACTGCGCAAATTTTGAGTTTCTCAAGCGTTTTTTACCTCCAAACTGCCATATCTCGCAAACGGATAGACCAATCCGCAAAATTTCTATTGCATCTGAAAGTAGAAACTCGCCCGATTACAACGGTATGTGTAGTTTTCCCCTAGGCCGTTCCAGTTATTCGTTTCGAGCATCAGAACTGCGAAAATTTAGAGTTTCTCAAGCGTTTCTTACATCCAAACTGCCATATTTCGCGAAAGGATAGACCAATCCGCAAAATTTCCATTGCATCTGAAAATAGAAACTCGCCCGATTACAACGGTATGTGTAGTTTTCCCCTAGGCCGTTCTAGTTATTCGTGTCGAGCATCAGAACTGCGAAAATTTTGAGTTTCTCAAGCGTTTCTTACCTCCAAACTACCATATCTCGCGAACGGATTCACCAATCCGCAAAATTTCTGTTGCTTCTGAAAGTAGAAACTTGCCCGATTACAACGGTATGCGTACTTCTCCCCTAGGCCGTTGTAGTCATTCGTTTCGAGCATCAGAACTGCGAAAATTTTGAGTTTCTCAAGCGTTTTTTATCTCCAAACTGCCATATCTCGCGAACGGATTGATCAATCCGCAGAATTTCTGTTGCATCTGAAAGTAGAAACTCGCCCGATTACAACGGTATGCGCACTTTTCCCCTAGGCGGTTCTAGTTATTCGTTTCGAACATCAGAACTGCGAAAATTTTGAGTTTCTCAAGCGTTTCTTACCTCCAAACTGCCATATCTCGCGAACGGATTGACCAATCCGCAAAATTTCTGTTGCATCTGAAAGTAGAAACTCGCCCGATTACAACGGTATGCGTACTTCTCCCCTAGGCCGTTCTACTTACTCGTTTCGAGCATCAGAACTGCGCAAATTTTGAGTTTCTCAAGCGTTTCTTACCTCCAAACTGCCATATCTCGCAAACGGATAGACCAATCCGCAAAATTTCTATTGCATCTGAAAGTAGAAACTCGCCCGATTACAATGGTATGTGTAGTTTTCCCCTAGGCCGTTCCAGTTATTCGTTTCGAGCATCAGAACTGCGAAAATTTAGAGTTTCTCAAGCGTTTCTTACCTCCAAACTTCCATATTTCGCGAACGGATAGACCAACCCGCAAAATTTCTATTGCATCTGAAAGTAGAAACTCGCCCGATTACAACGGTATGTGTAGTTTTCCCCTAGGCCGTTCCAGTTATTCGTTTCGAGCATCAGAACTGCGAAAATTTTGAGTTACTCAAGCGTTTCTTATATCCAAACTGCCATATCTCGCGAACGGATTGACCAATCCGCAAAATTTCTGTTGCATCTGAAAGTAGAAATTCGCCCGATTACAACGGTATGCGTACTTTTCCCCTAGGCCGTTCTAGTTATTCGTTTCGAGCATCAGAACTGCGAAAATTTTGAGTTTCTCAAGCGATTCTTACCTCCAAACTGCCTTATCACGCGAACGGATTGACCAATCCGCAAAATTTCTGTTGCATCTGAAAGTAGAAACTCGCCCGATTACAACGGTATGCGTAGTTTTCCCCTAGGCCGTTCCAGTTATTCGTTTCGAGCATCAGAACTGCGAAAATTTAGAGTTTCTCAAGCGATTCTTACCTCCAAACTGCCTTATCACGCGAACGGATTGACCAATCCGCAAAATTTCTGTTGCATCTGAAAGTAGAAACTCGCCCGATTACAACGGTATGCGTACTTTTCACCTAGGCCGTTCTAGTTACTCGTTTCGAGCATCAGAACTGCGAAAATTTTGAGTTTCACACGCGTTTCTTGTCTCCAAACTGCCATATCTCGCGAACGGATTCACCAATCCGCAAAATTTCTGTTGCTTCTGAAAGTAGAAACTTGCCCGATTACAACGGTATGCGTACTTCTCCCCTAGGCCGTTGTAGTCATTCGTTTCGAGCATCAGAACTGCGAAAATTTTGAGTTTCTCAAGCGTTTTTTATCTCCAAACTGCCATATCTCGCGAACGGATTGATCAATCCGCAGAATTTCTGTTGCATCTGAAAGTAGAAACTCGCCCGATTACAACGTTATGCGCACTTTTCCCCTAGGCGGTTCTAGTTATTCGTTTCGAACATCAGAACTGCGAAAATTTTGAGTTTCTCAAGCGTTTCTTACCTCCAAACTGCCATATCTCGCGAACGGATTGACCAATCCGCAAAATTTCTGTTGCATCTGAAAGTAGCAACTCGCCCGATTACAACGGTATGCGTACTTCTCCCCTAGGCCGTTCTACTTACTCGTTTCGAGCATCAGAACTGCGCAAATTTTGAGTTTCTCAAGCGTTTCTTACCTCCAAACTGCCATATCTCGCAAACGGATAGACCAATCCGCAAAATTTCTATTGCATCTGAAAGTAGAAACTCGCCCGATTACAACGGTATGCGTACTTTTCCCCTAGGCCGTTCTAGTTATTCGTTTCGAGCATCAGAACTGCGAAAATTTTGAGTTTCTCAAGCGATTCTTACCTCCAAACTGCCTTATCACGCGAACGGATTGACCAATCCGCAAAATTTCTGTTGCATCTGAAAGTAGAAACTCGCCCGATTACAACGGTATGCGTACTTTTCACCTAGGCCGTTCTAGTTACTCGTTTCGAGCATCAGAACTGCGAAAATTTTGAGTTTCACAAGCGTTTCTTGTCTCCAAACTGCCATATCTCGCGAACGGATTGATCAATCCGCAAAATTTCTGTTGCATCTGAAAGTAGAAACTCGCCCGATTACAACGGTATGCGCACTTTTCCCCTAGGCCGTTCTAGTTATTCGTTTCGAGCATCAGAACTGCGAAAATTTTGAGTTTCTCAAGCGTTTCTTACCTCCAAACTGCCATATCTCGCGAACGGATTGACCAATCCGCAAAATTTCTGTTGCATCTGAAAGTAGAAACTCGCCCGATTACAACGGTATGCGTACTTCTCCCCTAGGCCGTTCTAGTTACTCGTTTCGAGCATCAGAACTGCGCAAATTTTGAGTTTCTCAAGCGTTTTTTTACCTCCAAACTGCCATATCTCGCAAACGGATAGACCAATCCGCAAAATTTCTATTGCATCTGAAAGTAGAAACTCGCCCGATTACAACGGTATGTGTAGTTTTCCCCTAGGCCGTTCCAGTTATACGTTTCGAGCATCAGAACTGCGAAAATTTAGAGTTTCTCAAGCGTTTCTTACATCCAAACTGCCATATTTCGCGAAAGGATAGACCAATCCGCAAAATTTCCATTGCATCTGAAAATAGAAACTCGCCCGATTACAACGGTATGTGTAGTTTTCCCCTAGGCCGTTCTAGTTATTCGTGTCGAGCATCAGAACTGCGAAAATTTTGAGTTTCTCAAGCGTTTCTTACCTCCAAACTACCATATCTCGCGAACGGATTCACCAATCCGCAAAATTTCTGTTGCTTCTGAAAGTAGCAACTTGCCCGATTACAACGGTATGCGTACTTCTCCCCTAGGCCGTTGTAGTCATTCGTTTCGAGCATCAGAACTGCGAAAATTTTGAGTTTCTCAAGCGTTTTTTATCTCCAAACTGCCATATCTCGCGAACGGATTGATCAATCCGCAGAATTTCTGTTGCATCTGAAAGTAGAAACTCGCCCGATTACAACGGTATGCGCACTTTTCCACTAGGCGGTTCTAGTTATTCGTTTCAAGCATCAGAACTGCGAAAATTTTGAGTTTCTCAAGCGTTTCTTACCTCCAAACTGCCATATCTCGCGAACGGATTGACCAATCCGAAAAATTTCTGTTGCATCTGAAAGTAGAAACTCGCCCGATTACAACGGTATGCGTACTTCTCCCCTAGGCCGTTGTAGTCATTCGTTTCGAGCATCAGAACTGCGAAAATTTTGAGTTTCTCAAGCGTTTTTTATCTCCAAACTGCCATATCTCGCGAACGGATTGATCAATCCGCAGAATTTCTGTTGCATCTGAAAGTAGAAACTCGCCCGATTACAACGGTATGCGCACTTTTCCCCTAGGCGGTTCTAGTTATTCGTTTCGAACATCAGAACTGCGAAAATTTTGAGTTTCTCAAGCGTTTCTTACCTCCAAACTGCCATATCTCGCGAACGGATTGACCAATCCGCAAAATTTCTGTTGCATCTGAAAGTAGAAACTCGCCCGATTACAACGGTATGCGTACTTCTCCCCTAGGCCGTTCTACTTACTCGTTTCGAGCATCAGAACTGCGCAAATTTTGAGTTTCTCAAGCGTTTCTTACCTCCAAACTGCCATATCTCGCAAACGGATAGACCAATCCGCAAAATTTCTATTGCATCTGAAAGTAGAAACTCGCCCGATTACAATGGTATGTGTAGTTTTCCCCTAGGCCGTTCCAGTTATTCGTTTCGAGCATCAGAACTGCGAAAATTTAGAGTTTCTCAAGCGTTTCTTTCCTCCAAACTTCCATATTTCGCGAACGGATAGACCAATCCGCAAAATTTCTATTGCATCTGAAAGTAGAAACTCGCCCGATTACAACGGTATGTGTAGTTTTCCCCTAGGCCGTTCCAGTTATTCGTTTCGAGCATCAGAACTGCGAAAATTTTGAGTTACTCAAGCGTTTCTTATTTCCAAACTGCCATATCTCGCGAACGGATTGACCAATCCGCAAAATTTCTGTTGCATCTGAAAGTAGAAATTCGCCCGATTACAACGGTATGCGTACTTTTCCCCTAGGCCGTTCTAGTTATTCGTTTCGAGCATCAGAACTGCGAAAATTTTGAGTTTCTCAAGCGATTCTTACCTCCAAACTGCCTTATCACGCGAACGGATTGACCAATCCGCAAAATTTCTGTTGCATCTGAAAGTAGAAACTCGCCCGATTACAACGGTATGCGTACTTTTCACCTAGGCCGTTCTAGTTACTCGTTTCGAGCATCAGAACTGCGAAAATTTTGAGTTTCACAAGCGTTTCTTGTCTCCAAACTGCCATATCTCGCGAACGGATTGATCAATCCGCAAAATTTCTGTTGCATCTGAAAGTAGAAACTCGCCCGATTACAACGGTATGCGCACTTTTCCCCTAGGCCGTTCTAGTTATTCGTTTCGAGCATCAGAACTGCGAAAATTTTGAGTTTCTCAAGCGTTTCTTACCTCCAAACTGCCATATCTCGCGAACGGATTGACCAATCCGCAAAATTTCTGTTGCATCTGAAAGTAGAAACTCGCCCGATTACAACGGTATGCGTACTTCTCCCCTAGGCCGTTCTAGTTACTCGTTTCGAGCATCAGAACTGCGCAAATTTTGAGTTTCTCAAGCGTTTTTTACCTCCAAACTGCCATATCTCGCAAACGGATAGACCAATCCGCAAAATTTCTATTGCATCTGAAAGTAGAAACTCGCCCGATTACAACGGTATGTGTAGTTTTCCCCTAGGCCGTTCCAGTTATTCGTTTCGAGCATCAGAACTGCGAAAATTTTGAGTTTCTCAAGCGTTTCTTACCTCCAAACTGCCATATCTCGCGAACGGATTGAGCAATCCGCAAAATTTCTGTTGCATCTGAAAGTAGAAACTCGCCCGATTACAACGGTATGCGCACTTTTCCCCTAGGCCGTTCTAGTTATTCGTGTCGAGCATCAGAAGTGCGAAAATTTTGAGTTTCTCAAGCGTTTCTTACCTCCAAACTACCATATCTCGCGAACGGATTCACCAATCCGCAAAATTTCTGTTGCTTCTGAAAGTAGCAACTTGCCCGATTACAACGGTATGCGTACTTCTCCCCTAGGCCGTTGTAGTCATTCGTTTCGAGCATCAGAACTGCGAAAATTTTGAGTTTCTCAAGCGTTTTTTATTTCCAAACTGCCATATCTCGCGAACGGATTGATCAATCCGCAGAATTTCTGTTGCATCTGAAAGTAGAAACTCGCCCGATTACAACGGTATGCGCACTTTTCCACTAGGCGGTTCTAGTTATTCGTTTCAAGCATCAGAACTGCGAAAATTTTGAGTTTCTCAAGCGTTTCTTACCTCCAAACTGCCATATTTCGCGAACGGATAGACCAATCCGCAAAATTTCTATTGCATCTGAAAATAGAAACTCGCCCGATTACAACGGTATGTGTAGTTTTCTCCTAGGCCGTTCCAGTTATTCGTTTCGAGCATCAGAACTGCGAAAATTTTGAGTTTCTCAAGCGTTTCTTACCTCCAAACTGCCATATCTCATGAACGGATTGACCAATCCGCAAAATTTCTGTTGCATCTGAAAGTAGAAACTCGCCCGATTACAACGGAATGCGCACTTTTCCCCTAGGCGGTTCTAGTTATTCGTTTCGAGCATCAGAACTGCGAAAATTTTGAGTTTCTCAAGCGTTTCTTACCTCCAAACTGCCATATCTCGCGAACGGATTGATCAATCCGCAAAATTTCTGTTGCATCTGAAAGTAGAAACTCGCCCGATTACAACGGTATGCGCACTTTTCCCCTAGGCCGTTCTAGTTATTCGTGTCGAGCATCAGAACTGCGAAAATTTTGAGTTTCTCAAGCGTTTCTTACCTCCAAACTACCATATCTCGCGAACGGATTCACCAATCCGCAAAATTTCTGTTGCTTCTGAAAGTAGAAACTTGCCCGATTACAACGGTATGCGTACTTCTCCCCTAGGCCGTTGTAGTCATTCGTTTCGAGCATCAGAACTGCGAAAATTTTGAGTTTCTCAAGCGTTTTTTATCTCCAAACTGCCATATCTCGCGAACGGATTGATCAATCCGCAGAATTTCTGTTGCATCCGAAAGTAGAAACTCGCCCGATTACAACGGTATGCGCACTTTTCCACTAGGCGGTTCTAGTTATTCGTTTCAAGCATCAGAACTGCGAAAATTTTGAGTTTCTCAAGCGTTTCTTACCTCCAAACTGCCATATCTCGCGAACGGATTGACCAATCCGAAAAATTTCTGTTGCATCTGAAAGTAGAAACCCGCCCGATTACAACGGTAGGTGTAGTTTTCCCCTAGGCCGTTCTAGTTATTCGTTTCGAGCATCAGAACTGCGAAAATTTTGAGTTTCTCAAGCGTTTCTTACCTCAAAACTGCCATATCTCGCGAACGGATAGACCAATCCGCAAAATTTCTATTGCATCTGAAAGTAGAAACTCGCCCGATTACAACGGTATGTGTAGTTTTCCCCTAGGCCGTTCCATTTATTCGTTTCGAGCATCAGAACTGCGAAAATTTTGAGTTTCTCAAGCGTTTCTTACCTCCAAACTGCCATATCTCATGAACGGATTGACCAATCCGCAAAATTTCTGTTGCATCTGAAAGTAGAAACTCGCCCGATTACAATGGTATGCGTACTTTTCCCCTATGCCGTTCTAGTTACTCGTTTCGAGCATCAGAACTGCGAAAATTTTGAGTTACTCAAGCGTTTCTTATTTCCAAACTGCCATATCTCGCGAACGGATTGACCAATCCGCAAAATTTCTGTTGCATCTGAAAGTAGAAATTCGCCCGATTACAACGGTATGCGTACCTTTCCCCTAGGCCGTTCTAGTTATTCGTTTCGAGCATCAGAACTTCGAAAATTTTGAGTTTCTCAAGCGATTCTTACCTCCAAACTGCCTTACCTCGCGAACGGATTGACCAATCCGCAAAATTTCTGTTGCATCTGAAAGTAGAAACTCGCCCGATTACAACGGTATGCGTACTTCTCCCCTAGGCCATTCTAGTTACTCGTTTCGAGCATCAGAACTGCGAAAATTTTGAGTTTCACAAGCGTTTCTTGTCTCCAAACTGCAATATCTCGCGAACGGATTGATCAATCCGCAAAATTTCTGTTGCATCTGAAAGTAGAAACTCGCCCGATTACAACGGTATGCGCACTTTTCCCCTAGGCCGTTCTAGTTATTGGTGTCGAGCATCAGAACTGCAAAAATTTTGAGTTTCTCAAGCGTTTCTTACCTCCAAACTACCATATCTCGCGAACGGATCGACCAATCCGCAAAATTTCTGTTGCTTCTGAAAGTAGAAACTCGCACGATTACAACGGTATGCGTACTTCTCCCCTAGGCCGTTGTAGTCATTCGTTTCGAGCATCAGAACTGCGAAAATTTTGAGTTTCATATGCGTTTCTTACTTCCAAACTGCCATATCTCGCGAACGGATTGATCAATCCGCAAAATTTCTGTTGCATCTGAAAGTAGAAACTCGCCCGATTACAACGGTATGCGCACTTTTCCCCTAGGCCGTTCTAGTTATTCGTGTCGAGCATCAGAACTGCGAAAATTTTGAGTTTCTCAAGCGTTTCTTACCTCCAAACTACCATATCTCGCGAACGGATTCACCAATCCGCAAAATTTCTGTTGCTTCTGAAAGTAGAAACTCGCCCGATTACAACGGTATGCGTACTTCTCCCCTAGGCCGTTGTAGTCATTCGTTTCGAGCATCAGAACTGCGAAATTTTTGAGTTTCTCAAGCGTTTCTTATTTCCAAACTGCCGTATCTCGCGAACGGATTGACCAATCCGCAAAATTTCTGTTGCATCTGAAAGTAGAAACTCGCCCGATTACAACGGTATGCGTACTTTTCCCCTAGGCCGTTCTAGTTATTCGTTTCGAGCATCAGAACTGCGAAAATTTTGAGTTTCTCAAGCGTTTCTTACCTCCAAACTGCCATATCTCGCGAACGGATTGACCAATCCGCAAAATTTCTGTTGCATCTGAAAGTAGAAACTCGCCCGATTACAACGGTATGCGTACTTTTCCCCTAGGCCGTTCTAGTTACTCGTTTCGAGCATCAGAACTGCGAAAATTTTGAGGTTCTCAAGCGTTTCTTACCTCCAAACTACCATATCTCGCGAACGGATCGACCAATCCGCAAAATTTCTGTTGCTTCTGAAAGTAGAAACTCGCCCGATTACAACGGTATGCGTACTTCTCCCCTAGGCCGTTGTAGTCATTCGTTTCGAGCATCAGAACTGCGAAAATTTTGAGTTTCTCAAGCGTTTCTTACCACCAAACTGCCATATCTCGCGAACGGATTGACCAATCCGCAAAATTTCTGTTGCATCTGAAAGTAGAAACTCGCCCGATTACAACGGTATGCGTACTTTTCCCCTGGGCCGTTCTAGTTACTCGTTTCGAGCATCAGAACTGCGAAAATTTTGAGTTTCTCAAGCGTTTCTTATCTCCAAACTGCCATATCTCGCGAACGGATTGATCAATCCGCAAAATTTCTGTTGCATCTGAAAGTAGAAACTCGCCCGATTACAACGGTATGCGCACTTTTCCCCTAGGCCGTTCTAGTTATTCGTGTCGAGCATCAGAACTGCGAAAATTTTGAGTTTCTCAAGCGTTTCTTACCTCCAGACTACCATATCTCGCGAACGGATTCCCCAATCCGCAAAGTTTCTGTTGCTTCTGAAAGTAGAAACTCGCCCGATTACAACGGTATGCGCACTTTTCCCCTAGGCGGTTCTAGTTATTCGTTTCGAGCATCAGAACTGCGAAAATTTTGAGTTTCTCAAGCGTTTCTTACCTCCAAACTGCCATATCTCGCGAACGGATTGACCAATCCGCAAAATTTCTGTTGCATCTGAAAGTAGAAACCCGCCCGATTACAACGGTAGGTGTAGTTTTCCCCTAGGCCGTTCTAGTTATTCGTTTCGAGCATCAGAACTGCGAAAATTTTGAGTTTCTCAAGCGTTTCTTACCTCAAAACTGCCATATCTCGCGAACGGATAGACCAATCCGCAAAATTTCTATTGCATCTGAAAGTAGAAACTCGCCCGATTACAACGGTATGTGCAGTTTTCCCCTAGGCCGTTCCAGTTATTCGTTTCGAGCATCAGAACTGCGAAAATTTTGAGTTACTCAAGCGTTTCTTATTTCCAAACTGCCATATCTCGCGAACGGATTGACCAATCCGCAAAATTTCTGTTGCATCTGAAAGTAGAAATTCGCCCGATTACAACGGTATGCGCACTTTTCCCCTAGGCCGTTCTAGTTATTGGTGTCGAGCATCAGAACTGCGAAAATTTTGAGTTTCTCAAGCGTTTCTTACCTCCAAACTACCATATCTCGCGAACGGATCGACCAATCCGCAAAATTTCTGTTGCTTCTGAAAGTAGAAACTCGCACGATTACAACGGTATGCGTACTTCTCCCCTAGGCCGTTGTAGTCATTCGTTTCGAGCATCAGAACTGCGAAAATTTTGAGTTTCTCAAGCGTTTCTTATCTCCAAACTGCCATATCTCGCGAACGGATTGATCAATCCGCAAAATTTCTGTTGCATCTGAAAGTAGAAACTCGCCCGATTACAACGGTATGCGCACTTTTCCCCTAGGCGGTTCTGGTTATTCGTTTCGAGCATCAGAACTGCGAAAATTTTGAGTTTCTCAAGCGTTTCTTACCTCCAAACTGCCATATCTAGCGAACGGATTGACCAATCCGCAAAATTTCTGTTGCATCTGAAAGTAGAAACTCGCCCGATTACAACGGTATGCGTACTTCTCCCCTAGGCCGTTCTAGTTACTCGTTTCGAGCATCAGAACTGCGCAAATTTTGAGTTTCTCAAGCGTTTCTTACCTCCAAACTGCCATATCTCGCAAACGGATAGACCAATCCGCAAAATTTCTATTGCATCTGAAAGTAGAAACTCGCCCGATTACAACGGTATGTGTAGTTTTCCCCTAGGCCGTTCCAGTTATTCGTTTCGAGCATCAGAACTGCGAAAATTTAGAGTTTCTCAAGCGTTTCTTACATCCAAACTGCCATATTTCGCGAAAGGATAGACCAATCCGCAAAATTTCTATTGCATCTGAAAATAGAAACTCGCCCGATTACAACGGTATGTGTAGTTTTCCCCTAGGCCGTTCCAGTTATTCGTTTCGAGCATCAGAACTGCGAAAATTTAGAGTTTCTCAAGCGTTTCTTACATCCAAACTGCCATATTTCGCGAAAGGATAGACCAATCCGCAAAATTTCTATTGCATCTGAAAGTAGAAACTCGCCCGATTACAACGGTATGCGTACTTCTCCCCTAGGCCGTTCTACTTACTCGTTTCGAGCATCAGAACTGCGAAAATTTAGAGTTTCTCAAGCGTTTCTTACCTCCAAACTGACATATTTCGCGAACGGATAGACCAATCCGCAAAATTTCTATTGCATCTGAAAATAGAAACTCGCCCGATTACAACGGTATGTGTAGTTTTCCCCTAGGCCGTTCCAGTTATTCGTTTCGAGCATCAGAACTGCGAAAATTTTGAGTTTCTCAAGCGTTTCTTACCTCCAAACTGCCATATCTCATGAACGGATTGACCAATCCGCAAAATTTCTGTTGCATCTGAAAGTAGAAACTCGCCCGATTACAACGGTATGTGTAGTTTTCCCCTAGGCCGTTCCAGTTATTCGTTTCGAGCATCAGAACTGCGAAAATTTTGAGTTTCTCAAGCGTTTCTTACCTCCAAACTGCCATATCTCGCGAACGGATTGATCAATCCGCAAAATTTCTGTTGCATCTGAAAGTAGAAACTCGCCCGATTACAACGGTATGCGCACTTTTCCCCTAGGCCGTTCTAGTTATTCGTGTCGAGCATCAGAACTGCGAAAATTTTGAGTTTCTCAAGCGTTTCTTACCTCCAAACTACCATATCTCGCGAACGGATTCACCAATCCGCAAAATTTCTGTTGCTTCTGAAAGTAGAAACTTGCCCGATTACAACGGTATGCGTACTTCTCCCCTAGGCCGTTGTAGTCATTCGTTTCGAGCATCAGAACTGCGAAAATTTTGAGTTTCTCAAGCGTTTTTTATCTCCAAACTGCCATATCTCGCGAACGGATTGATCAATCCGCAGAATTTCTGTTGCATCTGAAAGTAGAAACTCGCCCGATTACAACGGTATGCGCACTTTTCCCCTAGGCGGTTCTAGTTATTCGTTTCGAACATCAGAACTGCGAAAATTTTGAGTTTCTCAAGCGTTTCTTACCTCCAAACTGCCATATCTCGCGAACGGATTGACCAATCCGCAAAATTTCTGTTGCATCTGAAAGTAGAAACTCGCCCGATTACAACGGTATGCGTACTTCTCCCCTAGGCCGTTCTACTTACTCGTTTCGAGCATCAGAACTGCGCAAATTTTCAGTTTCTCAAGCGTTTCTTACCTCCAAACTGCCATATCTCGCAAACGGATAGACCAATCCGCAAAATTTCTATTGCATCTGAAAGTAGAAACTCGCCCGATTACAACGGTATGTGTAGTTTTCCCCTAGGCCGTTCGAGTTATTCGTTTCGAGCATCAGAACTGCGAAAATTTAGAGTTTCTCAAGCGTTTCTTACCTCCAAACTGCCATATTTCGCGAACGGATAGACCAATCCGCAAAATTTCTATTGCATCTGAAAATAGAAACTCGCCCGATTACAACGGTATGTGTAGTTTTCCCCTAGGCCGTTCCAGTTATTCGTTTCGAGCATCAGAACTGCGAAAATTTTGAGTTTCTCAAGCGTTTCTTACCTCCAAACTGCCATATCTCATGAACGGATTGACCAATCCGCAAAATTTCTGTTGCATCTGAAAGTAGAAACTCGCCCGATTACAACGGAATGCGCACTTTTCCCCTAGGCGGTTCTAGTTATTCGTTTCGAGCATCAGAACTGCGAAAATTTTGAGTTTCTCAAGCGTTTCTTACCTCCAAACTGCCATATCTCGCGAACGGATTGATCAATCCGCAAAATTTCTGTTGCATCTGAAAGTAGAAACTCGCCCGATTACAACGGTATGCGTACTTTTCACCTAGGCCGTTCTAGTTACTCGTTTCGAGCATCAGAACTGCGAAAATTTTGAGTTTCACAAGCGTTTCTTGTCTCCAAACTGCCATATCTCGCGAACGGATTGATCAATCTGCAAAATTTCTGTTGCATCTGAAAGTAGAAACTCGCCCGATTACAACGGTATGCGCACTTTTCCCCTAGGCCGTTCTAGTTATTGGTGTCGAGCATCAGAACTGCGAAAATTTTGAGTTTCTCAAGCGTTTCTTACCTCCAAACTACCATATCTCGCGAACGGATCGACCAATCCGCAAAATTTCTGTTGCTTCTGAAAGTAGAAACTCGCACGATTACAACGGTATGCGTACTTCTCCCCTAGGCCGTTGTAGTCATTCGTTTAGAGCATCAGAACTGCGAAAATTTTGAGTATCTCAAGCGTTTCTTATCTCCAAACTGCCATATCTCGCGAACGGATTGATCAATCCGCAAAATTTCTGTTGCATCTGAAAGTAGAAACTCGCCCGATTACAACGGTATGCGCACTTTTCCCCTAGGCGGTTCTGGTTATTCGTTTCGAGCATCAGAACTGCGAAAATTTTGAGTTTCTCAAGCGTTTCTTACCTCCAAACTGCCATATCTAGCGAAGGGATTGACCAATCCGCAAAATTTCTGTTGCATCTGAAAGTAGAAACTCGCCCGATTACAACGGTATGCGTACTTCTCCCCTAGGCCGTTCTAGTTACTCGTTTCGAGCATCAGAACTGCGCAAATTTTGAGTTTCTCAAGCGTTTCTTACCTCCAAACTGCCATATCTCGCAAACGGATAGACCAATCCGCAAAATTTCTATTGCATCTGAAAGTAGAAACTCGCCCGATTACAACGGTATGTGTAGTTTTCCCCTAGGCTGTTCCAGTTATTCGTTTCGAGCATCAGAACTGCGAAAATTTAGAGTTTCTCAAGCGTTTCTTACATCCAAACTGCCATATTTCGCGAAAGGATAGACCAATCCGCAAAATTTCTATTGCATCTGAAAATAGAAGCTCGCCCGATTACAACGGTATGTGTAGTTTTCCCCTAGGCCGTTCCAGTTATTCGTTTCGAGCATCAGAACTGCGAAAATTTTGAGTTTCTCAAGCGTTTCTTACCACCAAACTGCCATATCTCGCGAACGGATTGACCAATCCGCAAAATTTCTGTTGCATCTGAAAGTAGAAACTCGCCCGATTACAACGGTATGCGTACTTTTCCCCTGGGCCGTTCTAGTTACTCGTTTCGAGCATCAGAACTGCGAAAATTTTGAGTTTCTCAAGCGTTTCTTATCTCCAAACTGCCATATCTCGCGAACGGATTGATCAATCCGCAAAATTTCTGTTGCATCTGAAAGTAGAAACTCGCCCGATTACAACGGTATGCGCACTTTTCCCCTAGGCCGTTCTAGTTATTCGTGTCGAGCATCAGAACTGCGAAAATTTTGAGTTTCTCAAGCGTTTCTTACCTCCAAACTACCATATCTCGCGAACGGATTCCCCAATCCGCAAAGTTTCTGTTGCTTCTGAAAGTAGAAACTCGCCCGATTACAACGGTATGCGCACTTTTCCCCTAGGCGGTTCTAGTTATTCGTTTCGAGCATCAGAACTGCGAAAATTTTGAGTTTCTCAAGCGTTTCTTACCTCCAAACTGCCATATCTCGCGAACGGATTGACCAATCCGCAAAATTTCTGTTGCATCTGAAAGTAGAAACCCGCCCGATTACAACGGTAGGTGTAGTTTTCCCCTAGGCCGTTCTAGTTATTCGTTTCGAGCATCAGAACTGCGAAAATTTTGAGTTTCTCAAGCGTTTCTTACCTCAAAACTGCCATATCTCGCGAACGGATAGACCAATCCGCAAAATTTCTATTGCATCTGAAAGTAGAAACTCGCCCGATTACAACGGTATGTGCAGTTTTCCCCTAGGCCGTTCCAGTTATTCGTTTCGAGCATCAGAACTGCGAAAATTTTGAGTTACTCAAGCGTTTCTTATTTCCAAACTGCCATATCTCGCGAACGGATTGACCAATCCGCAAAATTTCTGTTGCATCTGAAAGTAGAAATTCGCCCGATTACAACGGTATGCGTACTTTTCCCCTAGGCCGTTCTAGTTATTCGTTTCGAGCATCAGAACTGCGAAAATTTTGAGTTTCTCAAGCGATTCTTACCTCCAAACTGCCTTATCTCGCGAACGGATTGACCAATCCGCAAAATTTCTGTTGCATCTGAAAGTAGAAGCTCGCCCGATTACAACGGTATGCGTACTTTTCACCTAGGCCGTTCTAGTTACTCGTTTCGAGCATCAGAACTGCGAAAATTTTGAGTTTCACAAGCGTTTCTTGTCTCCAAACTGCCATATCTCGCGAACGGATTGATCAATCTGCAAAATTTCTGTTGCATCTGAAAGTAGAAACTCGCCCGATTACAACGGTATGCGCACTTTTCCCCTAGGCCGTTCTAGTTATTGGTGTCGAGCATCAGAACTGCGAAAATTTTGAGTTTCTCAAGCGTTTCTTACCTCCAAACTACCATATCTCGCGAACGGATCGACCAATCCGCAAAATTTCTGTTGCTTCTGAAAGTAGAAACTCGCACGATTACAACGGTATGCGTACTTCTCCCCTAGGCCGTTGTAGTCATTCGTTTCGAGCATCAGAACTGCGAAAATTTTGAGTTTCTCAAGCGTTTCTTATCTCCAAACTGCCATATCTCGCGAACGGATTGATCAATCCGCAAAATTTCTGTTGCATCTGAAAGTAGAAACTCGCCCGATTACAACGGTATGCGCACTTTTCCCCTAGGCGGTTCTGGTTATTCGTTTCGAGCATCAGAACTGCGAAAATTTTGAGTTTCTCAAGCGTTTCTTACCTCCAAACTGCCATATCTAGCGAACGGATTGACCAATCCGCAAAATTTCTGTTGCATCTGAAAGTAGAAACTCGCCCGATTACAACGGTATGCGTACTTCTCCCCTAGGCCGTTCTAGTTACTCGTTTCGAGCATCAGAACTGCGCAAATTTTGAGTTTCTCAAGCGTTTCTTACCTCCAAACTGCCATATCTCGCAAACGGATAGACCAATCCGCAAAATTTCTATTGCATCTGAAAGTAGAAACTCGCCCGATTACAACGGTATGTGTAGTTTTCCCCTAGGCCGTTCCAGTTATTCGTTTCGAGCATCAGAACTGCGAAAATTTAGAGTTTCTCAAGCGTTTCTTACATCCAAACTGCCATATTTCGCGAAAGGATAGACCAATCCGCAAAATTTCTATTGCATCTGAAAATAGAAACTCGCCCGATTACAACGGTATGTGTAGTTTTCCCCTAGGCCGTTCCAGTTATTCGTTTCGAGCATCAGAACTGCGAAAATTTAGAGTTTCTCAAGCGTTTCTTACATCCAAACTGCCATATTTCGCGAAAGGATAGACCAATCCGCAAAATTTCTATTGCATCTGAAAGTAGAAACTCGCCCGATTACAACGGTATGCGTACTTCTCCCCTAGGCCGTTCTACTTACTCGTTTCGAGCATCAGAACTGCGAAAATTTAGAGTTTCTCAAGCGTTTCTTACCTCCAAACTGACATATTTCGCGAACGGATAGACCAATCCGCAAAATTTCTATTGCATCTGAAAATAGAAACTCGCCCGATTACAACGGTATGTGTAGTTTTCCCCTAGGCCGTTGTAGTCATTCGTGTCGAGCATCAGAACTGCGAAAATTTTGAGTTTCTCAAGCGTTTCTTACATCCAAACTACCATATCTCGCGAACGGATTCACCAATCCGCAAAATTTCTGTTGCTTCTGAAAGTAGAAACTTGCCCGATTACAACGGTATGCGTACTTCTCCCCTAGGCCGTTGTAGTCATTCGTGTCGAGCATCAGAACTGCGAAAATTTTGAGTTTCTCAAGCGTTTTTTATCTCCAAACTGCCATATCTCGCGAACGGATTGATCAATCCGCAGAATTTCTGTTGCATCTGAAAGTAGAAACTCGCCCGATTACAACGGTATGCGCACTTTTCCCCTAGGCGGTTGTAGTTATTCGTTTCGAACATCAGAACTGCGAAAATTTTGAGTTTCTCAAGCGTTTCTTACCTCCAAACTGCCATATCTCGCGAACGGATTGACCAATCCGCAAAATTTCTGTTGCATCTGAAAGTAGAAACTCGCCCGATTACAACGGTATGCGTACTTCTCCCCTAGGCCGTTCTACTTACTCGTTTCGAGCATCAGAACTGCGCAAATTTTCAGTTTCTCAAGCGTTTCTTACCTCCAAACTGCCATATCTCGCAAACGGATAGACCAATCCGCAAAATTTCTATTGCATCTGAAAGTAGAAACTCGCCCGATTACAACGGTATGTGTAGTTTTCCCCTAGGCCGTTCCAGTTATTCGTTTCGAGCATCAGAACTGCGAAAATTTAGAGTTTCTCAAGCGTTTCTTACCTCCAAACTGCCATATTTCGCGAACGGATAGACCAATCCGCAAAATTTCTATTGCATCTGAAAATAGAAACTCGCCCGATTACAACGGTATGTGTAGTTTTCCCCTAGGCCGTTCCAGTTATTCGTTTCGAGCATCAGAACTGCGAAAATTTTGAGTTTCTCAAGCGTTTCTTACCTCCAAACTGCCATATCTCATGAACGGATTGACCAATCCGCAAAATTTCTGTTGCATCTGAAAGTAGAAACTCGCCCGATTACAACGGAATGCGCACTTTTCCCCTAGGCGGTTCTAGTTATTCGTTTCGAGCATCAGAACTGCGAAAATTTTGAGTTTCTCAAGCGTTTCTTACCTCCAAACTGCCATATCTCGCGAACGGATTGATCAATCCGCAAAATTTCTGTTGCATCTGAAAGTAGAAACTCGCCCGATTACAACGGTATGCGTACTTTTCACCTAGGCCGTTCTAGTTACTCGTTTCGAGCATCAGAACTGCGAAAATTTTGAGTTTCACAAGCGTTTCTTGTCTCCAAACTGCCATATCTCGCGAACGGATTGATCAATCTGCAAAATTTCTGTTGCATCTGAAAGTAGAAACTCGCCCGATTACAACGGTATGCGCACTTTTCCTCTAGGCCGTTCTAGTTATTGGTGTCGAGCATCAGAACTGCGAAAATTTTGAGTTTCTCAAGCGTTTCTTACCTCCAAACTACCATATCTCGCGAACGGATCGACCAATCCGCAAAATTTCTGTTGCTTCTGAAAGTAGAAACTCGCACGATTACAACGGTATGCGCACTTTTCCCCTAGGCGGTTCTGGTTATTCGTTTCGAGCATCAGAACTGCGAAAATTTTGAGTTTCTCAAGCGTTTCTTACCTCCAAACTGCCATATCTAGCGAACGGATTGACCAATCCGCAAAATTTCTGTTGCATCTGAAAGTAGAAACTCGCCCGATTACAACGGTATGCGTACTTCTCCCCTAGGCCGTTCTAGTTACTCGTTTCGAGCATCAGAACTGCGCAAATTTTGAGTTTCTCAAGCGTTTCTTACCTCCAAACTGCCATATCTCGCAAACGGATAGACCAATCCGCAAAATTTCTATTGCATCTGAAAGTAGAAACTCGCCCGATTACAACGGTATGTGTAGTTTTCCCCTAGGCCGTTCCAGTTATTCGTTTCGAGCATCAGAACTGCGAAAATTTAGAGTTTCTCAAGCGTTTCTTACATCCAAACTGCCATATTTCGCGAAAGGATAGACCAATCCGCAAAATTTCTATTGCATCTGAAAATAGAAACTCGCCCGATTACAACGGTATGTGTAGTTTTCCCCTAGGCCGTTCCAGTTATTCATTTCGAGCATCAGAACTGCGAAAATTTAGAGTTTCTCAAGCGTTTCTTACATCCAAACTGCCATATTTCGCGAAAGGATAGACCAATCCGCAAAATTTCTATTGCATCTGAAAGTAGAAACTCGCCCGATTACAACGGTATGCGTACTTCTCCCCTAGGCCGTTCTACTTACTCGTTTCGAGCATCAGAACTGCGAAAATTTTGAGTTTCTCAAGCGTTTCTTACCTCCAAACTGCCATATCTCATGAACGGATTGACCAATCCGCAAAATTTCTGTTGCATCTGAAAGTAGAAACTCGCCCGATTACAACGGTATGCGTACTTTTCACCTAGGCCGTTCTAGTTACTCGTTTCGAGCATCAGAACTGCGAAAATTTTGAGTTTCACAAGCGTTTCTTGTCTCCAAACTGCCATATCTCGCGAACGGATTGATCAATCTGCAAAATTTCTGTTGCATCTGAAAGTAGAAACTCGCCCGATTACAACGGTATGCGCACTTTTCCTCTAGGCCGTTCTAGTTATTGGTGTCGAGCATCAGAACTGCGAAAATTTTGAGTTTCTCAAGCGTTTCTTACCTCCAAACTACCATATCTCGCGAACGGATCGACCAATCCGCAAAATTTCTGTTGCTTCTGAAAGTAGAAACTCGCACGATTACAACGGTATGCGCACTTTTCCCCTAGGCGGTTCTGGTTATTCGTTTCGAGCATCAGAACTGCGAAAATTTTGAGTTTCTCAAGCGTTTCTTACCTCCAAACTGCCATATCTAGCGAACGGATTGACCAATCCGCAAAATTTCTGTTGCATCTGAAAGTAGAAACTCGCCCGATTACAACGGTATGCGTACTTCTCCCCTAGGCCGTTCTAGTTACTCGTTTCGAGCATCAGAACTGCGCAAATTTTGAGTTTCTCAAGCGTTTCTTACCTCCAAACTGCCATATCTCGCAAACGGATAGACCAATCCGCAAAATTTCTATTGCATCTGAAAGTAGAAACTCGCCCGATTACAACGGTATGTGTAGTTTTCCCCTAGGCCGTTCCAGTTATTCGTTTCGAGCATCAGAACTGCGAAAATTTAGAGTTTCTCAAGCGTTTCTTACATCCAAACTGCCATATTTCGCGAAAGGATAGACCAATCCGCAAAATTTCTATTGCATCTGAAAATAGAAACTCGCCCGATTACAACGGTATGTGTAGTTTTCCCCTAGGCCGTTCCAGTTATTCATTTCGAGCATCAGAACTGCGAAAATTTAGAGTTTCTCAAGCGTTTCTTACATCCAAACTGCCATATTTCGCGAAAGGATAGACCAATCCGCAAAATTTCTATTGCATCTGAAAGTAGAAACTCGCCCGATTACAACGGTATGCGTACTTCTCCCCTAGGCCGTTCTACTTACTCGTTTCGAGCATCAGAACTGCGAAAATTTTGAGTTTCTCAAGCGTTTCTTACCTCCAAACTGCCATATCTCATGAACGGATTGACCAATCCGCAAAATTTCTGTTGCATCTGAAAGTAGAAACTCGCCCGATTACAACGGTATGTGTAGTTTTCCCCTAGGCCGTTCCAGTTATTCGTTTCGAGCATCAGAACTGCGAAAATTTTGAGTTTCTCAAGCGTTTCTTACCTCCAAACTGCCATATCTCGCGAACGGATTGATCAATCCGCAAAATTTCTGTTGCATCTGAAAGTAGAAACTCGCCCGATTACAACGGTATGCGTACTTCTCCCCTAGGCCGTTGTAGTCATTCGTTTCGAGCATCAGAACTGCGAAAATTTTGAGTTTCTCAAGCGTTTCTTACCTCCAAACTGCCATATCTCGCGAACGGATAGACCAATCCGCAGAATTTCTGTTGCATCTGAAAGTAGAAACTCGCCCGATTACAGCGGTATGTGTAGTTTTCCCCTAGGCCGTTCCAGTTATTCGTTTCGGGCATCAGAACTGCGAAAATTTTGAGTTTCTCAAGCGTTTCTTACATCCAAACTGCCATATCTCGCGAACGGATTGACCAATCCGCAAAATTTCTGTTGCATCTGAAAGTAGAAACTCGCCCGATTACAACGGTAGGTGTAGTTTTCCCCTAGGCCGTTCTAGTTATTCGTATCGAGCATCAGAACTGCGAAAATTTTGAGTTTCTCAAGCGTTTCTTACCTCCAAACTGCCATATCTCGCGAACGGATAGACCAATCCGCAAAATTTCTATTGCATCTGAATGTAGAAACTCGCCCGATTACAGCGGTATGTGTAGTTTTCCCCTAGGCCGTTCCAGTTATTCATTTCGGGCATCAGAACTGCGAAAATTTTGAGTTTCTCAAGCGTTTCTTACATCCAAACTGCCATATCTCGCGAACGGGTTGACCAATCCGCAAAATTTCTATTGCATCTGAAAGCAGAAACTCGCCCGATTGCAACGGTATGCGTACTTTTCCCCTATGCCGTTCTAGTTACTCGTTTCGAGTATCAGAACTGCGAAAATTTTGAGTTTCTCAAGCGTTCCTTATTTCCAAACTGCCATATCTCGCGAACGGATTGATCAATCCGCAAAATTTCTGTTGCTTCTGAAAGTAGAAACTCGCCCGATTACAACGGTATGCGTACTTCTCCCCTAGGCCGTTGTAGTCATTCGTTTCGAGCATCAGAACTGCGAAAATTTTGAGTTTCTCAAGCGTTTCTTATCTCCAAACTGCCATATCTCGCGAACGGATTGATCAATCCGCAAAATTTCTGTTGCATCTGAAAGTAGAAACTCGCCCGATTACAACGGTAGGTGTAGTTTTCCCCTAGGCCGTTCTAGTTATTCGTATCGAGCATCAGAACTGCGAAAATTTTGAGTTTCTCAAGCGTTTCTTACCTCCAAACTGCCATATCTCGCGAACGGATAGACCAATCCGCAAAATTTCTATTGCATCTGAATGTAGAAACTCGCCCGATTACAGCGGTATGTGTAGTTTTCCCCTAGGCCGTTACAGTTATTCGTTTCGGGCATCAGAACTGCGAAAATTTTGAGTTTCTCAAGCGTTTCTTACCTCCAAACTGCCATATCTCGCGAACGGATAGACCAATCCGCAGAATTTCTGTTGCATCTGAAAGTAGAAACTCGCCCGATTACAGCGGTATGTGTAGTTTTCCCCTAGGCCGTTCCAGTTATTCGTTTCGGGCATCAGAACTGCGAAAATTTTGAGTTTCTCAAGCGTTTCTTACATCCAAACTGCCATATCTCGCGAACGGATTGACCAATCCGCAAAATTTCTGTTGCATCTGAGAGTAGAAACTCGCCCGATTACAACGGTATGCGTACTTTTCCCCTAGGCCGTTCTAGATACTCGTTTCGAGCATCAGAACTGCGAAAATTTTGAGTTTCTCAAGCGTTTCTTATCTCCAAACTGCCATATCTCGCGAACGGATTGATCAATCCGCAAAATTTCTGTTGCATCTGAATGTAGAAACTCGCCCGATTACAGCGGTATGTGTAGTTTTCCCCTAGGCCGTTCCAGTTATTCATTTCGGGCATCAGAACTGCGAAAATTTTGAGTTTCTCAAGCGTTTCTTACATCCAAACTGCCATATCTCGCGAACGGATTGACCAATCCGCAAAATTTCTATTGCATCTGAAAGCAGAAACTCGCCCGATTGCAACGGTATGCGTACTTTTCCCCTATGCCGTTCTAGTTACTCGTTTCGAGTATCAGAACTGCGAAAATTTTGAGTTTCTCAAGCGTTCCTTATTTCCAAACTGCCATATCTCGCGAACGGATTGATCAATCCGCAAAATTTCTGTTGCTTCTGAAAGTAGAAACTCGCCCGATTACAACGGTATGCGTACTTCTCCCCTAGGCCGTTGTAGTCATTCGTTTCGAGCATCAGAACTGCGAAAATTTTGAGTTTCTCAAGCGTTTCTTATCTCCAAACTGCCATATCTCGCGAACGGATTGATCAATCCGCAAAATTTCTGTTGCATCTGAAAGTAGAAACTCGCCCGATTACAACGGTAGGTGTAGTTTTCCCCTAGGCCGTTCTAGTTATTCGTATCGAGCATCAGAACTGCGAAAATTTTGAGTTTCTCAAGCGTTTCTTACCTCCAAACTGCCATATCTCGCGAACGGATAGACCAATCCGCAAAATTTCTATTGCATCTGAATGTAGAAACTCGCCCGATTACAGCGGTATGTGTAGTTTTCCCCTAGGCCGTTCCAGTTATTCGTTTCGGGCATCAGAACTGCGAAAATTTTGAGTTTCTCAAGCGTTTCTTACATCCAAACTGCCATATCTCGCGAACGGATTGACCAATCCGCAAAATTTCTGTTGCATCTGAAAGCAGAAACTCGCCCGATTGCAACGGTATGCGTACTTTTCCCCTATGCCGTTCTAGTTACTCGTTTCGAGTATCAGAACTGCGAAAATTTTGAGTTTCTCAAGCGTTCCTTATTTCCAAACTACCATATCTCGCGAACGGATTGATCAATCCGCAAAATTTCTGTTGCTTCTGAAAGTAGAAACTCGCCCGATTACAACGGTATGCGTACTTCTCCCCTAGGCCGTTGTAGTCATTCGTTTCGAGCATCAGAACTGCGAAAATTTTGAGTTTCTCAAGCGTTTCTTATCTCCAAACTGCCATATCTCGCGAACGGATTGATCAATCCGCAAAATTTCTGTTGCATCTGAAAGTAGAAACTCGCCCGATTACAACGGTATGCGCACTTTTCCACTAGGCGGTTCTGGTTATTCGTTTCGAGCATCAGAACTGCGAAAATTTTGAGTTTCTCAAGCGTTTCTTACCTCCAAACTGCCATATCTCGCGAACGGATTGACCAATCCGCAAAATTTCTGTTGCATCTGAAAGCAGAAACTCGCCCGATTACAACGGTATGCGTACTTTTCCCCTATGCCGTTCTAGTTACTCGTTTCGAGTATCAGAACTGCGAAAATTTTGAGTTTCTCAAGCGTTTCTTACATCCAAACTGCCATATCTCGCGAACGGATTGACCAATCCGCAAAATTTCTGTTGCATCTGAAAGTAGAAACTCGCCCGATTACAACGGTAGGTGTAGTTTTCCCCTAGGCCGTTCTAGTTATTCGTATCGAGCAGCAGAACTGCGAAAATTTTGAGTTTCTCAAGCGTTTCTTACCTCCAAACTGCCATATCTCGCGAACGGATAGACCAATCCGCAAAATTTCTATTGCATCTGAATGTAGAAACTCGCCCGATTACAGCGGTATGTGTAGTTTTCCCCTAGGCCGTTCCAGTTATTCGTTTCGAGCATCAGAACTGCGAAAATTTTGAGTTTCTCAAGCGTTTCTTACATCCAAACTGCCATATCTCGCGAACGGATTGACCAATCCGCAAAATTTCTGTTACATCTGAAAGCAGAAACTCGCCCGATTACAACGGTATGCGTACTTTTCCCCTATGCCGTTCTAGTTACTCGTTTCGAGTATCAGAACTGCGAAAATTTTGAGTTTCTCAAGCGTTTCTTATTTCCAAACTGCCATATCTCGCGAACGGATTGATCAATCCGCAAAATTTCTGTTGCTTCTGAAAGTAGAAACTCGCCCGATTACAACGGTATGTGTACTTCTCCCCTAGGCCGTTGTAGTCATTCGTTTCGAGCATCAGAACTGCGAAAATTTTGAGTTTCTCAAGCGTTTCTTATCTCCAAACTGCCATATCTCGCGAACGGATTGATCAATCCGCAGAATTTCTGTTGCATCTGAAAGTAGAAACTCGCCCGATTACAACGGTATGCGCACTTTTCCCCTAGGCCGTTCTAGTTATTCGTTTCGAGCATCAGAACTGCGAAAATTTTGAGTTTCTCAAGCGTTTCTTACCTCCAAACTACCATATCTCGCGAACGGATTCACCAATCCGCAAAATTTCTGTTGCTTCTGAAACTAGAAACTCGCCCGATTACAACAGTATGCGTACTTTTCCCCTAGGCCGTTCTAGTTACTCGTTTCGAGCATCAGAACTGCGAAAATTTTGAGGTTCTCAAGCGTTTCTTACCTCCAAACTACCATATCTCGCGAACGGATCGACCAATCCGCAAAATTTCTGTTGCTTCTGAAAGTAGAAACTCGCCCGATTACAACGGTATGCGTACTTCTCCCCTAGGCCGTTGTAGTCATTCGTTTCGAGCATCAGAACTGCGAAAATTTTGAGTTTCTCAAGCGTTTCTTATCTCCAAACTGCCATATCTCGCGAACGGATTGATCAATCCGCAAAATTTCTGTTGCATCTGAAAGTAGAAACTCGCCCGATTAGAACGGTATGCGCACTTTTCCCCTAGGCGGTTCTAGTTATTCGTTTCGAGCATCAGAACTGCGAAAATTTTGAGTTTCTCAAGCGTTTCTTACATCCAAACTGCCATATCTCGCGAACGGATTGACCAATCCGCAAAATTTCTGTTGCATCTGAAAGTAGAAACTCGCCCGATTACAACGGTAGGTGTAGTTTTCCCCTAGGCCGTTCTAGTTATTCGTATCGAGCAGCAGAACTGCGAAAATTTTGAGTTTCTCAAGCGTTTCTTACCTCCAAACTGCCATATCTCGCGAACGGATAGACCAATCCGCAAAATTTCTATTGCATCTGAATGTAGAAACTCGCCCGATTACAGCGGTATGTGTAGTTTTCCCCTAGGCCGTTCCAGTTATTCGTTTCGAGCATCAGAACTGCGAAAATTTTGAGTTTCTCAAGCGTTTCTTACATCCAAACTGCCATATCTCGCGAACGGATTGACCAATCCGCAAAATTTCAGTTACATCTGAAAGCAGAAACTCGCCCGATTACAACGGTATGCGTACTTTTCCCCTATGCCGTTCTAGTTACTCGTTTCGAGTATCAGAACTGCGAAAATTTTGAGTTTCTCAAGCGTTTCTTATTTCCAAACTGCCATATCTCGCGAACGGATTGATCAATCCGCAAAATTTCTGTTGCTTCTGAAAGTAGAAACTCGCCCGATTACAACGGTATGCGCACTTTTCCACTAGGCGGTTCTAGTTATTCGTTTCGAGCATCAGAACTGCGAAAATTTTGAGTTTCTCAAGCGTTTCTTACCTCCAAACTGCCATATCTCGCGAACGGATTGACCAATCCGCAAAATTTCTGTTGCATCTGAAAGTAGAAACTCGCCCGATTACTACGGTATGCGTACTTTTCCCCTAGGCCGTTCTAGTTACTCGTTTCGAGCATCAGAACTGCGACAATTTTGAGGTTCTCAAGCGTTTCTTACCTCCAAACTACCATATCTCGCGAACGGATCGACCAATCCGCAAAATTTCTATTGCATCTGAATGTAGAAACTCGCCCGATTACAGCGGTATGTGTAGTTTTCCCCTAGGCCGTTCCAGTTATTCGTTTCGAGCATCAGAACTGCGAAAATTTTGAGTTTCTCAAGCGTTTCTTACCTCCAAACTACCATATCTCGCGAACGGATTCACCAATCCGCAAAATTTCTGTTGCTTCTGAAAGTAGAAACTCGCCCGATTACAACAGTATGCGTACTTTTCCCCTATGCCGTTCTAGTTACTCGTTTCGAGTATCAGAACTGCGAAAATTTTGAGTTTCTCAAGCGTTCCTTATTTCCAAACTACCATATCTCGCGAACGGATTGATCAATCCGCAAAATTTCTGTTGCTTCTGAAAGTAGAAACTCGCCCGATTACAACGGTATGCGTACTTCTCCCCTAGGCCGTTGTAGTCATTCGTTTCGAGCATCAGAACTGCGAAAATTTTGAGTTTCTCAAGCGTTTCTTATCTCCAAACTGCCATATCTCGCGAACGGATTGATCAATCCGCAAAATTTCTGTTGCATCTGAAAGTAGAAACTCGCCCGATTACAACGGTATGCGCACTTTTCCACTAGGCGGTTCTAGTTATTCGTTTCGAGCATCAGAACTGCGAAAATTTTGAGTTTCTCAAGCGTTTCTTACCTCCAAACTGCCATATCTCGCGAACGGATTGACCAATCCGCAAAATTTCTGTTGCATCTGAAAGCAGAAACTCGCCCGATTACAACGGTATGCGTACTTTTCCCCTATGCCGTTCTAGTTGCTCGTTTCGAGTATCAGAACTGCGAAAATTTTGAGTTTCTCAAGCGTTTCTTACATCCAAACTGCCATATCTCGCGAACGGATTGACCAATCCGCAAAATTTCTGTTGCATCTGAAAGTAGAAACTCGCCCGATTACAACGGTAGGTGTAGTTTTCCCCTAGGCCGTTCTAGTTATTCGTATCGAGCAGCAGAACTGCGAAAATTTTGAGTTTCTCAAGCGTTTCTTACCTCCAAACTGCCATATCTCGCGAACGGATAGACCAATCCGCAAAATTTCTATTGCATCTGAATGTAGAAACTCGCCCGATTACAGCGGTATGTGTAGTTTGCCCCTAGGCCGTTCCAGTTATTCGTTTCGAGCATCAGAACTGCGAAAATTTTGAGTTTCTCAAGCGTTTCTTACATCCAAACTGCCATATCTCGCGAACGGATTGACCAATCCGCAAAATTTCTGTTACATCTGAAAGCAGAAACTCGCCCGATTACAACGGTATGCGTACTTTTCCCCTATGCCGTTCTAGTTACTCGTTTCGAGTATCAGAACTGCGAAAATTTTGAGTTTCTCAAGCGTTTCTTATTTCCAAACTGCCATATCTCGCGAACGGATTGATCAATCCGCAAAATTTCTGTTGCTTCTGAAAGTAGAAACTCGCCCGATTACAACGGTATGTGTACTTCTCCCCTAGGCCGTTGTAGTCATTCGTTTCGAGCATCAGAACTGCGAAAATTTTGAGTTTCTCAAGCGTTTCTTATCTCCAAACTGCCATATCTCGCGAACGGATTGATCAATCCGCAGAATTTCTGTTGCATCTGAAAGTAGAAACTCGCCCGATTACAACGGTATGCGCACTTTTCCCCTAGGCCGTTCTAGTTATTCGTTTCGAGCATCAGAACTGCGAAAATTTTGAGTTTCTCAAGCGTTTCTTACCTCCAAACTACCATATCTCGCGAACGGATTCACCAATCCGCAAAATTTCTGTTGCTTCTGAAAGTAGAAACTCGCCCGATTACAACAGTATGCGTACTTTTCCCCTAGGCCGTTCTAGTTACTCGTTTCGAGCATCAGAACTGCGAAAATTTTGAGGTTCTCAAGCGTTTCTTACCTCCAAACTACCATATCTCGCGAACGGATCGACCAATCCGCAAAATTTCTGTTGCTTCTGAAAGTAGAAACTCGCCCGATTACAACGGTATGCGTACTTCTCCCCTAGGCCGTTGTAGTCATTCGTTTCGAGCATCAGAACTGCGAAAATTTTGAGTTTCTCAAGCGTTTCTTATCTCCAAACTGCCATATCTCGCGAACGGATTGATCAATCCGCAAAATTTCTGTTGCATCTGAAAGTAGAAACTCGCCCGATTAGAACGGTATGCGCACTTTTCCCCTAGGCGGTTCTAGTTATTCGTTTCGAGCATCAGAACTGCGAAAATTTTGAGTTTCTCAAGCGTTTCTTACATCCAAACTGCCATATCTCGCGAACGGATTGACCAATCCGCAAAATTTCTGTTGCATCTGAAAGTAGAAACTCGCCCGATTACAACGGTAGGTGTAGTTTTCCCCTAGGCCGTTCCAGTTATTCGTTTCGAGCATCAGAACTGCGAAAATTTTGAGTTTCTCAAGCGTTTCTTACATCCAAACTGCCATATCTCGCGAACGGATTGACCAATCCGCAAAATTTCTGTTACATCTGAAAGCAGAAACTCGCCCGATTACAACGGTATGCGTACTTTTCCCCTATGCCGTTCTAGTTACTCGTTTCGAGTACCAGAACTGCGAAAATTTTGAGTTTCTCAAGCGTTTCTTATTTCCAAACTGCCATATCTCGCGAACGGATTGATCAATCTGCAAAATTTCTGTTGCTTCTGAAAGTAGAAACTCGCCCGATTACAACGGTATGCGCACTTTTCCACTAGGCCGTTCTAGTTACTCGTTTCGAGCATCAGAACTGCGAAAATTTTGAGGTTCTCAAGCGTTTCTTACCTCCAAACTACCATATCTCGCGAACGGATCGACCAATCCGCAAAATTTCTGTTGCTTCTGAAAGTAGAAACTCGCCCGATTACAACGGTATGCGTACTTCTCCCCTAGGCCGTTGTAGTCATTCGTTTCGAGCATCAGAACTGCGAAAATTTTGAGTTTCTCAAGCGTTTCTTATCTCCAAACTGCCATATCTCGCGAACGGATTGATCAATCCGCAAAATTTCTGTTGCATCTGAAAGTAGAAA
Source organism: Ptiloglossa arizonensis (assembly GCF_051014685.1). Lineage (NCBI taxonomy): Eukaryota > Metazoa > Arthropoda > Insecta > Hymenoptera > Colletidae > Ptiloglossa > Ptiloglossa arizonensis. The sequence goes on from NW_027478422.1 coordinate 1,390,760, forward strand.
CTCGCCCGATTAGAACGGTATGCGCACTTTTCCCCTAGGCGGTTCTAGTTATTCGTTTCGAGCATCAGAACTGCGAAAATTTTGAGTTTCTCAAGCGTTTCTTACATCCAAACTGCCATATCTCGCGAACGGATTGACCAATCCGCAAAATTTCTGTTGCATCTGAAAGTAGAAACTCGCCCGATTACAACGGTAGGTGTAGTTTTCCCCTAGGCCGTTCCAGTTATTCGTTTCGAGCATCAGAACTGCGAAAATTTTGAGTTTCTCAAGCGTTTCTTACATCCAAACTGCCATATCTCGCGAACGGATTGACCAATCCGCAAAATTTCTGTTACATCTGAAAGCAGAAACTCGCCCGATTACAACGGTATGCGTACTTTTCCCCTATGCCGTTCTAGTTACTCGTTTCGAGTACCAGAACTGCGAAAATTTTGAGTTTCTCAAGCGTTTCTTATTTCCAAACTGCCATATCTCGCGAACGGATTGATCAATCTGCAAAATTTCTGTTGCTTCTGAAAGTAGAAACTCGCCCGATTACAACGGTATGCGCACTTTTCCACTAGGCGGTTCTAGTTATTCGTTTCGAGCATCAGAACTGCGAAAATTTTGAGTTTCTCAAGCGTTTCTTATTTCCAAACTGCCATATCTCGCGAACGGATGGACCAATCCGCAAAATTTCTGTTGCATCTGAAAGTAGAAACTCGCCCGATTACTACGGTATGCGTACTTTTCCCCTAGGCCGTTCTAGTTACTCGTTTCGAGCATCAGAACTGCGAAAATTTTGAGGTTCTCAAGCGTTTCTTACCTCCAAACTACCATATCTCGCGAACGGATCGACCAATCCGCAAAATTTCTATTGCATCTGAATGTAGAAACTCGCCCGATTACAGCGGTATGTGTAGTTTTCCCCTAGGCCGTTCCAGTTATTCGTTTCGAGCATCAGAACTGCGAAAATTTTGAGTTTCTCAAGCGTTTCTTACATCCAAACTGCCATATCTCGCGAACGGATTGACCAATCCGCAAAATTTCTGTTGCATCTGAAAGCAGAAACTCGCCCGATTACAACGGTATGCGTACTTTTCCCCTATGCCGTTCTAGTTACTCGTTTCGAGTATCAGAACTGCGAAAATTTTGAGTTTCTCAAGCGTTTCTTATTTCCAAACTGCCATATCTCGCGAACGGATTGATCAATCCGCAAAATTTCTGTTGCTTCTGAAAGTAGAAACTCGCCCGATTACAACGGTATGCGCACTTTTCCACTAGGCGGTGCTAGTTATTCGTTTCGAGCATCAGAACTGCGAAAATTTTGAGTTTCTCAAGCGTTTCTTACCTCCAAACTGCCATATCTCGCGAACGGATTGACCAATCCGCAAAATTTCTGTTGCATCTGAAAGCAGAAACTCGCCCGATTACAACGGTATGCGTACTTTTCCCCTATGCCGTTCTAGTTACTCGTTTCGAGTATCAGAACTGCGAAAATATTGAGTTTCTCAAGCGTTTCTTATTTCCAAACTGCCATATCTCGCGAACGGATGGACCAATCCGCAAAATTTCTGTTGCATCTGAAAGTAGAAACTCGCCCGATTACTACGGTATGCGTACTTTTCCCCTAGGCCGTTCTAGTTACTCGTTTCGAGCATCAGAACTGCGAAAATTTTGAGGTTCTCAAGCGTTTCTTACCTCCAAACTACCATATCTCGCGAACGGATCGACCAATCCGCAAAATTTCTGTTGCTTCTGAAAGTAGAAACTCGCCCGATTACAACGGTATGCGTACTTCTCCCCTAGGCCGTTGTAGTCATTCGTTTCGAGCATCAGAACTGCGAAAATTTTGAGTTTCCCAAGCGTTTCTTATCTCCAAACTGCCATATCTCGCGAACGGATTGATCAATCCGCAAAATTTCTGTTGCATCTGAAAGTAGAAACTCGCCCGATTAGAACGGTATGCGCACTTTTCCCCTAGGCGGTTCTAGTTATTCGTTTCGAGGATCAGAACTGCGAAAATTTTGAGTTTCTCAAGCGTTTCTTACATCCAAACTGCCATATCTCGCGAACGGATTGACCAATCCGCAAAATATCTATTGCATCTGAAAGTAGAAACTCGCCCGATTACAACGGTAGGTGTAGTTTTCCCCTAGGCCGTTCTAGTTATTCGTATCGAGCATCAGAACTGCGAAAATTTTGAGTTTCTCAAGCGTTTCTTATCTCCAAACTGCCATATCTCGCGAACGGATTGATCAATCCGCAAAATTTCTGTTGCATCTGAAAGTAGAATCTCGCCCGATTACAACGGTATGCGCACTTTTCCACTAGGCTGTTCTAGTTATTCGTTTCGAGCATCAGAACTGCGAAAATTTTGTGTTTCTCAAGTGTTTCTTACCTCCAAACTGCCATATCTCGCGAACGGATTGACCAATCCGCAAAATTTCGGTTGCATCTGAAAGCAGAAACTCGCCCGATTACAACGGTATGCGTACTTTTCCCCTATGCCGTTCTAGTTACTCGTTTCGAGTATCAGAACTGCGAAAATTTTGGGTTTCTCAAGCGTTTCTTATTTCCAAACTGCCATATCTCGCGAACGGATTGATCAATCCGCAAAATTTCTGTTGCATCTGAAAGTAGAAACTCGCCCGATTACAACGGTATGCGCACTTTTCCCCTAGGCCGTTCTAGTTATTCGTGTCGAGCATCAGAACTGCGAAAATTTTGAGTTTCTCAAGCGTTTCTTACGTCCAAACTACCATATCTCGCGAACGGATTCACCAATCCGCAAAATTTCTGTTGCTTCTGAAAGTAGAAACTCGCCCGATTACAACGGTATGTGTACTTCTCCCCAAGGCCGTTGTAGTCATTCGTTTCGAGCATCAGAACTGCGAAAATTTTGAGTTTCTCAAGCGTTTCTTATCTCCAAACTGCCATATCTCGCGAACGGATTGATCAATCCGCAGAATTTCTGTTGCATCTGAAAGTAGAAACTCGCCCGATTACAACGGTATGCGCACTTTTCCCCTAGGCCGTTCTAGTTATTCGTATCGAGCAGCAGAACTGCGAAAATTTTGAGTTTCTCAAGCGTTTCTTACCTCCAAACTGCCATATCTCGCGAACGGATAGACCAATCCGCAAAATTTCTATTGCATCTGAATGTAGAAACTCGCCCGATTACAGCGGTATGTGTAGTTTTCCCCTAGGCCGTTCCAGTTATTCGTTTCGAGCATCAGAACTGCGAAAATTTTGAGTTTCTCAAGCGTTTCTTACATCCAAACTGCCATATCTCGCGAACGGATTGACCAATCCGCAAAATTTCTGTTACATCTGAAAGCAGAAACTCGCCCGATTACAACGGTATGCGTACTTTTCCCCTATGCCGTTCTAGTTACTCGTTTCGAGTATCAGAACTGCGAAAATTTTGAGTTTCTCAAGCGTTTCTTATTTCCAAACTGCCATATCTCGCGAACGGATGGACCAATCCGCAAAATTTCTGTTGCATCTGAAAGTAGAAACTCGCCCGATTACTACGGTATGCGTACTTTTCCCCTAGGCCGTTCTAGTTACTCGTTTCGAGCATCAGAACTGCGAAAATTTTGAGGTTCTCAAGCGTTTCTTACCTCCAAACTACCATATCTCGCGAACGGATCGACCAATCCGCAAAATTTCTATTGCATCTGAATGTAGAAACTCGCCCGATTACAGCGGTATGTGTAGTTTTCCCCTAGGCCGTTCCAGCTATTCGTTTCGAGCATCAGAACTGCGAAAATTTTGAGTTTCTCAAGCGTTTCTTACATCCAAACTGCCATATCTCCCGAACGGATTGACCAATCCGCAAAATTTTGTTGCATCTGAAAGCAGAAACTCGCCCGATTACAACGGTATGCGTACTTTTCCCCTATGCCGTTCTAGTTACTCGTTTCGAGTATCAGAACTGCGAAAATTTTGAGTTTCTCAAGCGTTTCTTATTTCCAAACTGCCATATCTCGCGAACGGATTGATCAATCCGCAAAATTTCTGTTGCTTCTGAAAGTAGAAACTCGCCCGATTACAACGGTATGCGCACTTTTCCACTAGGCGGTGCTAGTTATTCGTTTCGAGCATCAGAACTGCGAAAATTTTGAGTTTCTCAAGCGTTTCTTACCTCCAAACTGCCATATCTCGCGAACGGATTGACCAATCCGCAAAATTTCTGTTGCATCTGAAAGCAGAAACTCGCCCGATTACAACGGTATGCGTACTTTTCCCCTATGCCGTTCTAGTTACTCGTTTCGAGTATCAGAACTGCGAAAATTTTGAGTTTCTCAAGCGTTTCTTATTTCCAAACTGCCATATCTCGCGAACGGATGGACCAATCCGCAAAATTTCTGTTGCATCTGAAAGTAGAAACTCGCCCGATTACTACGGTATGCGTACTTTTCCCCTAGGCCGTTCTAGTTACTCGTTTCGAGCATCAGAACTGCGAAAATTTTGAGGTTCTCAAGCGTTTCTTACCTCCAAACTACCATATCTCGCGAACGGATCGACCAATCCGCAAAATTTCTGTTGCTTCTGAAAGTAGAAACTCGCCCGATTACAACGGTATGCGTACTTCTCCCCTAGGCCGTTGTAGTCATTCGTTTCGAGCATCAGAACTGCGAAAATTTTGAGTTTCTCAAGCGTTTCTTATCTCCAAACTGCCATATCTCGCGAACGGATTGATCAATCCGCAAAATTTCTGTTGCATCTGAAAGTAGAAACTCGCCCGATTAGAACGGTATGCGCACTTTTCCCCTAGGCGGTTCTAGTTATTCGTTTCGAGCATCAGAACTGCGAAAATTTTGAGTTTCTCAAGCGTTTCTTACATCCAAACTGCCATATCTCGCGAACGGATTGACCAATCCGCAAAATTTCTGTTGCATCTGAAAGTAGAAACTCGCCCGATTACAACGGTAGGTGTAGTTTTCCCCTAGGCCGTTCTAGTTATTCGTATCGAGCATCAGAACTGCGAAAATTTTGAGTTTCTCAAGCGTTTCTTACCTCCAAACTGCCATATCTCGCGAACGGATAGACCAATCCGCAAAATTTCTATTGCATCTGAATGTAGAAACACGCCCGATTACAACGGTATGCGTACTTTTCCCCTAGGCCGTTCTAGTTATTCGTTTCGAGCATCAGAACTGCGAAAATTTTGAGTTTCTCAAGCGTTTGTTACATCCAAACTGCCATATCTCGCGAACGGATTGATCAATCCGCAAAATTTCTGTTGCATCTGAAAGTAGAAACTCGCCCGATTACAATGGTATGCGCACTTTTCCCCTAGGCCGTTCTAGTTATTCGTGTCGAGCATCAGAACTGCGAAAATTTTGAGTTTCTCAAGCGTTTCTTACCTCCAAACTACCATATCTCGCGAACGGATTCACCAATCCGCAAAATTTCTGTTGTTTCTGAAAGTAGAAACTCGCCCGATTACAACGGTATGCGTACTTCTCCCCTAGGCCGCTGTAGTCATTCGTTTCGAGCATCAGAACTGCGAAAATTTTGAGTTTCTCAAGCGTTTCTTATCTCCAAACTGCCATATCTCGCGAACGGATTGATCAATCCGCAAAATTTCTGTTGCATCTGAAAGTAGAATCTCGCCCGATTACAACGGTATGCGCACTTTTCCACTAGGCGGTTCTAGTTATTCGTTTCGAGCATCAGAACTGCGAAAATTTTGAGTTTCTCAAGCGTTTCTTACCTCCAAACTGCCATATCTCGCGAACGGATTGACCAATCCGCAAAATTTCTGTTGCATCTGAAAGCAGAAACTCGCCCGATTACAACGGTATGCGTACTTTTCCCCTATGCCGTTCTAGTTACTCGTTTCGAGTATCAGAACTGCGAAAATTTTGGGTTTCTCAAGCGTTTCTTATTTCCAAACTGCCATATCTCGCGAACGGATGGACCAATCCGCAAAATTTCTGTTGCATCTGAAAGTAGAAACTCGCCCGATTACAACGGTATGCGTACTTTTCCCCTAGGCCGTTCTAGTTATTCGTTTCGAGCATCAGAACTGCGAAAATTTTGAGTTTCTCAAGCGTTTCTTACATCGAAACTGCCATATCTCGCGAACGGATTGACCAATCCGCAAAATTTCTGTTGCATCTGAAAGTAGAAACTCGCCCGATTACAACGGTATGCGTACTTTTCCCCTAGGCCGTTCTAGTTACTCGTTTCGAGCATCAGAACTGCGAAAATTTTGAGTTTCTCAAGCGTTTCTTATCTCCAAACTGCCGTATCTCGCGAACGGAGTGATCAATCCGCAGAATTTCTGTTGCATCTGAAAGTAGAAACTCGCCCGATTACAACGGTATGCGCACTTTTCCCCTAGGCCGTTCTAGTTATTCGTTTCGAGCATCAGAACTGCGAAAATTTTGAGTTTCTCAAGCGTTTCTTACCTCCAAACTACCATATCTCGCGAACGGATTCACCAATCCGCAAAATTTCTGTTGCTTCTGAAAGTAGAAACTCGCCCGATTACAACGGTATGCGTACTTCTCCCCTAGGCCGTTGTAGTCATTCGTTTCGAGCATCAGAACTGCGAAATTTTTGAGTTTCTCAAGCGTTTCTTATTTCCAAACTGCCATATCTCGCGAACGGATTGACCAATCCGCAAAATTTCTGTTGCATCTGAAAGTAGAAACTCGCTCGATTACAACGGTATGCGTACTTTTCCCCTAGGCCGTTCTAGTTATTCGTTTCGAGCATCAGAACTGCGAAAATTTCGAGTTTCTCAAGCGTTTCTTACCTCCAAACTGCCATATCTCGCGAACGGATTGACCAATCCGCAAAATTTCTGTTGCATCTGAAAGTAGAAACTCGCACGATTACAACAGTATGCGTACTTTTCCCCTAGGCCGTTCTAGTTACTCGTTTCGAGCATCAGAACTGCGAAAATTTTGAGGTTCTCAAGCGTTTCTTACCTCCAAACTACCATATCTCGCGAACGGATCGACCAATCCGCAAAATTTCTGTTGCTTCTGAAAGTAGAAACTCGCCCGATTACAACGGTATGCGCACTTTTCCCCTAGGCGGTTCTAGTTATTCGTTTCGAGCATCAGAACTGCGAAAATTTTGAGTTTCTCAAGCGTTTCTTACATCCAAATTGCCATATCTCGCGAACGGATTGACCAATCCGCAAAATTTCTGTTGCATCTGAAAGTAGAAACTCGCCCGATTACAACGGTAGGTGTAGTTTTCCCCTAGGCCGTTCTAGTTATTCGTATCGAGCATCAGAACTGCGAAAATTTTGAGTTTCTCAAGCGTTTCTTACCTCCAAACTGCCATATCTCGCGAACGGATAGACCAATCCGCAAAATTTCTATTGCATCTGAATGTAGAAACTCGCCCGATTACAGCGGTATGTGTAGTTTTCCCCTAGGCCGTTCCAGTTATTCGTTTCGAGCATCAGAACTGCGAAAATTTTGAGTTTCTCAAGCGTTTCTTACATCCAAACTGCCATATCTCGCGAACGGATTGACCAATCCGCAAAATTTCTGTTGCATCTGAAAGCAGAAACTCGCCCGATTACAACGGTATGCGTACTTTTCCCCTATGCCGTTCTAGTTACTCGTTTCGAGTATCAGAACTGCGAAAATTTTGAGTTTCTCAAGCGTTTCTTATTTCCAAACTGCCATATCTCGCGAACGGATTGATCAATCCGCAAAATTTCTGTTGCTTCTGAAAGTAGAAACTCGCCCGATTACAACGGTATGCGCACTTTTCCACTAGGCGGTTCTAGTTATTCGTTTCGAGCATCAGAACTGCGAAAATTTTGAGTTTCTCAAGCGTTTCTTACCTCCAAACTGCCATATCTCGCGAACGGATTGACCAAGCCGCAAAATTTCTGTTGCATCTGAAAGCAGAAACTCGCCCGATTACAACGGTATGCGTACTTTTCCTCTATGCCGTTCTAGTTACTCGTTTCGAGTATCAGAACTGCGAAAATTTTGAGTTTCTCAAGCGTTTCTTATTTCCAAACTGCCATATCTCGCGAACGGATGGACCAATCCGCAAAATTTCTGTTGCATCTGAAAGTAGAAACTCGCCCGATTACTACGGTATGCGTACTTTTCCCCTAGGCCGTTCTAGTTACTCGTTTCGAGCATCAGAACTGCGAAAATTTTGAGGTTCTCAAGCGTTTCTTACCTCCAAACTACCATATCTCGCGAACGGATCGACCAATCCGCAAAATTTCTGTTGCTTCTGAAAGTAGAAACTCGCCCGATTACAACGGTATGCGTACTTCTCCCCTAGGCCGTTGTAGTCATTCGTTTCGAGCATCAGAACTGCGAAAATTTTAAGTTTCTCAAGCGTTTCTTACATCCAAACTACCATATCTCGCGAACGGATTCACCAATCCGCAAAATTTCTGTTGCATCTGAAAGTAGAAACTCGCCCGATTACTACGGTATGCGTACTTTTCCCCTAGGCCGTTCTAGTTACTCGTTTCGAGCATCAGAACTGCGAAAATTTTGAGGTTCTCAAGCGTTTCTTACCTCCAAACTACCATATCTCGCGAACGGATCGACCAATCCGCAAAATTTCTGTTGCTTCTGAAAGTAGAAACTCGCCCGATTACAACGGTATGCGTACTTCTCCCCTAGGCCGTTGTAGTCATTCGTTTCGAGCATCAGCACTGCGAAAATTTTAAGTTTCTCAAGCGTTTCTTACATCCAAACTACCATATCTCGCGAACGGATTCACCAATCCGCAAAATTTCTGTTGCATCTGAAAGTAGAAACTCGCCCGATTACAACGGTATGCGCACTTTTCCCCTAGGCCGTTCTAGTTATTCGTGTCGAGCATCAGAACTGCGAAAATTTTGAGTTTCTCAAGCGTTTCTTACCTCCAAACTACCATATCTCGCGAACGGATTCACCAATCCGCAAAATTTCTGTTGCTTCTGAAAGTAGAAACTCGCCCGATTACAACGGTATGCGTACTTCTCCCCTAGGCCGTTGTAGTCATTCGTTTCGAGCATCAGAACTGCGAAAATTTTGAGTTTCTCAAGCGTTTCTTATCTCCAAACTGCCATATCTCGCGAACGGACTGATCAATCCGCAGAATTTCTGTTGCATCTGAAAGTAGAAACTCGCCCGATTACAACGGTATGCGCACTTTTCCCCTAGGCCGTTCTAGTTATTCGTTTCGAGCATCAGAACTGCGAAAATTTTGAGTTTCTCAAGCGTTTCTTACCTCCAAACTGCCATATCTCGCGAACGGATTGACCAATCCGCAAAATTTCTGTTGCATCTGAAAGTAGAAACTCGCCCGATTACAACGGTAGGTGTAGTTTTCCCCTAGGCCGTTCCAGTTATTCGTTTCGAGCATCAGAACTGCGAAAATTTTGAGTTTCTCAAGCGTTTCTTACCTCCAAACTGCCATATCTCATGAACGGATTGACCAATCCGCAAAATTTCTGTTGCATCTGAAAGTAGAAACTCGCCCGATAACAATGGTATGCGTACTTTTCCCCTATGCCGTTCTAGTTACTCGTTTCGAGCATCAGAACTGCTAAATTTTGAGTTACTCAAGCGTTTCTTATTTCCAAACTGCCATATCTCGCGAACGGATAGACCAATCCGCAAAATTTCTGTTGCATCTGAAAGTAGTAATTCGCCCGATTACAACGGTATGCGTACTTTTCCCCTAGGCCGTTCTAGTTATTCGTTTCGAGCATCAGAACTGCGAAAATTTTGAGTTTCTCAAGCGTTTCTTACCTCCAAACTGCCTTATCTCGCGAACGGATTGACCAATCCGCAAAATCTCGGTTGCATCAGAAAGTAGAAACTAGCCCGATTACAACGGTATGCGTACTTTTCCCCTAGGCCGTTCTAGTTACTCGTTTCGAGCATCAGAACTGCGAAAATTTTGAGTTTCACAAGCGTTTCTTGTCTCCATACTGCCATATCTCGCGAACGGATTGATCAATCCGCAAAATTTCTGTTGCATCTGAAAGTAGAAACTCGCCCGATTACAACGGTATTGCGCACTTTTCCCCTAGGCCGTTCTAGTTATTGGTGTCGAGCATCAGAACTGCGAAAATTTTGAGTTTCTCAAGCGTTTCTTACCTCCAAACTACCATATCTCGCGAACGGATCGACCAATCCGCAAAATTTCTGTTGCTTCTGAAAGTAGAAACTCGCACGATTACAACGGTATGCGTACTTCTCCCCTAGGCCGTTGTAGTCATTCGTTTCGAGCATCAGAACTGCGAAAATTTTGAGTTTCTCAAGCGTTTCTTATCTCCAAACTGCCATATCTCGCGAACGGATTGATCAATCCGCAAAATTTCTGTTGCATCTGAAAGTAGAAACTCGCCCGATTACAACGCTATGCGCACTTTTCCCCTAGGCGGTTCTGGTTATTCGTTTCGAGCATCAGAACTGCGAAAATTTTGAGTTTCTCAAGCGTTTCTTACCTCCAAACTGCCATATCTCGCGAACGGATTGACCAATCCGCAAAATTTCTGTTGCATCTGAAAGTAGAAACTCGCCCGATTACAACGGTTTGTGTAGTTTTCCCCTAGGCCGTTCTAGTTATTCGTATCGAGCATCAGAACTGCGAAAATTTTGAGTTTCTCAAGCGTTTCTTACCTCCAAACTGCCATATTTCGCGAACGGATAGACCAATCCGCAAAATTTCTGTTGCTTCTGAAAGTAGAAACTCGCACGATTACAACGGTATGCGTACTTCTCCCCTAGGCCGTTGTAGTCATTCGTTTCAAGCATCAGAACTGCGAAAATTTTGAGTTTCTCAAGCGTTCCTTACCTCCAAACTGCCATATCTCGCGAACGGATTGACCAATCCTCAAAATTTCTGTTGCATCTGAAAGTAGAGACTCGCCCGATTACAACGGTGTGTGTAGTTTTCCCCTAGGCCGTTCTAGTTATTCGTATCGAGCATCAGAACTGCGAAAATTTTGAGTTTCTCAAGCGTTTCTTACTTCCAAACTGCCATATTTCGCGAACGGATAGACCAATCCGCAAAATTTCTATTGCATCTGAATGTAGAAACTCGCCCGATTACAGCGGTATGTGTAGTTTTCCCCTAGGCCGTTCCAGTTATTCGTTTCGAGCATCAGAACTGCGAAAATTTTGAGTTTCTCAAGCGTTTCTTACCTGCAAACTGCCATATCTCGCGAACGGATTGACCAATCCGCAAAATTTCTGTTGCATCTGAAAGCAGAAACTCGCCCGATTACAACGGTATGCGTACTTTTCCCCTATGCCGTTCTAGTTACTCGTTTCGAGTATCAGAACTGCGAAAATTTTGAGTTTCTCAAGCGTTTCTTATTTCCAAACTGCTATATCTCGCGAACGGATGGACCAATCCGCAAAATTTCTGTTGCATCTGAAAGTAGAAACTCGCCCGATTACAACGGTATGCGTACTTTTCCCCTAGGCCGTTCTAGTTATTCGTTTCGAGCATCAGAACTGCGAAAATTTTGAGTTTCTCAAGCGTTTCTTACATCCAAACTGCCATATCTCGCGAACGGATTGACCAATCCGCAAAATTTCTGTTGCATCTGAAAGTAGAAACTCGCCCGATTACAACGGTATGCGTACTTTTCCCCTAGGCCGTTCTAGTTACTCGTTTCGAGCATCAGAACTGCGAAAATTTTGAGTTTCTCAAGCGTTTCTTATCTCCAAACCGCTATATTTCGCGAACGGATTGATCAATCCGCAAAATTTCTGTTGCATCTGAAAGTAGAAACTCGCCCGATTACAACGGTATGCGCACTTTTCCCCTAGGCCGTTCTAGTTATTCGTTTCGAGCATCAGAACTGCGAAAATTTTGAGTTTCTCAAGCGTTTCTTACCTCCAAACTACCATATCTCGCGAACGGATTCACCAATCCGCAAAATTTCTGTTGCTTCTGAAAGTAGAAACTCGCCCGATTACAACGGTATGCGTACTTCTCCCCTAGGCCGTTGTAGTCATTCGTTTCGAGCATCAGAACTGCGAAATTTTTGAGTTTCTCAAGCGTTTCTTATTTCCAAACGGCCATATCTCGCGAACGGATTGACCAATCCGCAAAATTTCTGTTGCATCTGAAAGTAGAAACTCGCCCGATTACAACGGTATGCGTACTTTTCCCCTAGGCCGTTCTAGTTATTCGTTTCGAGCATCAGAACTGCGAAAATTTTGAGTTTCTCAAGCGTTTCTTACCCCCAAACTGCCATATCTCGCGAACGGATTGACCAATCCGCAAAATTTCTGTTGCATCTGAAAGTAGAAACTCGCCCGATCACAACGGTATGCGTACTTTTCCCCTAGGCCGTTCTAGTTACTCGTTTCGAGCATCAGAACTGCGAAAATTTTGAGGTTCTCAAGCGTTTCTTACCTCCAAACTACCATATCTCGCGAACGGATCGACCAATCCGCAAAATTTCTGTTGCTTCTGAAAGTAGAAACTCGCCCGTTTACAACGGTATGCGTACTTCTCCCCTAGGCCGTTGTAGTCATTCGTTTCCAGCATCAGAACTGCGAAAATTTTGAGTTTCTCAAGCGTTTCTTATCTCCAAACTGCCATATCTCGGGAACGGATTGATCAATCCGCAAAATTTCTGTTGCATCTGAAAGTAGAAACTCGCCCGATTACAACGGTATGCGCACTTTTCCCCTATGCCGTTCTGGTTATTCGTGTCGAGCATCAGAACTGCGAAAATTTTGAGTTTCTCAAGCGTTTCTTACCTCCAAACTACCATATCTCGCGAACGGATTCACCAATCCGCAAAATTTCTGTTGCTTCTGAAAGTAGAAACTCGCCCGATTACAACGGTATGCGTACTTCTCCCCTAGGCCGTTGTAGTCATTCGTTTCGAGCATCAGAACTGCGAAAATTTTGAGTTTCTCAAGCGTTTCTTATCTCCAAACTGCCACATCTCGCGAACGGATTGATCAATCCGCAGAATTTCTGTTGCATCTGAAAGTAGAAACTCGCCCGATTACAACGGTATGCGCACTCTTCCTCTATGCCGTTCTAGTTACTCGTTTCGAGTATCAGAACTGCGAAAATTTTGAGTTTCTCAAGCGTTTCTTATTTCCAAACTGCTATATCTCGCGAACGGATGGACCAATCCGCAAAATTTCTGTTGCATCTGAAAGTAGAAACTCGCCCGATTACAACGGTATGCGTACTTTTCCCCTAGGCCGTTCTAGTTATTCGTTTCGAGCATCAGAACTGCGAAAATTTTGAGTTTCTCAAGCGTTTCTTACATCCAAACTGCCATATCTCGCGAACGGATTGACCAATCCGCAAAATTTCTGTTGCATCTGAAAGTAGAAACTCGCCCGATTACAACGGTATGCGTACTTTTCCCCTAGGCCGTTCTAGTTACTCGTTTCGAGCATCAGAACTGCGAAAATTTTGAGTTTCTCAAGCGTTTCTTATCTCCAAACCGCTATATTTCGCGAACGGATTGATCAATCCGCAAAATTTCTGTTGCATCTGAAAGTAGAAACTCGCCCGATTACAACGGTATGCGCACTTTTCCCCTAGGCCGTTCTGGTTATTCGTGTCGAGCATCAGAACTGCGAAAATTTTGAGTTTCTCAAGCGTTTCTTACCTCCAAACTACCATATATCGCGAACGGATTCACCAATCCGCAAAATTCCTGTTGCTTTTGAAAGTAGAAACTCGCCCGATTACAACGGTATGCGTACTTCTCCCCTAGGCCGTTGTAGTCATTCGTTTCGAGCATCAGAACTGCGAAAATTTTGAGTTTCTCAAGCGTTTCTTATCTCCAAACTGCCACATCTCGCGAACGGATTGATCAATCCGCATAATTTCTGTTGCATCTGAAAGTAGAAACTCGCCCGATTACAACGGTATGCGCACTTTTCCCCTAGGCCGTTCTAGTTATTCGTTTCGAGCATCAGAACTGCGAAAATTTTGAGTTTCTCAAGCGTTTCTTACCTCCAAACTACCATATCTCGCGAACGGATTCACCAATCCGCAAAATTTCTGTTGCTTCTGAAAGTAGAAACTCGCCCGATTACAACGGTATGCGTACTTCTCCCCTAGGCCGTTGTAGTCATTCGTTTCGAGCATCAGAACTGCGAAATTTTTGAGTTTCTCAAGCGTTTCTTATTTCCAAACGGCCATATCTCGCGAACGGATTGACCAATCCGCAAAATTTCTGTTGCATCTGAAAGTAGAAACTCGCCCGATTACAACGGTATGCGTACTTTTCCCCTAGGCCGTTCTAGTTATTCGTTTCGAGCATCAGAACTGCGAAAATTTTGAGTTTCTCAAGCGTTTCTTACCCCCAAACTGCCATATCTCGCGAACGGATTGACCAATCCGCAAAATTTCTGTTGCATCTGAAAGTAGAAACTCGCCCGATCACAACGGTATGCGTACTTTTCCCCTAGGCCGTTCTAGTTACTCGTTTCGAGCATCAGAACTGCGAAAATTTTGAGGTTCTCAAGCGTTTCTTACCTCCAAACTACCATATCTCGCGAACGGATCGACCAATCCGCAAAATTTCTGTTGCTTCTGAAAGTAGAAACTCGCCCGTTTACAACGGTATGCGTACTTCTCCCCTAGGCCGTTGTAGTCATTCGTTTCCAGCATCAGAACTGCGAAAATTTTGAGTTTCTCAAGCGTTTCTTATCTCCAAACTGCCATATCTCGGGAACGGATTGATCAATCCGCAAAATTTCTGTTGCATCTGAAAGTAGAAACTCGCCCGATTACAACGGTATGCGCACTTTTCCCCTATGCCGTTCTGGTTATTCGTGTCGAGCATCAGAACTGCGAAAATTTTGAGTTTCTCAAGCGTTTCTTACCTCCAAACTACCATATCTCGCGAACGGATTCACCAATCCGCAAAATTTCTGTTGCTTCTGAAAGTAGAAACTCGCCCGATTACAACGGTATGCGTACTTCTCCCCTAGGCCGTTGTAGTCATTCGTTTCGAGCATCAGAACTGCGAAAATTTTGAGTTTCTCAAGCGTTTCTTATCTCCAAACTGCCACATCTCGCGAACGGATTGATCAATCCGCAGAATTTCTGTTGCATCTGAAAGTAGAAACTCGCCCGATTACAACGGTATGCGCACTCTTCCCCTAGGCCGTTCTAGTTATTCGTTTCGAGCATCAGAACTGCGAAAATTTTGAGTTTCTCAAGCGTTTCTTACCTCCAAACTACCATATCTCGCGAACGGATTCACCAATCCGCAAAATTTCTGTTGCTTCTGAAAGTAGAAACTCGCCCGATTACAACGGTATGCGTACTTCTCCCCTAGGCCGTTGTAGTCATTCGTTTCGAGCATCAGAACTGCGAAAATTTTGAGTTTCTCAAGCGTTTCTTATCTCCAAACTGCCATATCTCGCGACCGGATTGACCAATCCGCAAAATTTCTGTTGCATCTGAAAGTAGAAACTCGCCCGATTACAACGGTATGCGTACTTTTCCCCTAGGCCGTTCTAGTTACTCGTTTCGAGCATCAGAACTGCGAAAATTTTGAGTTTCTCAAGCGTTTCTTATCTCCAAACCGCTATATTTCGCGAACGGATTGATCAATCCGCAAAATTTCTGTTGCATCTGAAAGTAGAAACTCGCCCGATTACAACGGTATGCGCACTTTTCCCCTAGGCCGTTCTGGTTATTCGTGTCGAGCATCAGAACTGCGAAAATTTTGAGTTTCTCAAGCGTTTCTTACCTCCAAACTACCATATATCGCGAACGGATTCACCAATCCGCAAAATTCCTGTTGCTTTTGAAAGTAGAAACTCGCCCGATTACAACGGTATGCGTACTTCTCCCCTAGGCCGTTGTAGTCATTCGTTTCGAGCATCAGAACTGCGAAAATTTTGAGTTTCTCAAGCGTTTCTTATCTCCAAACTGCCACATCTCGCGAACGGATTGATCAATCCGCATAATTTCTGTTGCATCTGAAAGTAGAAACTCGCCCGATTACAACGGTATGCGCACTTTTCCCCTAGGCCGTTGTAGTCATTCGTTTCGAGCATCAGAACTGCGAAATTTTTGAGTTTCTCAAGCGTTTCTTATTTCCAAACGGCCATATCTCGCGAACGGATTGACCAATCCGCAAAATTTCTGTTGCATCTGAAAGTAGAAACTCGCCCGATTACAACGGTATGCGTACTTTTCCCCTAGGCCGTTCTAGTTATTCGTTTCGAGCATCAGAACTGCGAAAATTTTGAGTTTCTCAAGCGTTTCTTATCTCCAAACCGCTATATTTCGCGAACGGATTGATCAATCCGCAAAATTTCTGTTGCTTCTGAAAGTAGAAACTCGCCCGATTACAACGGTATGCGTACTTCTCCCCTAGGCCGTTGTAGTCATTCGTTTCGAGCATCAGAACTGCGAAAATTTTGAGTTTCTCAAGCGTTTCTTACCTCCAAACTACCATATCTCGCGAACGGATTCACCAATCCGCAAAATTTCTGTTGCTTCTGAAAGTAGAAACTCGCCCGATTACAACGGTATGCGTACTTCTCCCCTAGGCCGTTGTAGTCATTCGTTTCGAGCATCAGAACTGCGAAATTTTTGAGTTTCTCAAGCGTTTCTTATTTCCAAACGGCCATATCTCGCGAACGGATTGACCAATCCGCAAAATTTCTGTTGCATCTGAAAGTAGAAACTCGCCCGATTACAACGGTATGCGTACTTTTCCCCTAGGCCGTTCTAGTTATTCGTTTCGAGCATCAGAACTGCGAAAATTTTGAGTTTCTCAAGCGTTTCTTACCCCCAAACTGCCATATCTCGCGAACGGATTGACCAATCCGCAAAATTTCTGTTGCATCTGAAAGTAGAAACTCGCCCGATCACAACGGTATGCGTACTTTTCCCCTAGGCCGTTCTAGTTACTCGTTTCGAGCATCAGAACTGCGAAAATTTTGAGGTTCTCAAGCGTTTCTTACCTCCAAACTACCATATCTCGCGAACGGATCGACCAATCCGCAAAATTTCTGTTGCTTCTGAAAGTAGAAACTCGCCCGTTTACAACGGTATGCGTACTTCTCCCCTAGGCCGTTGTAGTCATTCGTTTCCAGCATCAGAACTGCGAAAATTTTGAGTTTCTCAAGCGTTTCTTATCTCCAAACTGCCATATCTCGGGAACGGATTGATCAATCCGCAAAATTTCTGTTGCATCTGAAAGTAGAAACTCGCCCGATTACAACGGTATGCGCACTTTTCCCCTATGCCGTTCTGGTTATTCGTGTCGAGCATCAGAACTGCGAAAATTTTGAGTTTCTCAAGCGTTTCTTACCTCCAAACTACCATATCTCGCGAACGGATTCACCAATCCGCAAAATTTCTGTTGCTTCTGAAAGTAGAAACTCGCCCGATTACAACGGTATGCGTACTTCTCCCCTAGGCCGTTGTAGTCATTCGTTTCGAGCATCAGAACTGCGAAAATTTTGAGTTTCTCAAGCGTTTCTTATCTCCAAACTGCCACATCTCGCGAACGGATTGATCAATCCGCAGAATTTCTGTTGCATCTGAAAGTAGAAACTCGCCCGATTACAACGGTATGCGCACTCTTCCCCTAGGCCGTTCTAGTTATTCGTTTCGAGCATCAGAACTGCGAAAATTTTGAGTTTCTCAAGCGTTTCTTACCTCCAAACTACCATATCTCGCGAACGGATTCACCAATCCGCAAAATTTCTGTTGCTTCTGAAAGTAGAAACTCGCCCGATTACAACGGTATGCGTACTTCTCCCCTAGGCCGTTGTAGTCATTCGTTTCGAGCATCAGAACTGCGAAAATTTTGAGTTTCTCAAGCGTTTCTTATCTCCAAACTGCCATATCTCGCGACCGGATTGACCAATCCGCAAAATTTCTGTTGCATCTGAAAGTAGAAACTCGCCCGATTACAACGGTATGCGTACTTTTCCCCTAGGCCGTTCTAGTTACTCGTTTCGAGCATCAGAACTGCGAAAATTTTGAGTTTCTCAAGCGTTTCTTATCTCCAAACCGCTATATTTCGCGAACGGATTGATCAATCCGCAAAATTTCTGTTGCATCTGAAAGTAGAAACTCGCCCGATTACAACGGTATGCGCACTTTTCCCCTAGGCCGTTCTGGTTATTCGTGTCGAGCATCAGAACTGCGAAAATTTTGAGTTTCTCAAGCGTTTCTTACCTCCAAACTACCATATATCGCGAACGGATTCACCAATCCGCAAAATTCCTGTTGCTTTTGAAAGTAGAAACTCGCCCGATTACAACGGTATGCGTACTTCTCCCCTAGGCCGTTGTAGTCATTCGTTTCGAGCATCAGAACTGCGAAAATTTTGAGTTTCTCAAGCGTTTCTTATCTCCAAACTGCCACATCTCGCGAACGGATTGATCAATCCGCATAATTTCTGTTGCATCTGAAAGTAGAAACTCGCCCGATTACAACGGTATGCGCACTTTTCCCCTAGGCCGTTGTAGTCATTCGTTTCGAGCATCAGAACTGCGAAATTTTTGAGTTTCTCAAGCGTTTCTTATTTCCAAACGGCCATATCTCGCGAACGGATTGACCAATCCGCAAAATTTCTGTTGCATCTGAAAGTAGAAACTCGCCCGATTACAACGGTATGCGTACTTTTCCCCTAGGCCGTTCTAGTTATTCGTTTCGAGCATCAGAACTGCGAAAATTTTGAGTTTCTCAAGCGTTTCTTACCCCCAAACTGCCATATCTCGCGAACGGATTGACCAATCCGCAAAATTTCTGTTGCATCTGAAAGTAGAAACTCGCCCGATTACAACGGTATGCGTACTTTTCCCCTAGGCCGTTCTAGTTATTCGTTTCGAGCATCAGAACTGCGAAAATTTTGAGTTTCTCAAGCGTTTCTTACCCCCAAACTGCCATATCTCGCGAACGGATTGACCAATCCGCAAAATTTCTGTTGCATCTGAAAGTAGAAACTCGCCCGATCACAACGGTATGCGTACTTTTCCCCTAGGCCGTTCTAGTTATTCGTTTCGAGCATCAGAACTGCGAAAATTTTGAGTTTCTCAAGCGTTTCTTACCTCCAAACTACCATATCTCGCGAACGGATTCACCAATCCGCAAAATCTCTGTTGCTTCTGAAAGTAGAAACTCGCCCGATTACAACGGTATGTGTACTTCTCCCCTAGGCCGTTGTAGTCATTCGTTTCGAGCATCAGAACTGCGAAATTTTTGAGTTTCTCAAGCTTTTCGCATTTCCAAACGGCCATATCTCGCGAACGGATTGACCAATCCGCAAAATTTCTGTTGCATCTGAAAGTAGAAACTCGCCCGATTACAACGGTATGCGTACTTTTCCCCTAGGCCGTTCTAGTTATTCGTTTCGAGCATCAGAACTGCGAAAATTTTGAGGTTCTCAAGCGTTTCTTACCTCCAAACTACCATATCTCGCGAACGGATCGACCAATCCGCAAAATTTCTGTTGCTTCTGAAAGTAGAAACTCGCCCGATTACAACGGTATGCGTACTTCTCCCCTAGGCCGTTGTAGTCATTCGTTTCCAGCATCAGAACTGCGAAAATTTTGAGTTTCTCAAGCGTTTCTTATCTCCAAACTGCCATATCTCGCGAACGGATTGATCAATCCGCAAAATTTCTGTTGCATCTGAAAGTAGAAACTCGCCCGATTAGAACGGTATGCGCACTTTTCCACTAGGCGGTTCTAGTTATTCGTTTCGAGCATCAGAACTGCGAAAATTTTGAGTTTCTCAAGCGTTTCTTACCTCCAAACTGCCATATCTCGCGAACGGATTGACCAATCCGCAAAATTTCTGTTGCTTCTGAAAGTAGAAACTCGCCCGATTACAACGGTATGCGTACTTTTCCCCTAGGCCGTTCTAGTTACTCGTTTCGAGCATCAGAACTGCGAAAATTTTGAGTTTCTCAAGCGTTTCTTACCTCCAAACTGCCATATCTCGCGAACGGATTGACCAATCCGCAAAATTTCTGTTGCATCTGAAAGTAGAAACTCGCCCGATTACAATGGTATGCGTACTTTTCCCCTATGCCGTTCTAGTTACTCGTTTCGAGCATCAGAACTGCGAAAATTTTGAGTTACTCAAGCGTTTCTTATTTCCAAACTGCCATATCTCGCGAACGGATAGACCAATCCGCAAAATTTCTGTTGCATCTGAAAGTAGAAATTCGCCCGATTACAGCGGTATGCGTACTTTTCCCCTAGGCCGTTCTAGTTATTCGTTTCGAGCATCAGAACTGCGAAAATTTTGAGTTTCTCAAGCGTTTCTTACCTCCAAACTGCCTTATCTCGCGAACGGATTGACCAATCCGCAAAATTTCTGTTGCATCTGAAAGTAGAAACTCGCCCGATTACAACGGTATGCGTACTTTTCCCCTAGGCCGTTCTAGTTACTCGTTTCGAGCATCAGAACTGCGAAAATTTTGAGTTTCACAAGCGTTTCTTGTCTCCATACTGCCATATCTCGCGAACGGATTGATCAATCCGCAAAATTTCTGTTGCATCTGAAAGTAGAAACTCGCCCGATTACAACGGTATTGCGCACTTTTCCCCTAGGCCGTTCTAGTTATTGGTGTCGAGCATCAGAACTGCGAAAATTTTGAGTTTCTCAAGCGTTTCTTACCTCCAAACTACCATATCTCGCGAACGGATCGACCAATCCGCAAAATTTCTGTTGCTTCTGAAAGTAGAAACTCGCACGATTACAACGGTATGCGTACTTCTCCCCTAGGCCGTTGTAGTCATTCGTTTCGAGCATCAGAACTGCGAAAATTTTGAGTTCCTCAAGCGTTTCTTATCTCCAAACTGCCATATCTCGCGAACGGATTGATCAATCCGCAAAATTTCTGTTGCATCTGAAAGTAGAAACTCGCCCGATTACAACGCTATGCGCACTTTTCCCCTAGGCGGTTCTGGTTATTCGTTTCGAGCATCAGAACTGCGAAAATTTTGAGTTTCTCAAGCATTTCTTACCTCCAAACTGCCATATCTCGCGAACGGATAGACCAATCCGCAAAATTTCTATTGCATCTGAATGTAGAAACTCGCCCGATTACAGCGGTATGTGTAGTTTTCCCCTAGGCCGTTCCAGTTATTCGTTTCGAGCATCAGAACTGCGAAAATTTTGAGTTTCTCAAGCGTTTCTTACATCCAAACTGCCATATCTCGCGAACGGATTGACCAATCCGCAAAATTTCTGTTGCATCTGAAAGTAGAAACTCGCCCGATTACAACGGTAGGTGTAGTTTTCCCCTAGGCCGTTCTAGTTATTCGTATCGAGCATCAGAACTGCGAAAATTTTGAGTTTCTCAAGCGTTTCTTACCTCCAAACTGCCATATCTCGCGAACGGATAGACCAATCCGCAAAATTTCTATTGCATCTGAATGTAGAAACTCGCCCGATTACAGCGGTATGTGTAGTTTTCCCCTAGGCCGTTCCAGTTATTCGTTTCGAGCATTAGAACTGCGAAAATTTTGAGTTTCTCAAGCGTTTCTTACATCCAAACTGCCATATCTCGCGAACGGATTGACCAATCCGCAAAATTTCTGTTGCATCTGAAAGCAGAAATTCGCCCGATTACAACGGTATGCGTACTTTTCCCCTATGCCGTTCTAGTTATTCGTATCGAGCATCAGAACTGCGAAAATTTTGAGTTTCTCAAGCGTTTCTTACCTCCAAACTGCCATATCTCGCGAACGGATAGACCAATCCGCAAAATTTCTATTGCATCTGAATGTAGAAACTCGCCCGATTACAGCGGTATGTGTAGTTTTCCCCTAGGCCGTTCCAGTTATTCGTTTCGAGCATTAGAACTGCGAAAATTTTGAGTTTCTCAAGCGTTTCTTACATCCAAACTGCCATATCTCGCGAACGGATTGACCAATCCGCAAAATTTCTGTTGCATCTGAAAGCAGAAATTCGCCCGATTACAACGGTATGCGTACTTTTCCCCTATGCCGTTCTAGTTACTCGTTTCGAGTATCAGAACTGCGAAAATTTTGAGTTTCTCAAGCGTTTCTTACCTCCAAACTGCCATATCTCGCGAACGGATAAACCAATCCGCAAAATTTCTATTGCATCTGAAAGTAGAAATTCGCCCGATTACAGCGGTATGCGTACTTTTCCCCTAGGCCGTTCTAGTTATTCGTTTCGAGCATCAGAACTGCGAAAATTTTGAGTTTCTCAAGCGTTTCTTACCTCCAAACTGCCTTATCTCGCAAACGGATTGACCAATCCGCAAAATTTCTGTTGCATCTGAAAGTAGAAACTCGCCCGATTACAACGGTATGCGTACTTTTCCCCTAGGCCGTTCTAGTTACTCGTTTCGAGCATCAGAACTGCGAAAATTTTGAGTTTCACAAGCGTTTCTTGTCTCCATACTGCCATATCTCGCGAACGGATTGATCAATCCGCAAAATTTCTGTTGCATCTGAAAGTAGAAACTCGCCCGATTACAACGGTATTGCGCACTTTTCCCCTAGGCCGTTCTAGTTATTGGTGTCGAGCATCAGAACTGCGAAAATTTTGAGTTTCTCAAGCGTTTCTTACCTCCAAACTACCATATCTCGCGAACGGATCGACCAATCCGCAAAATTTCTGTTGCTTCTGAAAGTAGAAACTCGCACGATTACAACGGTATGCGTACTTCTCCCCTAGGCCGTTGTAGTCATTCGTTTCGAGCATCAGAACTGCGAAAATTTTGAGTTCCTCAAGCGTTTCTTATCTCCAAACTGCCATATCTCGCGAACGGATTGATCAATCCGCAAAATTTCTGTTGCATCTGAAAGTAGAAACTCGCCCGATTACAACGCTATGCGCACTTTTCCCCTAGGCGGTTCTGGTTATTCGTTTCGAGCATCAGAACTGCGAAAATTTTGAGTTTCTCAAGCATTTCTTACCTCCAAACTGCCATATCTCGCGAACGGATAGACCAATCCGCAAAATTTCTATTGCATCTGAATGTAGAAACTCGCCCGATTACAGCGGTATGTGTAGTTTTCCCCTAGGCCGTTCCAGTTATTCGTTTCGAGCATCAGAACTGCGAAAATTTTGAGTTTCTCAAGCGTTTCTTACATCCAAACTGCCATATCTCGCGAACGGATTGACCAATCCGCAAAATTTCTGTTGCATCTGAAAGTAGAAACTCGCCCGATTACAACGGTAGGTGTAGTTTTCCCCTAGGCCGTTCTAGTTATTCGTATCGAGCATCAGAACTGCGAAAATTTTGAGTTTCTCAAGCGTTTCTTACCTCCAAACTGCCATATCTCGCGAACGGATAGACCAATCCGCAAAATTTCTATTGCATCTGAATGTAGAAACTCGCCCGATTACAGCGGTATGTGTAGTTTTCCCCTAGGCCGTTCCAGTTATTCGTTTCGAGCATTAGAACTGCGAAAATTTTGAGTTTCTCAAGCGTTTCTTACATCCAAACTGCCATATCTCGCGAACGGATTGACCAATCCGCAAAATTTCTGTTGCATCTGAAAGCAGAAATTCGCCCGATTACAACGGTATGCGTACTTTTCCCCTATGCCGTTCTAGTTACTCGTTTCGAGTATCAGAACTGCGAAAATTTTGAGTTTCTCAAGCGTTTCTTACCTCCAAACTGCCATATCTCGCGAACGGATAGACCAATCCGCAAAATTTCTATTGCATCTGAATGTAGAAACTCGCCCGATTACAGCGGTATGTGTAGTTTTCCCCTAGGCCGTTCCAGTTATTCGTTTCGAGCATCAGAACTGCGAAAATTTTGAGTTTCTCAAGCGTATCTTACCTCCAAACTGCCATATCTCGCGAACGGATTGATCAATCCGCAAAATTTCTATTGCATCTGAAAGTAGAAACTCCCCCGATTACAAAGGTATGCGCACTTTTCCCCTAGGCGGTTCTAGTTATTCGTTTCTTGCATCAGAACTGCGAAAATTTTGAGTTTCTCAAGCGTTTCTTATCTCCAAACTGCCATATCTCGCGAACGGATTGATCAATCCGCAAAATTTCTGTTGCATCTGAAAGTAGAAACTCTCCCGATTACAAAGGTATGCGCACTTTTCCCCTAGGCGGTTCTAGTTATTCGTTTCGAGCATCAGAACTGCGAAAATTTTGAGTTTCTCAAGCGTTTCTTACCTCCAAACTGCCATATCTCGCGAACGGATTGAACAATCCGCAAAATTTCTGTTGCATCTGAAAGTAGAAACTCGCCCGATTACAACGGTAGGTGTAGTTTTCCCCTAGGCCGTTCTAGTTATTCGTGTCGAGCATCAGAACTGCGAAAATTTTGAGTTTCTCAAGCGTTTCTTACATCCAAACTACCATATCTCGCGAACGGATTCACCAATCCGCAAAATTTCTGTTGCTTCTGAAAGTAGAAACTCGCCCGATTACAACGGTATGCGTACTTCTCCCCTAGGCCGTTGTAGTCATTCGTTTCGAGCATCAGAACTGCGAAAATTTTGAGTTTCTCAAGCGTTTCTTATTTCCAAACTGCCATATCTCGCGAACGGATTGACCAATCCGCAACATTTCTGTTGCATCTGAAAGTAGAAACTCGCCCGATTACAACGGTATGCGTACTTTTCCCCTAGGCCGTTCTAGTTATTCGTTTCGAGCATCAGAACTGCGAAAATTTTGAGTTTCTCAAGCGTTTCTTACCTCCAAACTGCCATATCTCGCGAACGGATTGACCAATCCGCAAAATTTCTGTTGCATCTGAAAGTAGAAACTCGCCCGATTACAACGGTATGCGTACTTTTCCCCTAGGCCGTTCTAGTTACTCGTTTCGAGCATCAGAACTGCGAAAATTTTGAGTTTCTCAAGCGTTTCTTACCTCCAAACTACTATATCTCGCGAACGGATCGACCAATCCGCAAAATTTCTGTTGCTTCTGAAAGTAGAAACTCGCCCGATTACAACGGTATGCGTACTTCTCCCCTAGGCCGTTGTAGTCATTCGTTTCGAGCATCAGAACAGCGAAAATTTTGAGTTTCTCAAGCGTTTCTTATCTCCAAACTGCCATATCTCGCGAACGGATTGATCAATCCGCAAAATTTCTGTTGCATCTGAAAGTAGAAACTCGCCCGATTACAACGGTATGCGCACTTTTCCACTAGGCGGTTCTTGTTATTCGTTTCGAGCATCAGAACTGCGAAAATTTTGAGTTTCTCAAGCGTTTCTTACCTCCAAACTGCCATATCTCGCGAACGGATTGACCAATCCGCAAAATTTCTGTTGCATCTGAAAGCAGAAACTCGCCCGATTACAACGGTATGCGTACTTTTCCCCTATGCCGTTCTAGTTACTCGTTTCGAGTATCAGAACTGCGAAAATTTTGAGTTTCTCAAGCGTTTCTTATTTCCAAACTGCCATATCTCGCGAACGGATGGACCAATCCCCAAAATTTCTGTTGCATCTGAAAGTAGAAACTCGCCCGATTACAACGGTATGCGTACTTTTCCCCTAGGCCGTTCTAGTTATTCGTTTCGAGCATCAGAACTGCGAAAATTTTGAGTTTCTCAAGCGTTTCTTACATCCAAACTGCCATATCTCGCGAACGGATTGACCAATCCGCAAAATTTCTGTTGCGTCTGAAAGTAGAAACTCGCCCGATTACAACGGTATGCGTACTTTTCCCCTAGGCCGTTCTAGTTACTCGTTTCGAGCATCAGAACTGCGAAAATTTTGAGTTTCTCAAGCGTTTCTTATCTCCAAACTGCCATATCTCGCGAACGGATTGATCAATCCGCAAAATTTCTGTTGCATCTGAAAGTAGAAACTCGCCCGATTACAACGGTATGCGCACTTTTCCCCTAGGCCGTTCTAGTTATTCGTGTCGAGCATCAAAACTGCGAAAATTTTGAGTTTCTCAAGCGTTTCTTACCTCCAAACTACCATATCTCGCGAACGGATTCACCAATCCGCAAAATTTCTGTTGCTTCTGAAAGTAGAGACTCGCCCGATTACAACGGTATGCGTACTTCTCCCCTAGGCCGTTGTAGTCATTCGTTTCGAGCATCAGAACTGCGAAAATTTTGAGTTTCTCAAGCGTTTCTTACCTCCAAACTGCCTTATCTCGCGAACGGATTGATCAATCCGCAGAATTTCTGTTGCATCTGAAAGTAGAAACTCGCCCGATTACAACGGTATGCGCACTTTTCCCCTAGGCCGTTCTAGTTATTCGTTTCGAGCATCAGAACTGCGAAAATTTTGAGTTTCTCAAGCGTTTCTTACCTCCAAACTGCCATATCTCGCGAACGGATTGACCAATCTGCAAAATTTCTGTTGCATCTGAAAGTAGAAACTCGCCCGATTACAACGGTAGGTGTAGTTTTCCCCTAGGCCGTTCCAGTTATTCGTTTCGAGCATCAGAACTGCGAAAATTTTGAGTTTCTCAAGCGTTTCTTACCTCCAAACTGCCATATCTCATGAACGGATTGGCCAATCCGCAAAATTTCTGTTGCATCTGAAAGTAGAAACTCGCCCGATTACAATGGTATGCGTACTTTTCCCCCATGCCGTTCTAGTTACTCGTTTCGAGCATCAGAACTGCGAAAATTTTGAGTTTCTCAAGCGTTTCTTACCTCCAAACTGCCTTATCTCGCGAACGGATTGACCAATCCGCAAAATTTCTGTTGCATCTGAAAGTAGAAACTCGCCCGATTACAACGGTATGCGTACTTTTCCCCTAGGCCGTTCTAGTTACTCGTTTCGAGCATCAGAACTGCGAAAATTTTGAGTTTCACAAGCGTTTCTTGTCTCCATACTGCCATATCTCGCGAACGGATTGATCAATCCGCAAAATTTCTGTTGCATCTGAAAGTAGAAACTCGCCCGATTACAACGGTATGCGCACTTTTCCCCTAGGCCGTTCTAGTTATTGGTGTCGAGCATCAGAACTGTGAAAATTTTGAGTTTCTCAAGCGTTTCTTACCTCCAAACTACCATATCTCGCGAACGGATCGACCAATCCGCAAAATTTCTGTTGCTTCTGAAAGTAGAAACTCGCACGATTACAAAGGTATGCGTACTTCTCCCCTAGGCCGTTGTAGTCATTCGTTTCGAGCATCAGAACTGCGAAAATTTTGAGTTTCTCAAGCGTTTCTTATCTCCAAACTGCCATATCTCGCGAACGGATTGATCAATCCGCAAAATTTCTGTTGCATCTGAAAGTAGAAACTCGCCCGATTACAACGCTATGCGCACTTTTCCCCTAGGCGGTTCTGGTTATTCGTTTCGAGCATCAGAACTGCGAAAATTTTGAGTTTCTCAAGCGTTTCTTACCTCCAAACTGCCATATCTCGCGAACGGATTGACCAATCCGCAAAATTTCTGTTGCATCTGAAAGTAGAAACTCGCCCGATTACAACGGTAGGTGTAGTTTTCCCCTAGGCCGTTCTAGTTATTCGTTTCAAGCATCCGAACTGCGAAAATTTTGAGTTTCTCAAGCGTTTCTTACATCCAAACTGCCATATCTCGCGAACGGATTGACCAATCCGCAAAATTTCTGTTGCTTCTGAAAGTAGAGACTCGCCCGATTACAACGGTATGCGTACTTCTCCCCTAGGCCGTTGTAGTCATTCGTTTCGAGCATCAGAACTGCGAAAATTTTGAGTTTCTCAAGCGTTTCTTATCTCCAAACTGCCATATCTCGCGAACGGATTGATCAATCCTCAGAATTTCTGTTGCATCTGAAAGTAGAAACTCGCCCGATTACAACGGTATGCGCACTTTTCCCCTAGGCCGTTCTAGTTATTCGTTTCGAGCATCAGAACTGCGAAAATTTTGAGTTTCTCAAGCGTTTCTTACCTCCAAACTGCCATATCTCGCGAACGGATTGACCAATCCGCAAAATTTCTGTTGCATCTGAAAGTAGAAACTCGCCCGATTACAACGGTAGGTGTAGTTTTCCCCTAGGCCGTTCCAGTTATTCGTTTCGAGCATGAGAACTGCGAAAATTTTGAGTTTCTCAAGCGTTTCTTACCTCCAAACTGCCATATCTCATGAACGGATTGACCAATCCGCAAAATTTCTGTTGCATCTGAAAGTAGAAACTCGCCCGATTACAATGGTGTGCGTACTTTTCCCCTATGCCGTTCTAGTTACTCGTTTCGAGCATCAGAACTGCGAAAATTTTGAGTTTCTCAAGCGTTTCTTACCTCCAAACTGCCTTATCTCGCGAACGGATTGACCAATCCGCAAAATTTCTGTTGCATCTGAAAGTAGAAACTCGCCCGATTACAACGGTATGCGTACTTTTCCCCTAGGCCGTTCTAGTTACTCGTTTCGAGCATCAGAACTGCGAAAATTTTGAGTTTCACAAGCGTTTCTTGTCTCCATACTGCCATATCTCGCGAACGGATTGACCAATCCGCAAAATTTCTGTTGCATCTGAAAGTAGAAACTCGCCCGATTACAACGGTATGCGCACTTTTCCCCTAGGCCGTTCTAGTTATTGGTGTCGAGCATCAGAACTGTGAAAATTTTGAGTTTCTCAAGCGTTTCTTACCTCCAAACTACCATATCTCGCGAACGGATCGACCAATCCGCAAAATTTCTGTTGCTTCTGAAAGTAGAAACTCGCACGATTACAACGGTATGCGTACTTCTCCCCTAGGCCGTTGTAGTCATTCGTTTCGAGCATCAGAACTGCGAAAATTTTGAGTTTCTCAAGCGTTTCTTATCTCCAAACTGCCATATCTCGCGAACGGATTGATCAATCCGCAAAATTTCTGTTGCATCTGAAAGTAGAAACTCGCCCGATTACAAGGGTATGCGTACTTTTCCCCTATGCCGTTCTAGTTACTCGTTTCGAGCATCAGAACTGCGTAAATTTTGAGTTTCTCAAGCGTATCTTACCTCCAAACTGCCATATCTCGCGAACGGATTGATCAATCCGCAAAATTTCTGTTGCATCTGAAAGTAGAAACTCGCCCGATTACAACGCTATGCGCACTTTTCCCCTAGGCGGTTCTGGTTATTCGTTTCGAGCATCAGAACTGCGAAAATTTTGAGTTTCTCAAGCGTTTCTTACCTCCAAACTGCCATATCTCGCGAACGGATTGACCAATCCGCAAAATTTCTGTTGCATCTGAAAGTAGAAACTCGCCCGACTACAACGGTAGGTGTAGTTTTCCCCTAGGCCGTTCTAGTTATTCGTTTCAAGCATCCGAACTGCGAAAATTTTGAGTTTCTCAAGCGTTTCTTACATCCAAACTGCCATATCTCGCGAACGGATTGACCAATCCGCAAAATTTCTGTTGCTTCTGAAAGTAGAGACTCGCCCGATTACAACGGTATGCGTACTTCTCCCCTAGGCCGTTGTAGTCATTCGTTTCGAGCATCAGAACTGCGAAAATTTTGAGTTTCTCAAGCGTTTCTTATCTCCAAACTGCCATATCTCGCGAACGGATTGATCAATCCGCAGAATTTCTGTTGCATCTGAAAGTAGAAACTCGCCCGATTACAACGGTATGCGCACTTTTCCCCTAGGCCGTTCTAGTTATTCGTTTCGAGCATCAGAACTGCGAAAATTTTGAGTTTCTCAAGCGTTTCTTACCTCCAAACTGCCATATCTCGCGAACGGATTGACCAATCCGCAAAATTTCTGTTGCATCTGAAAGTAGAAACTCGCCCGATTACAACGGTAGGTGTAGTTTTCCCCTAGGCCGTTCCAGTTATTCGTTTCGAGCATGAGAACTGCGAAAATTTTGAGTTTCTCAAGCGTTTCTTACCTCCAAACTGCCATATCTCATGAACGGATTGACCAATCCGCAAAATTTCTGTTGCATCTGAAAGTAGAAACTCGCCCGATTACAATGGTATGCGTACTTTTCCCCTATGCCGTTCTAGTTACTCGTTTCGAGCATCAGAACTGCGAAAATTTTGAGTTTCTCAAGCGTTTCTTACCTCCAAACTGCCTTATCTCGCGAACGGATTGACCAATCCGCAAAATTTCTGTTGCATCTGAAAGTAGAAACTCGCCCGATTACAACGGTATGCGTACTTTTCCCCTAGGCCGTTCTAGTTACTCGTTTCGAGCATCAGAACTGCGAAAATTTTGAGTTTCACAAGCGTTTCTTGTCTCCATACTGCCATATCTCGCGAACGGATTGATCAATCCGCAAAATTTCTGTTGCATCTGAAAGTAGAAACTCGCCCGATTACAACGGTATGCGCACTTTTCCCCTAGGCCGTTCTAGTTATTGGTGTCGAGCATCAGAACTGTGAAAATTTTGAGTTTCTCAAGCGTTTCTTACATCCAAACTACCATATCTCGCGAACGGATCGACCAATCCGCAAAATTTCTGTTGCTTCTGAAAGTAGAAACTCGCACGATTACAACGGTATGCGTACTTCTCCCCTAGGCCGTTGTAGTCATTCGTTTCGAGCATCAGAACTGCGAAAATTTTGAGTTTCTCAAGCGTTTCTTATCTCCAAACTGCCATATCTCGCGAACGGATTGATCAATCCGCAAAATTTCTGTTGCATCTGAAAGTAGAAACTCGCCCGATTACAAGGGTATGCGTACTTTTCCCCTATGCCGTTCTAGTTACTCGTTTCGAGCATCAGAACTGCGTAAATTTTGAGTTTCTCAAGCGTATCTTACCTCCAAACTGCCATATCTCGCGAACGGATTGATCAATCCGCAAAATTTCTGTTGCATCTGAAAGTAGAAACTCCCCCGATTACAAAGGTATGCGCACTTTTCCCCTAGGCGGTTCTAGTTATTCGTTTCGAGCATCAGAACT
Source organism: Ptiloglossa arizonensis (assembly GCF_051014685.1). NCBI lineage: Eukaryota > Metazoa > Arthropoda > Insecta > Hymenoptera > Colletidae > Ptiloglossa > Ptiloglossa arizonensis. Next base: position 1,421,458 of record NW_027478422.1, read on the forward strand.
GCGAAAATTTTGAGTTTCTCAAGCGTTTCTTATCTCCAAACTGCCATATCTCGCGAACGGATTGATCAATCCGCAAAATTTCTGTTGCATCTGAAAGTAGAAACTCCCCCGATTACAAAGGTATGCGCACTTTTCCCCTAGGCGGTTCTAGTTATTCGTTTCGAGCATCAGAACTGCGAAAATTTTGAGTTTCTCAAGCGTTTCTTACCTCCAAACTGCCATATCTCGCGAACGGATTGAACAATCCGCAAAATTTCTGTTGCATCTGAAAGTAGAAACTCGCCCGATTACAACGGTAGGTGTAGTTTTCCCCTAGGCCGTTCTAGTTATTCGTGTCGAGCATCAGAACTGCGAAAATTTTGAGTTTCTCAAGCGTTTCTTACATCCAAACTGCCATATCTCGCGAACTGATTGACCAATCCGCAAAATTTCTGTTGCTTCTGAAAGTAGAGACTCGCCCGATTACAACGGTATGCGTACTTCTCCCCTAGGCCGTTGTAGTCATTCGTTTCGAGCATCAGAACTGCGAAAATTTTGAGTTTCTCAAGCGTTTCTTATCTCCAAACTGCCATATCTCGCGAACGGATTGATCAATCCGCAGAATTTCTGTTGCATCTGAAAGTAGAAACTCGCCCGATTACAACGGTATGCGCACTTTTCTCCTAGGCCGTTCTAGTTATTCGTTTCGAGCATCAGAACTGCGAAAATTTTGAGTTTCTCAAGCGTTTCTTACCTCCAAACTGCCATATCTCGCGAACGGATTGACCAATCCGCAAAATTTCTGTTGCTTCTGAAAGTAGAAACTCGCCCGATTACAACGGTATGCGTACTTCTCCCCTAGGCCGTTGTAGTCATTCGTTTCGAGCATCAGAACTGCGAAAATTTTGAGTTTCTCAAGCGTTTCTTATTTCCAAACTGCCATATCTCGCGAACGGATTGACCAATCCGCAAAATTTCTGTTGCATCTGAAAGTAGAAACTCGCCCGATTACAACGGTATGCGTACTTTTCCCCTAGGCCGTTCTAGTTATTCGTTTCGAGCATCAGAACTGCGAAAATTTTGAGTTTCTCAAGCGTTTCTTACCTCCAAACTGCCATATCTCGCGAACGGATAGACCAATCCGCAAAATTTCTATTGCATCTGAATGTAGAAACTCGCCCGATTACAGCGGTATGTGTAGTTTTCCCCTAGGCCGTTCCAGTTATTCGTTTCGAGCATCAGAACTGCGAAAATTTTGAGTTTCTCAAGCGTTTCTTACATCCAAACTGCCATATCTCGCGAACGGATTGACCAATCCGCAAAATTTCTGTTGCATCTGAAAGTAGAAACTCGCCCGATTACAACGGTAGGTGTAGTTTTCCCCTAGGCCGTTCTAGTTATTCGTATCGAGCATCAGAACTGCGAAAATTTTGAGTTTCTCAAGCGTTTCTTACCTCCAAACTGCCATATCTCGCGAACGGATAGACCAATCCGCAAAATTTCTATTGCATCTGAATGTAGAAACTCGCCCGATTACAGCGGTATGTGTAGTTTTCCCCTAGGCCGTTCCAGTTATTCGTTTCGAGCATCAGAACTGCGAAAATTTTGAGTTTCTCAAGCGTTTCTTACATCCAAACTGCCATATCTCGCGAACGGATTGACCAATCCGCAAAATTTCTGTTGCATCTGAAAGCAGAAACTCGCCCGATTACAACGGTATGCGTACTTTTCCCCTATGCCGTTCTAGTTACTCGTTTCGAGTATCAGAACTGCGAAAATTTTGAGTTTCTCAAGCGTTTCTTATTTCCAAACTGCCATATCTCGCGAACGGATTGATCAATCCGCAAAATTTCTGTTGCTTCTGAAAGTAGAAACTCGCCCGATTACAACGGTATGCGTACTTCTCCCCTAGGCCGTTGTAGTCATTCGTTTCGAGCATCAGAACTGCGAAAATTTTGAGTTTCTCAAGCGTTTCTTACCTCCAAACTACCATATCTCGCGAACGGATCGACCAATCCGCAAAATTTCTGTTGCTTCTGAAAGTAGAAACTCGCCCGATTACAACGGTATGCGTACTTCTCCCCTAGGCCGTTGTAGTCATTCGTTTCGAGCATCAGAACTGCGAAAATTTTGAGTTTCTCAAGCGTTTCTTACCTCCAAACTGCCATATCTCGCGAACGGATAGACCAATCCGCAAAATTTCTATTGCATCTGAATGTAGAAACTCGCCCGATTACAGCGGTATGTGTAGTTTTCCCCTAGGCCGTTCCAGTTATTCGTTTCCAGCATCAGAACTGCGAAAATTTTGAGTTTCTCAAGCGTATCTTACCTCCAAACTGCCATATCTCGCGAACGGATTGATCAATCCGCAAAATTTCTGTTGCATCTGAAAGTAGAAACTCCCCCGATTACAAAGGTATGCGCACTTTTCCCCTAGGCGGTTCTAGTTATTCGTTTCGAGCATCAGAACTGCGAAAATTTTGAGTTTCTCAAGCGTTTCTTATCTCCAAACTGCCATATCTCGCGAACGGATTGATCAATCCGCAAAATTTCTGTTGCATCTGAAAGTAGAAACTCTCCCGATTACAAAGGTATGCGCACTTTTCCCCTAGGCGGTTCTAGTTATTCGTTTCGAGCATCAGAACTGCGAAAATTTTGAGTTTCTCAAGCGTTTCTTACCTCCAAACTGCCATATCTCGCGAACGGATTGAACAATCCGCAAAATTTCTGTTGCATCTGAAAGTAGAAACTCGCCCGATTACAACGGTAGGTGTAGTTTTCCCCTAGGCCGTTCTAGTTATTCGTGTCGAGCATCAGAACTGCGAAAATTTTGAGTTTCTCAAGCGTTTCTTACATCCAAACTACCATATCTCGCGAACGGATTCACCAATCCGCAAAATTTCTGTTGCTTCTGAAAGTAGAAACTCGCCCGATTACAACGGTATGCGTACTTCTCCCCTAGGCCGTTGTAGTCATTCGTTTCGAGCATCAGAACTGCGAAAATTTTGAGTTTCTCAAGCGTTTCTTATTTCCAAACTGCCATATCTCGCGAACGGATTGACCAATCCGCAAAATTTCTGTTGCATCTGAAAGTAGAAACTCGCCCGATTACAACGGTATGCGTACTTTTCCCCTGGGCCGTTCTAGTTATTCGTTTCGAGCATCAGAACTGCGAAAATTTTGAGTTTCTCAAGCGTTTCTGACCTCCAAACTGCCATATCTCGAGAACGGATTGACCAATCCGCAAAATTTCTGTTGCATCTGAAAGTAGAAACTCGCCCGATTACAACGGTATGCGTACTTTTCCCCTAGGCCGTTCTAGTTACTCGTTTCGAGCATCAGAACTGCGAAAATTTTGAGTTTCTCAAGCGTTTGTTACCTCCAAACTACCATATCTCGCGAACGGATCGACCAATCCGCAAAATTTCTGTTGCTTCTGAAAGTAGAAACTCGCCCGATTACAACGGTATGCGTACTTCTCCCCTAGGCCGTTGTAGTCATTCGTTTCGAGCATCAGAACAGCGAAAATTTTGAGTTTCTCAAGCGTTTCTTATCTCCAAACTGCCATATCTCGCGAACGGATTGATCAATCCGCAAAATTTCTGTTGCATCTGAAAGTAGAAACTCGCCCGATTACAACGGTATGCGCACTTTTCCACTAGGCGGTTCTAGTTATTCGTTTCGAGCATCAGAACTGCGAAAATTTTGAGTTTCTCAAGCGTTTCTTACCTCCAAACTGCCATATCTCGCGAACGGATTGACCAATCCGCAAAATTTCTGTTGCATCTGAAAGCAGAAACTCGCCCGATTACAACGGTATGCGTACTTTTCCCCTATGCCGTTCTAGTTACTCGTTTCGAGTATCAGAACTGCGAAAATTTTGAGTTTCTCAAGCGTTTCTTATTTCCAAACTGCCATATCTCGCGAACGGATGGACCAATCCCCAAAATTTCTGTTGCATCTGAAAGTAGAAACTCGCCCGATTACAACGGTATGCGTACTTTTCCCCTAGGCCGTTCTAGTTATTCGTTTCGAGCATCAGAACTGCGAAAATTTTGAGTTTCTCAAGCGTTTCTTACATCCAAACTGCCATATCTCGCGAACGGATTGACCAATCCGCAAAATTTCTGTTGCATCTGAAAGTAGAAACTCGCCCGATTACAACGGTATGCGTACTTTTCCCCTAGGCCGTTCTAGTTACTGGTTTCGAGCAACAGAACTGCGAAAATTTTGAGTTTCTCAAGCGTTTCTTATCTCCAAACTGCCATATCTCGCGAACGGATTCATCAATCCGCAAAATTTCTGTTGCATCTGAAAGTAGAAACTCGCCCGATTACAACGGTATGCGCACTTTTCCCCTAGGCCGTTCTAGTTATTCGTGTCGAGCATCAGAACTGCGAAAATTTTGAGTTTCTCAAGCGTTTCTTACCTCCAAACTACCATATCTCGCGAACGGATTCACCAATCCGCAAAATTTCTGTTGCTTCTGAAAGTAGAGACTCGCCCGATTACAACGGTATGCGTACTTCTCCCCTAGGCCGTTGTAGTCATTCGTTTCGAGCATCAGAACTGCGAAAATTTTGAGTTTCTCAAGCGTTTCTTACCTCCAAACTGCCTTATCTCGCGAACGGATTGATCAATCCGTAGAATTTCTGTTGCATCTGAAAGTAGAAACTCGCCCGATTACAACGGTATGCGCACTTTTCCCCTAGGCCGTTCTAGTTATTCGTTTCGAGCATCAGAACTGCGAAAATTTTGAGTTTCTCAAGCGTTTCTTACCTCCAAACTGCCATATCTCGCGAACGGATTGACCAATCTGCAAAATTTCTGTTGCATCTGAAAGTAGAAACTCGCCCGATTACAACGGTAGGTGTAGTTTTCCCCTAGGCCGTTCCAGTTATTCGTTTCGAGCATCAGAACTGCGAAAATTTTGAGTTTCTCAAGCGTTTCTTACCTCCAAACTGCCATATCTCATGAACGGATTGACCAATCCGCAAAATTTCTGTTGCATCTGAAAGTAGAAACTCGCCCGATTACAATGGTATGCGTACTTTTCCCCCATGCCGTTCTAGTTACTCGTTTCGAGCATCAGAACTGCGAAAATTTTGAGTTTCTCAAGCGTTTCTTACCTCCAAACTGCCTTATCTCGCGAACGGATTGACCAATCCGCAAAATTTCTGTTGCATCTGAAAGTAGAAACTCGCCCGATTACAACGGTATGCGTACTTTTCCCCTAGGCCGTTCTAGTTACTCGTTTCGAGCATCAGAACTGCGAAAATTTTGAGTTTCACAAGCGTTTCTTGTCTCCATACTGCCATATCTCGCGAACGGATTGATCAATCCGCAAAATTTCTGTTGCATCTGAAAGTAGAAACTCGCCCGATTACAACGGTATGCGCACTTTTCCCCTAGGCCGTTCTAGTTATTGGTGTCGAGCATCAGAACTGTGAAAATTTTGAGTTTCTCAAGCGTTTCTTATCTCCAAACTGCCATATCTCGCGAACGGATTGATCAATCCGCAAAATTTCTGTTGCATCTGAAAGTAGAAACTCGCCCGATTACAACGGTAGGTGTAGTTTTCCCCTAGGCCGTTCTAGTTATTCGTTTCAAGCATCCGAACTGCGAAAATTTTGAGTTTCTCAAGCGTTTCTTACATCCAAACTGCCATATCTCGCGAACGGATTGACCAATCCGCAAAATTTCTGTTGCATCTGAAAGTAGAAACTCGCCCGATTACAACGGTATGCGCACTTTTCCACTAGGCGGTTCTAGTTATTCGTTTCGAGCATCAGAACTGCGAAAATTTTGAGTTTCTCAAGCGTTTCTTACCTCCAAACTGCCATATCTCGCGAACGGATTGACCAATCTGCAAAATTTCTGTTGCATCTGAAAGCAGAAACTCGCCCGATTACAACGGTATGCGTACTTTTCCCCTATGCCGTTCTAGTTACTCGTTTCGAGTATCAGAACTGCGAAAATTTTGAGTTTCTCAAGCGTTTCTTATTTCCAAACTGCCATATCTCGCGAACGGATGGACCAATCCCCAAAATTTCTGTTGCATCTGAAAGTAGAAACTCGCCCGATTACAACGGTATGCGTACTTTTTCCCTAGGCCGTTCTAGTTATTCGTTTCGAGCATCAGAACTGCGAAAATTTTGAGTTTCTCAAGCGTTTCTTACATCCAAACTGCCATATCACGCGAACGGATTGACCAATCCGCAAAATTTCTGTTGCATCTGAAAGTAGAAACTCGCCCGATTACAACGGTATGCGTACTTTTCCCCTAGGCCGTTCTAGTTACTCGTTTCGAGAATCAGAACTGCGAAAATTTTGAGTTTCTCAAGCGTTTCTTCTCTCCAAACTGCCATATCTCGCGAACGGATTCACCAATCCGCAAAATTTCTGTTGCTTCTGAAAGTAGAGACTCGCCCGATTACAACGGTATGCGTACTTCTCCCCTAGGCCGTTGTAGTCATTCGTTTCGAGCATCAGAACTGCGAAAATTTTGAGTTTCTCAAGCGTTTCTTACCTCCAAACTGCCTTATCTCGCGAACGGATTCACCAATCCGCAAAATTTCTGTTGCTTCTGAAAGTAGAGACTCGCCCGATTACAACGGTATGCGTACTTCTCCCCTAGGCCGTTGTAGTCATTCGTTTCGAGCATCAGAACTGCGAAAATTTTGAGTTTCTCAAGCGTTTCTTACCTCCAAACTGCCTTATCTCGCGAACGGATTGATCAATCCGCAGAATTTCTGTTGCATCTGAAAGTAGAAACTCGCCCGATTACAACGGTATGCGCACTTTTCCCCTAGGCCGTTCTAGTTATTGGTGTCGAGCATCAGAACTGTGAAAATTTTGAGTTTCTCAAGCGTTTCTTACCTCCAAACTACCATATCTCGCGAACGGATCGACCAATCCGCAAAATTTCTGTTGCTTCTGAAAGTAGAAACTCGCACGATTACAACGGTATGCGTACTTCTCCCCTAGGCCGTTGTAGTCATTCGTTTCGAGCATCAGAACTGCGAAAATTTTGAGTTTCTCAAGCGTTTCTTATCTCCAAACTGCCATATCTCGCGAACGGATTGATCAATCCGCAAAATTTCTGTTGCATCTGAAAGTAGAAACTCGCCCGATTACAAGGGTATGCGTACTTTTCCCCTATGCCGTTCTAGTTACTCGTTTCGAGCATCAGAACTGCGTAAATTTTGAGTTTCTCAAGCGTATCTTACCTCCAAACTGCCTTATCTCGCGAACGGATTGACCATTCCGCAAAATTTCTGTTGCATCTGAAAGTAGAAACTCGCCCGATTACAACGGTATGCGTACTTTTCCCCTAGGCCGTTCTAGTTACTCGTTTCGAGCATCAGAACTGCGAAAATTTTGAGTTTCACAAGCGTTTCTTGTCTCCATACTGCCATATCTCGCGAACGGATTGATCAATCCGCAAAATTTCTGTTGCATCTGAAAGTAGAAACTCGCCCGATTACAACGGTATGCGCACTTTTCCCCTAGGCCGTTGTAGTCATTCGTTTCGAGCATCAGAACTGCGAAAATTTTGAGTTTCTCAAGCGTTTCTTATTTCCAAACTGCCATATCTCGCGAACGGATTGACCAATCCGCAAAATTTCTGTTGCATCTGAAAGTAGAAACTCGCCCGATTACAACGGTATGCGTACTTTTCCCCTAGGCCGTTCTAGTTATTCGTTTCGAGCATCAGAACTGCGAAAATTTTGAGTTTCTCAAGCGTTTCTTACCTCCAAACTGCCATATCTCGCGAACGGATTGACCAATCCGCAAAATTTCTGTTGCATCTGAAAGTAGAAACTCGCCCGATTACAACGGTATGCGTACTTTTCCCCTAGGCCGTTCTAGTTACTCGTTTCGAGCATCAGAACTGCGAAAATTTTGAGTTTCTCAAGCGTTTCTTACCTCCAAAGTACCATATCTCGCGAACGGATCGACCAATCCGCAAAATTTCTGTTGCTTCTGAAAGTAGAAACTCGCCCGATTACAACGGTATGCGTACTTCTCCCCTAGGCCGTTGTAGTCATTCGTTTCGAGCATCAGAACTGCGAAAATTTTGAGTTTCTCAAGCGTTTCTTATCTCCAAACTGCCATATCTCGCGAACGGATTGATCAATCCGCAAAATTTCTGTTGCATCTGAAAGTAGAAACTCGCCCGATTACAACGGTATGCGCACTTTTCCACTAGGCGGTTCTAGTTATTCGTTTCGAGCATCAGAACTGCGAAAATTTTGAGTTTCTCAAGCGTTTCTTACCTCCAAACTGCCATATCTCGCGAACGGATCGACCAATCCGCAAAATTTCTGTTGCATCTGAAAGCAGAAACTCGCCCGATTACAACGGTATGCGTAATTTTCCCCTATGCCGTTCTAGTTACTCGTTTCGAGTATCAGAACTGCGAAAATTTTGAGTTTCTCAAGCGTTTCTTATTTCCATACTGCCATATCTCGCGAACGGATGGACCAATCCCCAAAATTTCTGTTGCATCTGAAAGTAGAAACTCGCCCGATTACAACGGTATGCGTACTTTTCCCCTAGGCCGTTCTAGTTATTCGTTTCGAGCATCAGAACTGCGAAAATTTTGAGTTTCTCAAGCGTTTCTTACATCCAAACTGCCATATCTCGCGAACGGATTGACCAATCCGCAAAATTTCTGTTGCATCTGAAAGTAGAAACTCGCCCGATTACAACGGTATGCGTACTTTTCCCCTAGGCCGTTCTAGTTACTCGTTTCGAGCATCAGAACTGCGAAAATTTTGAGTTTCTCAAGCGTTTCTTATCTCCAAACTGCCATATCTCGCGAACGGATTGATCAATCCGCAAAATTTCTGTTGCATCTGAAAGTAGAAACTCGCCCGATTACAACGGTATGCGCACTTTTCCCCTAGGCCGTTCTAGTTATTCGTGTCGAGCATCAGAACTGCGAAAATTTTGAGTTTCTCAAGCGTTTCTTACCTCCAAACTACCATATCTCGCGAACGGATTCACCAATCCGCAAAATTTCTGTTGCTTCTGAAAGTAGAGACTCGCCCGATTACAACGGTATGCGTACTTCTCCCCTAGGCCGTTGTAGTCATTCGTTTCGAGCATCAGAACTGCGAAAATTTTGAGTTTCTCAAGCGTTTCTTACCTCCAAACTGCCCTATCTCGCGAACGGATTGACCAATCCGCAAAATTTCTGTTGCATCTGAAAGTAGAAACTCGCCCGATTACAACGGTATGCGTACTTTTCCCCTAGGCCGTTCTAGTTACTCGTTTCGAGCATCAGAACTGCGAAAATTTTGAGTTTCACAAGCGTTTCTTGTCTCCAAACTGCCATATCTCGCGAACCGATTGATCAATCCGCAGAATTTCTGTTGCATCTGAAAGTAGAAACTCGCCCGATTACAACGGTATGCGCACTTTTCCCCTAGGCCGTTCTAGTTATTCGTGTCGAGCATCAGAACTGCGAAAATTTTGAGTTTCTCAAGCGTTTCTTACCTCCAAACTGCCATATCTCGCGAACGGATTGACCAATCTGCAAAATTTCTGTTGCATCTGAAAGTAGAAACTCGCCCGATTACAACGGTAGGTGTAGTTTTCCCCTAGGCCGTTCCAGTTATTCGTTTCGAGCATCAGAACTGCGAAAATTTTGAGTTTCTCAAGCGTTTCTTACCTCCAAACTGCCATATCTCATGAACGGATTGACCAATCCGCAAAATTTCTGTTGCATCTGAAAGTAGAAACTCGCCCGATTACAATGGTATGCGTACTTTTCCCCCATGCCGTTCTAGTTACTCGTTTCGAGCATCAGAACTGCGAAAATTTTGAGTTTCTCAAGCGTTTCTTACCTCCAAACTGCCTTATCTCGCGAACGGATTGACCAATCCGCAAAATTTCTGTTGCATCTGAAAGTAGAAACTCGCCCGATTACAACGGTATGCGTACTTTTCCCCTAGGCCGTTCTAGTTACTCGTTTCGAGCATCAGAACTGCGAAAATTTTGAGTTTCACAAGCGTTTCTTGTCTCCATACTGCCATATCTCGCGAACGGATTGATCAATCCGCAAAATTTCTGTTGCATCTGAAAGTAGAAACTCGCCCGATTACAACGGTATGCGCACTTTTCCCCTAGGCCGTTCTAGTTATTGGTGTCGAGCATCAGAACTGTGAAAATTTTGAGTTTCTCAAGCGTTTCTTACCTCCAAACTACCATATCTCGCGAACGGATCGACCAATCCGCAAAATTTCTGTTGCTTCTGAAAGTAGAAACTCGCACGATTACAACGGTATGCGTACTTCTCCCCTAGGCCGTTGTAGTCATTCGTTTCGAGCATCAGAACTGCGAAAATTTTGAGTTTCTCAAGCGTTTCTTATCTCCAAACTGCCATATCTCGCGAACGGATTGATCAATCCGCAAAGTTTCTGTTGCATCTGAAAGTAGAAACTCGCCCGATTACAACGCTATGCGCACTTTTCCCCTAGGCGGTTCTGGTTATTCGTTTCGAGCATCAGAACTGCGAAAATTTTGAGTTTCTCAAGCGTTTCTTACCTCCAAACTGCCATATCTCGCGAACGGATTGACCAATCCGCAAAATTTCTGTTGCATCTGAAAGTAGAAACTCGCCCGATTACAATGGTAGGTGTAGTTTTCCCCTAGTCCGTTCTAGTTATTCGTTTCAAGCATCAGAACTGCGAAAATTTTGAGTTTCTCAAGCGTTTCTTACATCCAAACTGCCATATCTCGCGAACGGATTGACCAATCCGCAAAATTTCTGTTGCATCTGAAAGTAGAATCTCTTCCGATTACAACGGTAGGTGTAGTTTTCCCCTAGGCCGTTCTAGTTATTCGTTTCGAGCATCAGAACTGCGAAAATTTTGAGTTTCTCAAGCGTTTCTTACATCCAAACTGTCATATCTCGCGAACGGATTGATCAATCCGCAGAATTTCTGTTGCATCTGAAAGTAGAAACTCGCCCGATTACAACGGTATGCGCACTTTTCCCCTAGGCCGTTCTAGTTATTCGTTTCGAGCATCAGAACTGCGAAAATTTTGAGTTTCTTAAGCGTTTCTTACCTCCAAACTGCCATATCTCGCGAACGGATTGACCAATCCGCAAAATTTCTGTTGCATCTGAAAGTAGAAACTCGCCCGATTACAACGGTAGGTGTAGTTTTCCCCTAGGCCGTTCCAGTTATTCGTTTCGAGCATCAGAACTGCGTAAATTTTGAGTTTCTCAAGCGTTTCTTACCTCCAAACTGCCATATCTCATGAACGGATTGATCAATCCGCAAAATTTCTGTTGCATCTGAAAGTAGAAACTCGCCCGATTACAATGGTATGCGTACCTTTCCCCTATGCCGTTCTAGTTACTCGTTTCGAGCATCAGAACTGCGAAAATTTTGAGTTTCTCAAGCGTTTCTTACCTCCAAACTGCCTTATCTCGCGAACGGATTGACCTATCCGCAAAATTTCTGTTGCATCTGAAAGTAGAAACTCGCCCGATTACAACGGTATGCGTACTTTTCCCCTAGGCCGTTCTAGTTACTCGTTTCGAGCATCAGAACTGCGAAAATTTTGAGTTTCACAAGCGTTTCTTGTCTCCATACTGCCATATCTCGCGAACGGATTGATCAATCCGCAAAATTTCTGTTGCATCTGAAAGTAGAAACTCGCCCGATTGCAACGGTATGCGCACTTTTCCCCTAGGCCGTTCTAGTTATTGGTGTCGAGCATCAGAACTGTGAAAATTTTGAGTTTCTCAAGCGTTTCTTACCTCCAAACTACCATATCTCGCGAACGGATCGACCAATCCGCAAAATTTCTGTTGCTTCTGAAAGTAGAAACTCGCACGATTACAACGGTATGCGTACTTCTCCCCTAGGCCGTTGTAGTCATTCGTTTCGAGCATCAGAACTGCGAAAATTTTGAGTTTCTCAAGCGTTTCTTATCTCCAAACTGCCATATCTCGCGAACGGATTGATCAATCCGCAAAATTTCTGTTGCACCTGAAAGTAGAAACTCGCCCGATTACAACGCTATGCGCACTTTTCCCCTAGGCGGTTCTGGTTATTCGTTTCGAGCATCAGAACTGCGAAAATTTTGAGTTTCTCAAGCGTTTCTTACATCCAAACTGCCATATCTCGCGAACGGATTGATCAATCCGCAGAATTTCTGTTGCATCTGAAAGTAGAAACTCGCCCGATTACAACGGTATGTGTTGTTTTCCCCTAGGCCGTTCCAGTTATTCGTTTCGAGAATCAGAACTGCGAAAATTTAGAGTTTCCCAAGCGTTTCTTACCTCCAAGCTGCCATATTTCGCGAACGGATAGACCAATCCGCAAAATTTCTATTGCATCTGAAAGTAGAAACTCGCCCGATTACAACGGTATGTGTAGTTTTCCCCTAGGCCGTTCCAGTTATTCGTTTCGAGCATCAGAACTGCGAAAATTTTGAGTTGCTCAAGCGTTTCTTACCTCCAAACTGCCATATCTCATGAACGGATTGACCAATCCGCAAAATTTCTGTTGCATCTGAAAGCAGAAACTCGCCCGATTACAACGGTATGCGTACTTTTCCCCTATGCCGTCCTAGTTACTCGTTTCGAGCATCAGAACTGCGAAAATTTTGAGTTTCTGAAGCGTTTCTTATTTCCAAACTGCCATATCTCGCGGACGGATTGACCAATCCGCAAAATTTCTGTTGCATCTGAAAGTAGAAACTCGCCCGATTACAACGGTATGCGTACTTTTCCCCTAGGCCGTTCTAGTTATTCGTTTCGAGCATCAGAACTGCGAAAATTTTGAGTTTCTCAAGCGTTTCTTACCTCCAAACTGCCATATCTCGCGAACGGATGGACCAATCCGCAAAATTTCTGTTGCATCTGAGAGTAGAAACTCGCCCGATTACAACGGTATGCGTACTTTTCCCCTAGGCCGTTCTAGTTACTCGTTTCGAGCATCAGAACTGCGAAAATTTTGAGTTTCTCAAGCGTTTCTTACCTCCAAACTGCCATATCTCGCGAACGGATTGACCAATCCGCAAAATTTCTGTTGCATCTGAAAGTAGAAACTCGCCCGATTACAACGGTATGCGTACTTTTCCCCTAGGCCGTTCTAGTTACTCGTTTCGAGCATCAGAACTGCGAAAATTTTGAGTTTCTCAAGCGTTACTTATCTCCAAACTGCCATATCTCGCGAACGGATTGATCAATCCGCAAAATTTCTGTTGCATCTGAAAGTAGAAACTCGCCCGATTACAACGGTGGGTGTAGTCTTCCCCTAGGCCGTTCTAGTTATTCGTTTCGAGCATCAGAACTGCGAAAATTTTGAGTTACTCAAGCGTTTCTTACCTCCAAACTGCCATATCTCGCGAACGGATTGACCAATCCGCAAAATTTCTGTTGCATCTGAAAGTAGAAACTCGCCCGATTACAACGGTAGGTGTAGTTTTCCCCTAGGCCGTTCCAGTTATTCGTTTCGAGCATCAGAACTGCGTAAATTTTGAGTTTCTCAAGCGTTTCTTACCTCCAAACTGCCATATCTCATGAACGGATTGACCAATCCGCAAAATTTCTGTTGCATCTGAAAGTAGAAACTCGCCCGATTACAATGGTATGCGTACTTTTCCCCTATGCCGTTCTAGTTACTCGTTTCGAGCATCAGAACTGCGAAAATTTTGAGTTTCTCAAGCGTTTCTTACCTCCAAACTGCCTTATCTCGCGAACGGATTGACCAATCCGCAAAATTTCTGTTGCATCTGAAAGTAGAAACTCGCCCGATTACAACGGTATGCGTACTTTTCCCCTAGGCCGTTCTAGTTACTCGTTTCGAGCATCAGAACTGCGAAAATTTTGAGTTTCACAAGCGTTTCTTGTCTCCAAACTGCCATATCTCGCGAACGGATTGACCAATCCGCAAAATTTCTGTTGCATCTGAAAGTAGAAACTCGCCCGATTACAACGGTAGGTGTAGTTTTCCCCTAGTCCGTTCTAGTTATTCGTTTCAAGCATCAGAACTGCGAAAATTTTGAGTTTCTCAAGCGTTTCTTACATCCAAACTGCCATATCTCGCGAACGGATTGACCAATCCGCAAAATTTCTGTTGCATCTGAAAGTAGAATCTCTTCCGATTACAACGGTAGGTGTAGTTTTCCCCTAGGCCGTTCTAGTTATTCGTTTCGAGCATCAGAACTGCGAAAATTTTGAGTTTCTCAAGCGTTTCTTACATCCAAACTGTCATATCTCGCGAACGGATTGATCAATCCGCAGAATTTCTGTTGCATCTGAAAGTAGAAACTCGCCCGATTACAACGGTATGCGCACTTTTCCCCTAGGCCGTTCTAGTTATTCGTTTCGAGCATCAGAACTGCGAAAATTTTGAGTTTCTCAAGCGTTTCTTACCTCCAAACTGCCATATCTCGCGAACGGATTGACCAATCCGCAAAATTTCTGTTGCATCTGAAAGTAGAAACTCGCCCGATTACAACGGTTGGTGTAGTTTTCCCCTAGGCCGTTCCAGTTATTCGTTTCGAGCATCAGAACTGCGTAAATTTTGAGTTTCTCAAGCGTTTCTTACCTCCAAACTGCCATATCTCATGAACGGATTGATCAATCCGCAAAATTTCTGTTGCATCTGAAAGTAGAAACTCGCCCGATTACAATGGTATGCGTACCTTTCCCCTATGCCGTTCTAGTTACTCGTTTCGAGCATCAGAACTGCGAAAATTTTGAGTTTCTCAAGCGTTTCTTACCTCCAAACTGCCTTATCTCGCGAACGGATTGACCTATCCGCAAAATTTCTGTTGCATCTGAAAGTAGAAACTCGTCCGATTACAACGGTATGCGTACTTTTCCCCTAGGCCGTTCTAGTTACTCGTTTCGAGCATCAGAACTGCGAAAATTTTGAGTTTCACAAGCGTTTCTTGTCTCCATACTGCCATATCTCGCGAACGGATTGATCAATCCGCAAAATTTCTGTTGCATCTGAAAGTAGAAACTCGCCCGATTACAACGGTATGCGCACTTTTCCCCTAGGCCGTTCTAGTTATTGGTGTCGAGCATCAGAACTGTGAAAATTTTGAGTTTCTCAAGCGTTTCTTACCTCCAAACTACCATATCTCGCGAACGGATCGACCAATCCGCAAAATTTCTGTTGCTTCTGAAAGTAGAAACTCGCACGATTACAACGGTATGCGTACTTCTCCCCTAGGCCGTTGTAGTCATTCGTTTCGAGCATCAGAACTGCGAAAATTTTGAGTTTCTCAAGCGTTTCTTATCTCCAAACTGCCATATCTCGCGAACGGATTGATCAATCCGCAAAATTTCTGTTGCACCTGAAAGTAGAAACTCGCCCGATTACAACGCTATGCGCACTTTTCCCCTAGGCGGTTCTGGTTATTCGTTTCGAGCATCAGAACTGCGAAAATTTTGAGTTTCTCAAGCGTTTCTTACATCCAAACTGCCATATTTCGCGAACGGATAGACCAATCCGCAAAATTTCTATTGCATCTGAAAGTAGAAACTCGCCCGATTACAACGGTATGTGTAGTTTTCCCCTAGGCCGTTCCAGTTATTCGTTTCGAGCATCAGAACTGCGAAAATTTTGAGTTGCTCAAGCGTTTCTTACCTCCAAACTGCCATATCTCATGAACGGATTGACCAATCCGCAAAATTTCTGTTGCATCTGAAAGCAGAAACTCGCCCGATTACAACGGTATGCGTACTTTTCCCCTATGCCGTCCTAGTTACTCGTTTCGAGCATCAGAACTGCGAAAATTTTGAGTTTCTGAAGCGTTTCTTATTTCCAAACTGCCATATCTCGCGGACGGATTGACCAATCCGCAAAATTTCTGTTGCATCTGAAAGTAGAAACTCGCCCGATTACAACGGTATGCGTACTTTTCCCCTAGGCCGTTCTAGTTATTCGTTTCGAGCATCAGAACTGCGAAAATTTTGAGTTTCTCAAGCGTTTCTTACCTCCAAACTGCCATATCTCGCGAACGGATTGACCAATCCGCAAAATTTCTGTTGCATCTGAGAGTAGAAACTCGCCCGATTACAACGGTATGCGTACTTTTCCCCTAGGCCGTTCTAGTTACTCGTTTCGAGCATCAGAACTGCGAAAATTTTGAGTTTCTCAAGCGTTTCTTATCTCCAAACTGCCATATCTCGCGAACGGATTGATCAATCGGCAAAATTTCTGTTGCATCTGAAAGTAGAAACTCGCCCGATTACAACGGTATGCGCACTTTTCCCCTAGGCCGTTCTACTTATTCGTGTCGAGCATCAGAACTGCGAAAATTTTGAGTTTCTCAAGCGTTTCTTACCTCCAAACTACCATATCTCGCGAACGGATCGACCAATCCGCAAAATTTCTGTTGCTTCTGAAAGTAGAAACTCGCCCGATTACAACGGTATGCGTACTTCTCCCCTAGGCCGTTCTACTTATTCGTGTCGAGCATCAGAACTGCGAAAATTTTGAGTTTCTCAAGCGTTTCTTACCTCCAAACTGCCATATCTCGCGAACGGATTGACCAATCCGCAAAATTTCTGTTGCATCTGAAAGTAGAAACTCGCCCGATTACAACGGTTGGTGTAGTTTTCCCCTAGGCCGTTCCAGTTATTCGTTTCGAGCATCAGAACTGCGTAAATTTTGAGTTTCTCAAGCGTTTCTTACCTCCAAACTGCCATATCTCATGAACGGATTGATCAATCCGCAAAATTTCTGTTGCATCTGAAAGTAGAAACTCGCCCGATTACAATGGTATGCGTACCTTTCCCCTATGCCGTTCTAGTTACTCGTTTCGAGCATCAGAACTGCGAAAATTTTGAGTTTCTCAAGCGTTTCTTACCTCCAAACTGCCTTATCTCGCGAACGGATTGACCTATCCGCAAAATTTCTGTTGCATCTGAAAGTAGAAACTCGCCCGATGACAACGGTATGCGTACTTTTCCCCTAGGCCGTTCTAGTTACTCGTTTCGAGCATCAGAACTGCGAAAATTTTGAGTTTCACAAGCGTTTCTTGTCTCCATACTGCCATATCTCGCGAACGGATTGATCAATCTGCAAAATTTCTGTTGCATCTGAAAGTAGAAACTCGCCCGATTACAACGGTATGCGCACTTTTCCCCTAGGCCGTTCTAGTTATTGGTGTCGAGCATCAGAACTGTGAAAATTTTGAGTTTCTCAAGCGTTTCTTACCTCCAAACTACCATATCTCGCGAACGGATCGACCAATCCGCAAAATTTCTGTTGCTTCTGAAAGTAGAAACTCGCACGATTACAACGGTATGCGTACTTCTCCCCTAGGCCGTTGTAGTCATTCGTTTCGAGCATCAGAACTGCGAAAATTTTGAGTTTCTCAAGCGTTTCTTATCTCCAAACTGCCATATCTCGCGAACGGATTGATCAATCCGCAAAATTTCTGTTGCACCTGAAAGTAGAAACTCGCCCGATTACAACGCTATGCGCACTTTTCCCCTAGGCGGTTCTGGTTATTCGTTTCGAGCATCAGAACTGCGAAAATTTTGAGTTTCTCAAGCGTTTCTTACATCCAAACTGCCATATCTCGCGAACGGATTGATCAATCCGCAGAATTTCTGTTGCATCTGAAAGTAGAAACTCGCCCGATTACAACGGTATGTGTTGTTTTCCCCTAGGCCGTTCCAGTTATTCGTTTCGAGAATCAGAACTGCGAAAATTTAGAGTTTCCCAAGCGTTTCTTACCTCCAAGCTGCCATATTTCGCGAACGGATAGACCAATCCGCAAAATTTCTATTGCATCTGAAAGTAGAAACTCGCCCGATTACAACGGTATGTGTAGTTTTCCCCTAGGCCGTTCCAGTTATTCGTTTCGAGCATCAGAACTGCGAAAATTTTGAGTTGCTCAAGCGTTTCTTACCTCCAAACTGCCATATCTCATGAACGGATTGACCAATCCGCAAAATTTCTGTTGCATCTGAAAGCAGAAACTCGCCCGATTACAACGGTATGCGTACTTTTCCCCTATGCCGTCCTAGTTACTCGTTTCGAGCATCAGAACTGCGAAAATTTTGAGTTTCTGAAGCGTTTCTTATTTCCAAACTGCCATATCTCGCGGACGGATTGACCAATCCGCAAAATTTCGGTTGCATCTGAAAGTAGAAACTCGCCCGATTACAACGGTATGCGTACTTTTCCCCTAGGCCGTTCTAGTTATTCGTTTCGAGCATCAGAACTGCGAAAATTTTGAGTTTCTCAAGCGTTTCTTACATCCAAACTGCCATATCTCGCGAACGGATTGATCAATCCGCAGAATTTCTGTTGCATCTGAAAGTAGAAACTCGCCCGATTACAACGGTATGTGTTGTTTTCCCCTAGGCCGTTCCAGTTATTCGTTTCGAGAATCAGAACTGCGAAAATTTAGAGTTTCCCAAGCGTTTCTTACCTCCAAGCTGCCATATTTCGCGAACGGATAGACCAATCCGCAAAATTTCTATTGCATCTGAAAGTAGAAACTCGCCCGATTACAACGGTATGTGTAGTTTTCCCCTAGGCCGTTCCAGTTATTCGTTTCGAGCATCAGAACTGCGAAAATTTTGAGTTGCTCAAGCGTTTCTTACCTCCAAACTGCCATATCTCATGAACGGATTGACCAATCCGCAAAATTTCTGTTGCATCTGAAAGCAGAAACTCGCCCGATTACAACGGTATGCGTACTTTTCCCCTATGCCGTCCTAGTTACTCGTTTCGAGCATCAGAACTGCGAAAATTTTGAGTTTCTGAAGCGTTTCTTATTTCCAAACTGCCATATCTCGCGGACGGATTGACCAATCCGCAAAATTTCTGTTGCATCTGAAAGTAGAAACTCGCCCGATTACAACGGTATGCGTACTTTTCCCCTAGGCCGTTCTAGTTATTCGTTTCGAGCATCAGAACTGCGAAAATTTTGAGTTTCTCAAGCGTTTCTTACCTCCAAACTGCCATATCTCGCGAACGGATTGACCAATCCGCAAAATTTCTGTTGCATCTGAGAGTAGAAACTCGCCCGATTACAACGGTATGCGTACTTTTCCCCTAGGCCGTTCTAGTTACTCGTTTCGAGCATCAGAACTGCGAAAATTTTGAGTTTCTCAAGCGTTTCTTATCTCCAAACTGCCATATCTCGCGAACGGATTGATCAATCGGCAAAATTTCTGTTGCATCTGAAAGTAGAAACTCGCCCGATTACAACGGTATGCGCACTTTTCCCCTAGGCCGTTCTACTTATTCGTGTCGAGCATCAGAACTGCGAAAATTTTGAGTTTCTCAAGCGTTTCTTACCTCCAAACTACCATATCTCGCGAACGGATCGACCAATCCGCAAAATTTCTGTTGCTTCTGAAAGTAGAAACTCGCCCGATTACAACGGTATGCGTACTTCTCCCCTAGGCCGTTGTAGTCATTCGTTTCGAGCATCAGAACTGCGAAAATTTTGAGTTTCTCAAGCGTTTCTTATCTCCAAACTGCCATATCTCGCCAACGGATTGATCAATCCGCAAAATTTCTGTTGCATCTGAAAGTAGAAACTCGCCCGATTACAACGGTGGGTGTAGTTTTCCCCTAGGCCGTTCTAGTTATTCGTTTCGAGCATCAGAACTGCGAAAATTTTGAGTTACTCAAGCGTTTCTTACCTCCAAACTGCCATATCTCGCGAACGGATTGACCAATCCGCAAAATTTCTGTTGCATCTGAAAGTAGAAACTCGCCCGATTACAACGGTAGGTGTAGTTTTCCCCTAGGCCGTTCCAGTTATTCGTTTCGAGCATCAGAACTGCGTAAATTTTGAGTTTCTCAAGCGTTTCTTACCTCCAAACTGCCATATCTCATGAACGGATTGACCAATCCGCAAAATTTCTGTTGCATCTGAAAGTAGAAACTCGCCCGATTACAATGGTATGCGTACTTTTCCCCTATGCCGTTCTAGTTACTCGTTTCGAGTATCAGAACTGCGAAAATTTTGAGTTTCTCAAGCGTTTCTTACCTCCAAACTGCCTTATCTCGCGAACGGATTGACCAATCCGCAAAATTTCTGTTGCATCTGAAAGTAGAAACTCGCCCGATTACAACGGTATGCGTACTTTTCCCCTAGGCCGTTCTAGTTACTCGTTTCGAGCATCAGAACTGCGAAAATTTTGAGTTTCACAAGCGTTTCTTGTCTCCATACTGCCATATCTCGCGAACGGATTGATCAATCCGCAAAATTTCTGTTGCATCTGAAAGTAGAAACTCGCCCGATTACAACGGTATGCGCACTTTTCCCCTAGGCCGTTCTAGTTATTGGTGTCGAGCATCAGAACTGTGAAAATTTTGAGTTTCTCAAGCGTTTCTTACCTCCAAACTACCATATCTCGCGAACGGATCGACCAATCCGCAAAATTTCTGTTGCTTCTGAAAGTAGAAACTCGCACGATTACAACGGTATGCGTACTTCTCCCCTAGGCCGTTGCAGTCATTCGTTTCGAGCATCAGAACTGCGAAAATTTTGAGTTTCTCAAGCGTTTCTTATCTCCAAACTGCCATATCTCGCGAACGGATTGATCAATCCGCAAAATTTCTGTTGCATCTGAAAGTAGAAACTCGCCCGATTACAACGCTATGCGCACTTTTCCCCTAGGCGGTTCTGGTTATTCGTTTCGAGCATCAGAACTGCGAAAATTTTGAGTTTCTCAAGCGTTTCTTACATCCAAACTGCCATATCTCGCGAACGGATTGATCAATCCGCAGAATTTCTGTTGCATCTGAAAGTAGAAACTCGCCCGATTACAACGGTATGCGCACTTTTCCCCTAGGCCGTTCTAGTTATTCGTTTCGAGCATCAGAACTGCGAAAATTTTGAGTTTCTCAAGCGTTTCTTACCTCCAAACTGCCATATCTCGCGAACGGATTGACCAATCCGCAAAATTTCTGTTGCATCTGAAAGTAGAAACTCGCCCGATTACAACGGTAGGTGTAGTTTTCCCCTAGGCCGTTCCAGTTATTCGTTTCGAGCATCAGAACTGCGAAAATTTAGAGTTTCTCAAGCGTTTCTTACCTCCAAACTGCCATATCTCATGAACGGATTGACCAATCCGCAAAATTTCTGTTGCATCTGAAAGTAGAAACTCGCCCGATTACAATGGTATGCGTACTTTTCCCCTATGCCGTTCTAGTTACTCGTTTCGAGTATCAGAACTGCGAAAATTTTGAGTTTCTCAAGCGTTTCTTAACTCCAAACTGCCTTATCTCGCGAACGGATTGACCAATCCGCAAAATTTCTGTTGCATCTGAAAGTAGAAACTCGCCCGATTACAACGGTATGCGTACTTTTCCCCTAGGCCGTTCTAGTTACTCGTTTCGAGCATCAGAACTGCGAAAATTTTGAGTTTCACAAGCGTTTCTTGTCTCCATACTGCCATATCTCGCGAACGGATTGATCAATCCGCAAAATTTCTGTTGCATCTGAAAGTAGAAACTCGCCCGATTACAACGGTATGCGCACTTTTCCCCTAGGCCGTTCTAGTTATTGGTGTCGAGCATCAGAACTGTGAAAATTTTGAGTTTCTCAAGCGTTTCTTACCTCCAAACTACCATATCTCGCGAACGGATCGACCAATCCGCAAAATTTCTGTTGCTTCTGAAAGTAGAAACTCGCACGATTACAACGGTATGCGTACTTCTCCCCTAGGCCGTTGTAGTCATTCGTTTCGAGCATCAGAACTGCGAAAATTTTGAGTTTCTCAAGCGTTTCTTATCTCCAAACTGCCATATCTCGCGAACGGATTGATCAATCCGCAAAATTTCTGTTGCATCTGAAAGTAGAAACTCGCCCGATTACAACGCTATGCGCACTTTTCCCCTAGGCGGTTCTGGTTATTCGTTTCGAGCATCAGAACTGCGAAAATTTTGAGTTTCTCAAGCGTTTCTTACCTCCAAACTGCCATATCTCGCGAACGGATTGACCAATCCGCAAAATTTCTGTTGCATCTGAAAGTAGAAACTCGCCCGATTACAACGGTAGGTGTAGTTTTCCCCTAGGCCGTTCTAGTTATTCGTTTCAAGCATCAGAACTGCGAAAATTTTGAGTTTCTCAAGCGTTTCTTACCTCCAAACTGCCATATCTCGCGAACGGATTGACCAATCCGCAAAATTTCTGTTGCATCTGAAAGTAGAAACTCGCCCGATTACAACGGTAGGTGTAGATTTCCCCTAGGCCGTTCCAGTTATTCGTTTCGAGCATCAGAACTGCGAAAATTTTGAGTTTCTCAAGCGTTTCTTACCTCCAAACTGCCATATCTCATGAACGGATTGACCAATCCGCAAAATTTCTGTTGCATCTGAAAGTAGAAACTCGCCCGATTACAATGGTATGCGTACTTTTCCCCTATGCCGTTCTAGTTACTCGTTTCGAGCATCAGAACTGCGAAAATTTTGAGTTTCTCAAGCGTTTCTTACCTCCAAACTGCCTTATCTCGCGAACGGATTGACCAATCCGCAAAATTTCTGTTGCATCTGAAAGTAGAAACTCGCCCGATTACAACGGTATGCGTACTTTTCCCCTAGGCCGTTCTAGTTATTGGTGTCGAGCATCAGAACTGTGAAAATTTTGAGTTTCTCAAGCGTTTCTTACCTCCAAACTACCATATCTCGCGAACGGATCGACCAATCCGCAAAATTTCTGTTGCTTCTGAAAGTAGAAACTCGCACGATTACAACGGTATGCGTACTTCTCCCCTAGGCCGTTGTAGTCATTCGTTTCGAGCATCAGAACTGCGAAAATTTTGAGTTTCTCAAGCGTTTCTTATCTCCAAACTGCCATATCTCGCGAACGGATTGACCAATCCGCAAAATTTCTGTTGCATCTGAAAGTAGAAACTCGCCCGATTACAACGGTAGGTGTAGTTTTCCCCTAGGCCGTTCCAGTTATTCGTTTCGAGCATCAGAACTGCGAAAATTTAGAGTTTCTCAAGCGTTTCTTACCTCCAAACTGCCATATCTCATGAACGGATTGACCAATCCGCAAAATTTCTGTTGCATCTGAAAGTAGAAACTCGCCCGATTACAATGGTATGCGTACTTTTCCCCTATGCCGTTCTAGTTACTCGTTTCGAGTATCAGAACTGCGAAAATTTTGAGTTTCTCAAGCGTTTCTTACCTCCAAACTGCCTTATCTCGCGAACGGATTGACCAATCCGCAAAATTTCTGTTGCATCTGAAAGTAGAAACTCGCCCGATTACAACGGTATGCGTACTTTTCCCCTAGGCCGTTCTAGTTACTCGTTTCGAGCATCAGAACTGCGAAAATTTTGAGTTTCACAAGCGTTTCTTGTCTCCATACTGCCATATCTCGCGAACGGATTGATCAATCCGCAAAATTTCTGTTGCATCTGAAAGTAGAAACTCGCCCGATTACAACGGTATGCGCACTTTTCCCCTAGGCCGTTCTAGTTATTGGTGTCGAGCATCAGAACTGTGAAAATTTTGAGTTTCTCAAGCGTTTCTTACCTCCAAACTACCATATCTCGCGAACGGATCGACCAATCCGCAAAATTTCTGTTGCTTCTGAAAGTAGAAACTCGCACGATTACAACGGTATGCGTACTTCTCCCCTAGGCCGTTGTAGTCATTCGTTTCGAGCATCAGAACTGCGAAAATTTTGAGTTTCTCAAGCGTTTCTTACATCCAAACTGCCATATCTCGCGAACGGATTGACCAATCCGCAAAATTTCTGTTGCATCTGAAAGTAGAAACTCGCCCGATTACAACGGTAGGTGTAGTTTTCCCCTAGTCCGTTCTAGTTATTCGTTTCAAGCATCAGAACTGCGAAAATTTTGAGTTTCTCAAGCGTTTCTTACATCCAAACTGCCATATCTCGCGAACGGATTGACCAATCCGCAAAATTTCTGTTGCATCTGAAAGTAGAAACTCTTCCGATTACAACGGTAGGTGTAGTTTTCCCCTAGGCCGTTCTAGTTATTCGTTTCGAGCATCAGAACTGCGAAAATTTGGAGTTTCTCAAGCGTTTCTTACATCCAAACTGTCATATCTCGCGAACGCATTGATCAATCCGCAGAATTTCTGTTGCATCTGAAAGTAGAAACTCGCCCGATTACAACGGTATGCGCACTTTTCCCCTAGGCCGTTCTAGTTATTCGTTTCGAGCATCAGAACTGCGAAAATTTTGAGTTTCTCAAGCGTTTCTTACCTCCAAACTGCCATATCTCGCGAACGGATTGACCAATCCGCAAAATTTCTGTTGCATCTGAAAGTAGAAACTCGCCCGATTACAACGGTAGGTGTAGTTTTCCCCTAGGCCGTTCCAGTTATTCGTTTCGAGCATCAGAACTGCGTAAATTTTGAGTTTCTCAAGCGTTTCTTACCTCCAAACTGCCATATCTCATGAACGGATTGACCAATCCGCAAAATTTCAGTTGCATCTGAAAGTAGAAACTCGCCCGATTACAATGGTATGCGTACTTTACCCTATGCCGTTCTAGTTACTCGTTTCGAGCATCAGAACTGCGAAAATTTTGAGTTTCTCAAGCGTTTCTTACCTCCAAACTGCCTTATCTCGCGAACGGATTGACCAATCCGCAAAATTTCTGTTGCATCTGAAAGTAGAAACTCGCCCGATTACAACGGTAGGTGTAGTTTTCCCCTAGTCCGTTCTAGTTATTCGTTTCAAGCATCAGAACTGCGAAAATTTTGAGTTTCTCAAGCGTTTCTTATCTCCAAACTGCCATATCTCGCGAACGGATTGATCAATCCGCAAAATTTCTGTTGCATCTGAAAGTAGAAACTCGCCCGATTACAACGCTATGCGCACTTTTCCCCTAGGCGGTTCTGGTTATTCGTTTCGAGCATCAGAACTGCGAAAATTTTGAGTTTCTCAAGCGTTTCTTACATCCAAACTGCCATATCTCGCGAACGGATTGATCAATCCGCAGAATTTCTGTTGCATCTGAAAGTAGAAACTCGCCCGATTACAACGGTATGCGCACTTTTCCCCTAGGCCGTTCTAGTTATTCGTTTCGAGCATCAGAACTGCGAAAATTTTGAGTTTCTCAAGCGTTTCTTACCTCCAAACTGCCATATCTCGCGAACGGATTGACCAATCCGCAAAATTTCTGTTGCATCTGAAAGTAGAAACTCGCCCGATTACAACGGTAGGTGTAGTTTTCCCCTAGGCCGTTCCAGTTATTCGTTTCGAGCATCAGAACTGCGAAAATTTAGAGTTTCTCAAGCGTTTCTTACCTCCAAACTGCCATATCTCATGAACGGATTGACCAATCCGCAAAATTTCTGTTGCATCTGAAAGTAGAAACTCGCCCGATTACAATGGTATGCGTACTTTTCCCCTATGCCGTTCTAGTTACTCGTTTCGAGTATCAGAACTGCGAAAATTTTGAGTTTCTCAAGCGTTTCTTAACTCCAAACTGCCTTATCTCGCGAACGGATTGACCAATCCGCAAAATTTCTGTTGCATCTGAAAGTAGAAACTCGCCCGATTACAACGGTATGCGTACTTTTCCCCTAGGCCGTTCTAGTTACTCGTTTCGAGCATCAGAACTGCGAAAATTTTGAGTTTCACAAGCGTTTCTTGTCTCCATACTGCCATATCTCGCGAACGGATTGATCAATCCGCAAAATTTCTGTTGCATCTGAAAGTAGAAACTCGCCCGATTACAACGGTATGCGCACTTTTCCCCTAGGCCGTTCTAGTTATTGGTGTCGAGCATCAGAACTGTGAAAATTTTGAGTTTCTCAAGCGTTTCTTACCTCCAAACTACCATATCTCGCGAACGGATCGACCAATCCGCAAAATTTCTGTTGCTTCTGAAAGTAGAAACTCGCACGATTACAACGGTATGCGTACTTCTCCCCTAGGCCGTTGTAGTCATTCGTTTCGAGCATCAGAACTGCGAAAATTTTGAGTTTCTCAAGCGTTTCTTATCTCCAAACTGCCATATCTCGCGAACGGATTGATCAATCCGCAAAATTTCTGTTGCATCTGAAAGTAGAAACTCGCCCGATTACAACGCTATGCGCACTTTTCCCCTAGGCGGTTCTGGTTATTCGTTTCGAGCATCAGAACTGCGAAAATTTTGAGTTTCTCAAGCGTTTCTTACCTCCAAACTGCCATATCTCGCGAACGGATTGACCAATCCGCAAAATTTCTGTTGCATCTGAAAGTAGAAACTCGCCCGATTACAACGGTAGGTGTAGTTTTCCCCTAGGCCGTTCTAGTTATTCGTTTCAAGCATCAGAACTGCGAAAATTTTGAGTTTCTCAAGCGTTTCTTACCTCCAAACTGCCATATCTCGCGAACGGATTGACCAATCCGCAAAATTTCTGTTGCATCTGAAAGTAGAAACTCGCCCGATTACAACGGTAGGTGTAGATTTCCCCTAGGCCGTTCCAGTTATTCGTTTCGAGCATCAGAACTGCGAAAATTTTGAGTTTCTCAAGCGTTTCTTACCTCCAAACTGCCTTATCTCGCGAACGGATTGACCAATCCGCAAAATTTCTGTTGCATCTGAAAGTAGAAACTCGCCCGATTACAACGGTATGCGTACTTTTCCCCTAGGCCGTTCTAGTTACTCGTTTCGAGCATCAGAACTGCGAAAATTTTGAGTTTCACAAGCGTTTCTTGTCTCCATACTGCCATATCTCGCGAACGGATTGATCAATCCGCAAAATTTCTGTTGCATCTGAAAGTAGAAACTCGCCCGATTACAACGGTATGCGCACTTTTCCCCTAGGCCGTTCTAGTTATTGGTGTCGAGCATCAGAACTGTGAAAATTTTGAGTTTCTCAAGCGTTTCTTACCTCCAAACTACCATATCTCGCGAACGGATCGACCAATCCGCAAAATTTCTGTTGCTTCTGAAAGTAGAAACTCGCACGATTACAACGGTATGCGTACTTCTCCCCTAGGCCGTTGTAGTCATTCGTTTCGAGCATCAGAACTGCGAAAATTTTGAGTTTCTCAAGCGTTTCTTACATCCAAACTGCCATATCTCGCGAACGGATTGACCAATCCGCAAAATTTCTGTTGCATCTGAAAGTAGAAACTCGCCCGATTACAACGGTAGGTGTAGTTTTCCCCTAGTCCGTTCTAGTTATTCGTTTCAAGCATCAGAACTGCGAAAATTTTGAGTTTCTCAAGCGTTTCTTACATCCAAACTGCCATATCTCGCGAACGGATTGACCAATCCGCAAAATTTCTGTTGCATCTGAAAGTAGAAACTCTTCCGATTACAACGGTAGGTGTAGTTTTCCCCTAGGCCGTTCTAGTTATTCGTTTCGAGCATCAGAACTGCGAAAATTTGGAGTTTCTCAAGCGTTTCTTACATCCAAACTGTCATATCTCGCGAACGCATTGATCAATCCGCAGAATTTCTGTTGCATCTGAAAGTAGAAACTCGCCCGATTACAACGGTATGCGCACTTTTCCCCTAGGCCGTTCTAGTTATTCGTTTCGAGCATCAGAACTGCGAAAATTTTGAGTTTCTCAAGCGTTTCTTACCTCCAAACTGCCATATCTCGCGAACGGATTGACCAATCCGCAAAATTTCTGTTGCATCTGAAAGTAGAAACTCGCCCGATTACAACGGTAGGTGTAGTTTTCCCCTAGGCCGTTCCAGTTATTCGTTTCGAGCATCAGAACTGCGTAAATTTTGAGTTTCTCAAGCGTTTCTTACCTCCAAACTGCCATATCTCATGAACGGATTGACCAATCCGCAAAATTTCTGTTGCATCTGAAAGTAGAAACTCGCCCGATTACAATGGTATGCGTACTTTTCCCCTATGCCGTTCTAGTTACTCGTTTCGAGCATCAGAACTGCGAAAATTTTGAGTTTCTCAAGCGTTTCTTACCTCCAAACTGCCTTATCTCGCGAACGGATTGACCAATCCGCAAAATTTCTGTTGCATCTGAAAGTAGAAACTCGCCCGATTACAACGGTATGCGTACTTTTCCCCTAGGCCGTTCTAGTTACTCGTTTCGAGCATCAGAACTGCGAAAATTTTGAGTTTCACAAGCGTTTCTTGTCTCCATACTGCCATATCTCGCGAACGGATTGATCAATCCGCAAAATTTCTGTTGCATCTGAAAGTAGAAACTCGCCCGATTACAACGGTATGCGCACTTTTCCCCTAGGCCGTTCTAGTTATTGGTGTCGAGCATCAGAACTGTGAAAATTTTGAGTTTCTCAAGCGTTTCTTACATCCAAACTACCATATCTCGCGAACGGATCGACCAATCCGCAAAATTTCTGTTGCTTCTGAAAGTAGAAACTCGCACGATTACAACGGTATGCGTACTTCTCCCCTAGGCCGTTGTAGTCATTCGTTTTGAGCATCAGAACTGCGAAAATTTTGAGTTTCTCAAGCGTTTCTTATCTCCAAACTGCCATATCTCGCGAACGGATTGATCAATCCGCAAAATTTCTGTTGCATCTGAAAGTAGAAACTCGCCCGATTAAAACGCTATGCGCACTTTTCCCCTAGGCGGTTCTGGTTATTCGTTTCGAGCATCAGAACTGCGAAAATTTTGAGTTTCTCAAGCGTTTCTTACATCCAAACTGCCATATCTCGCGAACGGATTGATCAATCCGCAGAATTTATGTTGCATCTGAAAGTAGAAACTCGCCCGATTACAACGGTATGCGCACTTTTCCCCTAGGCCGTTCTAGTTATTCGTTTCGAGCATCAGAACTGCGAAAATTTTGAGTTTCTCAAGCGTTTCCTACCTCCAAACTGCCATATCTCGCGAACGGATTGACCAATCCGCAAAATTTCTGTTGCATCTGAAAGTAGAAACTCGCCCGATTACAACGGTAGGTGTAGTTTTCCCCTAGGCCGTTCCAGTTATTCGTTTCGAGCATCAGAACTGCGAAAATTTTGAGTTTCTCAAGCGTTTCTTACCTCCAAACTGCCATATCTCATGAACGGATTGACCAATCCGCAAAATTTCTGTTGCATCTGAAAGTAGAAACTCGCCCGATTACAATGGTATGCGTACTTTTCCCCTATGCCGTTCTAGTTACTCGTTTCGAGTATCAGAACTGCGAAAATTTTGAGTTTCTCAAGCGTTTCTTAACTCCAAACTGCCTTATCTCGCGAACGGATTGACCAATCCGCAAAATTTCTGTTGCATCTGAAAGTAGAAACTCGCCCGATTACAACGGTATGCGTACTTTTCCCCTAGGCCGTTCTAGTTACTCGTTTCGAGCATCAGAACTGCGAAAATTTGGAGTTTCACAAGCGTTTCTTGTCTCCATACTGCCATATCTCGCGAACGGATTGATCAATCCGCAAAATTTCTGTTGCATCTGAAAGTAGAAACTCGCCCGATTACAACGGTATGCGCACTTTTCCCCTAGGCGGTTCTGGTTATTCGTTTCGAGCATCAGAACTGCGAAAATTTTGAGTTTCTCAAGCGTTTCTTACCTCTAAACTGCCATATCTCGCGAACGGATTGACCAATCCGCAACATTTCTGTTGCTTCTGAAAGTAGAAACTCGCACGATTACAACGGTATGCGTACTTCTCCCCTAGGCCGTTGTAGTCATTCGTTTCGAGCATCAGAACTGCGAAAATTTTGAGTTTCTCAAGCGTTTCTTATCTCCAAACTGCCATATCTCGCGAACGGATTGATCAATCCGCAAAATTTCTGTTGCATCTGAAAGTAGAAACTCGCCCGATTACAACGCTATGCGCACTTTTCCCCTAGGCGGTTCTGGTTATTCGTTTCGAGCATCAGAACTGCGAAAATTTTGAGTTTCTCAAGCGTTTCTTACCTCCAAACTGCCATATCTCGCGAACGGATTGACCAATCCGCAAAATTTCTGTTGCATCTGAAAGTAGAAACTCGCCCGATTACAACGGTAGGTGTAGTTTTCCCCTAGGCCGTTCTAGTTATTCGTTTCAAGCATCAGAACTGCGAAAATTTTGAGTTTCTCAAGCGTTTCTTACCTCCAAACTGCCATATCTCGCGAACGGATTGACCAATCCGCAAAATTTCTGTTGCATCTGAAAGTAGAAACTCGCCCGATTACAACGGTAGGTGTAGATTTCCACTAGGCCGTTCCAGTTATTCGTTTCGAGCATCAGAACTGCGAAAATTTTGAGTTTCTCAAGCGTTTCTTACCTCCAAACTGCCATATCTCATGAACGGATTGACCAATCCGCAAAATTTCTGTTGCATCTGAAAGTAGAAACTCGCCCGATTACAATGGTATGCGTACTTTTCCCCTATGCCGTTCTAGTTACTCGTTTCGAGCATCAGAACTGCGAAAATTTTGAGTTTCACAAGCGTTTCTTGTCTCCATACTGCCATATCTCGCGAACGGATTGATCAATCCGCAAAATTTCTGTTGCATCTGAAAGTAGAAACTCGCCCGATTGCAACGGTATGCGCACTTTTCCCCTAGGCCGTTCTAGTTATTGGTGTCGAGCATCAGAACTGTGAAAATTTTGAGTTTCTCAAGCGTTTCTTACCTCCAAACTACCATATCTCGCGAACGGATCGACCAATCCGCAAAATTTCTGTTGCTTCTGAAAGTAGAAACTCGCACGATTACAACGGTATGCGTACTTCTCCCCTAGGCCGTTGTAGTCATTCGTTTCGAGCATCAGAACTGCGAAAATTTTGAGTTTCTCAAGCGTTTCTTATCTCCAAACTGCCATATCTCGCGAACGGATTGATCAATCCGCAAAATTTCTGTTGCATCTGAAAGTAGAAACTCGCGCGATTACAACGGTAGGTGTAGTTTTCCCCTAGGCCGTTCTAGTTATTCGTTGCGAGCATCAGAACTGCGAAAATTTTGAGTTTCTCAAGCGTTTCTTACCTCCAAACTGCCTTATCTCGCGAACGGATTGACCAATCCGCAAAATTTCTGTTGCATCTGAAAGTAGAAACTCGCCCGATTACAACGGTATGCGTACTTTTCCCCTAGGCCGTTCTAGTTACTCGTTTCGAGCATCAGAACTGCGAAAATTTTGAGTTTCACAAGCGTTTCTTGTCTCCATACTGCCATATCTCGCGAACGGATTGATCAATCCGCAAAATTTCTGTTGCATCTGAAAGTAGAAACTCGCCCGATTACAACGGTATGCGCACTTTTCCCCTAGGCCGTTCTAGTTATTGGTGTCGAGCATCAGAACTGTGAAAATTTTGAGTTTCTCAAGCGTTTCTTACCTCCAAACTACCATATCTCGCGAACGGATCGACCAATCCGCAAAATTTCTGTTGCTTCTGAAAGTAGAAACTCGCACGATTACAACGGTATGCGTACTTCTCCCCTAGGCCGTTGTAGTCATTCGTTTCGAGCATCAGAACTGCGAAAATTTTGAGTTTCTCAAGCGTTTCTTACATCCAAACTGCCATATCTCGCGAACGGATTGACCAATCCGCAAAATTTCTGTTGCATCTGAAAGTAGAAACTCGCCCGATTACAACGGTAGGTGTAGTTTTCCCCTAGTCCGTTCTAGTTATTCGTTTCAAGCATCAGAACTGCGAAAATTTTGAGTTTCTCAAGCGTTTCTTACATCCAAACTGCCATATCTCGCGAACGGATTGACCAATCCGCAAAATTTCTGTTGCATCTGAAAGTAGAAACTCTTCCGATTACAACGGTAGGTGTAGTTTTCCCCTAGGCCGTTCTAGTTATTCGTTTCGAGCATCAGAACTGCGAAAATTTGGAGTTTCTCAAGCGTTTCTTACATCCAAACTGTCATATCTCGCGAACGCATTGATCAATCCGCAGAATTTCTGTTGCATCTGAAAGTAGAAACTCGCCCGATTACAACGGTATGCGCACTTTTCCCCTAGGCCGTTCTAGTTATTCGTTTCGAGCATCAGAACTGCGTAAATTTTGAGTTTCTCAAGCGTTTCTTACCTCCAAACTGCCATATCTCATGAACGGATTGACCAATCCGCAAAATTTCTGTTGCATCTGAAAGTAGAAACTCGCCCGATTACAATGGTATGCGTACTTTTCCCCTATGCCGTTCTAGTTACTCGTTTCGAGCATCAGAACTGCGAAAATTTTGAGTTTCTCAAGCGTTTCTTACCTCCAAACTGCCTTATCTCGCGAACGGATTGACCAATCCGCAAAATTTCTGTTGCATCTGAAAGTAGAAACTCGCCCGATTACAACGGTATGCGTACTTTTCCCCTAGGCCGTTCTAGTTACTCGTTTCGAGCATCAGAACTGCGAAAATTTTGAGTTTCACAAGCGTTTCTTGTCTCCATACTGCCATATCTCGCGAACGGATTGATCAATCCGCAAAATTTCTGTTGCATCTGAAAGTAGAAACTCGCCCGATTACAACGGTATGCGCACTTTTCCCCTAGGCCGTTCTAGTTATTGGTGTCGAGCATCAGAACTGTGAAAATTTTGAGTTTCTCAAGCGTTTCTTACATCCAAACTACCATATCTCGCGAACGGATCGACCAATCCGCAAAATTTCTGTTGCTTCTGAAAGTAGAAACTCGCACGATTACAACGGTATGCGTACTTCTCCCCTAGGCCGTTGTAGTCATTCGTTTTGAGCATCAGAACTGCGATAATTTTGAGTTTCTCAAGCGTTTCTTATCTCCAAACTGCCATATCTCGCGAACGGATTGATCAATCCGCAAAATTTCTGTTGCATCTGAAAGTAGAAACTCGCCCGATTACAACGCTATGCGCACTTTTCCCCTAGGCGGTTCTGGTTATTCGTTTCGAGCATCAGAACTGCGAAAATTTTGAGTTTCTCAAGCGTTTCTTACATCCAAACTGCCATATCTCGCGAACGGATTGATCAATCCGCAGAATTTATGTTGCATCTGAAAGTAGAAACTCGCCCGATTACAACGGTATGCGCACTTTTCCCCTAGGCCGTTCTAGTTATTCGTTTCGAGCATCAGAACTGCGAAAATTTTGAGTTTCTCAAGCGTTTCCTACCTCCAAACTGCCATATCTCGCGAACGGATTGACCAATCCGCAAAATTTCTGTTGCATCTGAAAGTAGAAACTCGCCCGATTACAACGGTAGGTGTAGTTTTCCCCTAGGCCGTTCCAGTTATTCGTTTCGAGCATCAGAACTGCGAAAATTTTGAGTTTCTCAAGCGTTTCTTACCTCCAAACTGCCATATCTCATGAACGGATTGACCAATCCGCAAAATTTCTGTTGCATCTGAAAGTAGAAACTCGCCCGATTACAATGGTATGCGTACTTTTCCCCTATGCCGTTCTAGTTACTCGTTTCGAGTATCAGAACTGCGAAAATTTTGAGTTTCTCAAGCGTTTCTTAACTCCAAACTGCCTTATCTCGCGAACGGATTGACCAATCCGCAAAATTTCTGTTGCATCTGAAAGTAGAAACTCGCCCGATTACAACGGTATGCGTACTTTTCCCCTAGGCCGTTCTAGTTACTCGTTTCGAGCATCAGAACTGCGAAAATTTGGAGTTTCACAAGCGTTTCTTGTCTCCATACTGCCATATCTCGCGAACGGATTGATCAATCCGCAAAATTTCTGTTGCATCTGAAAGTAGAAACTCGCCCGATTACAACGGTATGCGCACTTTTCCCCTAGGCCGTTCTAGTTATTGGTGTCGAGCATCAGAACTGTGAAAATTTTGAGTTTCTCAAGCGTTTCTTACCTCCAAACTACCATATCTCGCGAACGGATCGACCAATCCGCAAAATTTCTGTTGCTTCTGAAAGTAGAAACTCGCACGATTACAATGGTATGCGTACTTTTCCCCTAGTCCGTTCTAGTTATTCGTTTCAAGCATCAGAACTGCGAAAATTTTGAGTTTCTCAAGCGTTTCTTACATCCAAACTGCCATATCTCGCGAACGGATTGACCAATCCGCAAAATTTCTGTTGCATCTGAAAGTAGAAACTCTTCCGATTACAACGGTAGGTGTAGTTTTCCCCTAGGCCGTTCTAGTTATTCGTTTCGAGCATCAGAACTGCGAAAATTTGGAGTTTCTCAAGCGTTTCTTACATCCAAACTGTCATATCTCGCGAACGCATTGATCAATCCGCAGAATTTCTGTTGCATCTGAAAGTAGAAACTCGCCCGATTACAACGGTATGCGCACTTTTCCCCTAGGCCGTTCTAGTTATTCGTTTCGAGCATCAGAACTGCGAAAATTTTGAGTTTCTCAAGCGTTTCTTACCTCCAAACTGCCATATCTCGCGAACGGATTGACCAATCCGCAAAATTTCTGTTGCATCTGAAAGTAGAAACTCGCCCGATTACAACGGTAGGTGTAGTTTTCCCCTAGGCCGTTCCAGTTATTCGTTTCGAGCATCAGAACTGCGTAAATTTTGAGTTTCTCAAGCGTTTCTTACCTCCAAACTGCCATATCTCATGAACGGATTGACCAATCCGCAAAATTTCTGTTGCATCTGAAAGTAGAAACTCGCCCGATTACAATGGTATGCGTACTTTTCCCCTATGCCGTTCTAGTTACTCGTTTCGAGCATCAGAACTGCGAAAATTTTGAGTTTCTCAAGCGTTTCTTACCTCCAAACTGCCTTATCTCGCGAACGGATTGACCAATCCGCAAAATTTCTGTTGCATCTGAAAGTAGAAACTCGCCCGATTACAACGGTATGCGTACTTTTCCCCTAGGCCGTTCTAGTTACTCGTTTCGAGCATCAGAACTGCGAAAATTTTGAGTTTCACAAGCGTTTCTTGTCTCCATACTGCCATATCTCGCGAACGGATTGATCAATCCGCAAAATTTCTGTTGCATCTGAAAGTAGAAACTCGCCCGATTACAACGGTATGCGCACTTTTCCCCTAGGCCGTTCTAGTTATTGGTGTCGAGCATCAGAACTGTGAAAATTTTGAGTTTCTCAAGCGTTTCTTACATCCAAACTACCATATCTCGCGAACGGATCGACCAATCCGCAAAATTTCTGTTGCTTCTGAAAGTAGAAACTCGCACGATTACAACGGTATGCGTACTTCTCCCCTAGGCCGTTGTAGTCATTCGTTTCGAGCATCAGAACTGCGAAAATTTTGAGTTTCTCAAGCGTTTCTTATCTCCAAACTGCCATATCTCGCGAACGGATTGATCAATCCGCAAAATTTCTGTTGCATCTGAAAGTAGAAACTCGCCCGATTACAACGCTATGCGCACTTTTCCCCTAGGCGGTTCTGGTTATTCGTTTCGAGCATCAGAACTGCGAAAATTTTGAGTTTCTCAAGCGTTTCTTACATCCAAACTGCCATATCTCGCGAACGGATTGATCAATCCGCAGAATTTATGTTGCATCTGAAAGTAGAAACTCGCCCGATTACAACGGTATGCGCACTTTTCCCCTAGGCCGTTCTAGTTATTCGTTTCGAGCATCAGAACTGCGAAAATTTTGAGTTTCTCAAGCGTTTCCTACCTCCAAACTGCCATATCTCGCGAACGGATTGACCAATCCGCAAAATTTCTGTTGCATCTGAAAGTAGAAACTCGCCCGATTACAACGGTAGGTGTAGTTTTCCCCTAGGCCGTTCCAGTTATTCGTTTCGAGCATCAGAACTGCGAAAATTTTGAGTTTCTCAAGCGTTTCTTACCTCCAAACTGCCATATCTCATGAACGGATTGACCAATCCGCAAAATTTCTGTTGCATCTGAAAGTAGAAACTCGCCCGATTACAATGGTATGCGTACTTTTCCCCTATGCCGTTCTAGTTACTCGTTTCGAGTATCAGAACTGCGAAAATTTTGAGTTTCTCAAGCGTTTCTTACATCCAAACTGCCATATCTCGCGAACGGATTGACCAATCCGCAAAATTTCTGTTGCATCTGAAAGTAGAAACTCGCCCGATTACAACGCTATGCGCACTTTTCCCCTAGGCGGTTCTGGTTATTCGTTTCGAGCATCAGAACTGCGAAAATTTTCAGTTTCTCAAGCGTTTCTTACCTCCAAACTGCCATATCTCGCGAACGGATTGACCAATCCGCAAAATTTCTGTTGCATCTGAAAGTAGAAACTCGCCCGATTACAACGGTAGGTGTAGTTTTCCCCTAGGCCGTTCTAGTTATTCGTTTCAAGCATCAGAACTGCGAAAATTTTGAGTTTCTCAAGCGTTTCTTACATCCAAACTGCCATATCTCGCGAACGGATTGACCAATCCGCAAAATTTCTGTTGCATCTGAAAGTAGAAACTCTTCCGATTACAACGGTAGGTGTAGTTTTCCCCTAGGCCGTTCTAGTTATTCGTTTCGAGCATCAGAACTGCGAAAATTTTGAGTTTCTCAAGCGTTTCTTACATCCAAACTGCCATATCTCGCGAACGGATAGACCAATCCGCAAAATTTCTGTTGCATCTGAAAGTAGAAACTCGCCCGATTACAACGGTATGCGTACTTTTCCCCTAGGCCGTTCTAGTTATTCGTTTCGAGCATCAGAACTGCGAAAATTTTGAGTTACTCAAGCGTTTCTTACCTCCAAACTGCCATATCTCGCGAACGGATTGACCAATCCGCAAAATTTCTGTTGCATCTGAAAGTAGAAACTCGCCCGATTACAACGGTAGGTGTAGTTTTCCCCTAGGCCGTTCTAGTTATTCGTTTCGAGCATCAGAACTGCGAAAATTTTGAGTTTCTCAAGCGTTTCTTACATCCAAACTGCCATATCTCGCGAACGGATAGACCAATCCGCAAAATTTCTGTTGCATCTGAAAGTAGAAACTCGCCCGATTACAACGGTATGCGTACTTTTCCCCTAGGCCGTTCTAGTTATTCGTTTCGAGCATCAGAACTGCGAAAATTTTGAGTTACTCAAGCGTTTCTTACCTCCAAACTGCCATATCTCGCGAACGGATTGACCAATCCGCAAAATTTCTGTTGCATCTGAAAGTAGAAACTCGCCCGATTACAACGGTATGCGTACTTTTCCCCTAGGCCGTTCTAGTTACTCGTTTCGAGCATCAGAACTGCGAAAATTTTGAGTTTCTCAAGCGTTACTTATCTCCAAACTGCCATATCTCGCGAACGGATTGATCAATCCGCAAAATTTCTGTTGCATCTGAAAGTAGAAACTCGCCCGATTACAACGGTATGCGTACTTTTCCGCTAGGCCGTTCTAGTTATTCGTTTCGAGCATCAGAACTGCGAAAATTTTGAGTTTCTCAAGCGTTTCTTACCTCCAAACTGCCATATCTCGCGAACGGATTGACCAATCCGCAAAATTTCTGTTGCATCTGAAAGTAGAAACTCGCCCGATTACAACGGTATGCGTACTTTTCCCCTAGGCCGTTCTAGTTACTCGTTTTGAGCATCAGAACTGCGAAAATTTTGAGTTTCTCAAGCGTTTCTTATCTCCAAACTGCCATATCACGCGAACGGATTGATCAATCCGCAAAATTGCTGTTGCATCTGAAAGTAGAAACTCGCCCGATTACAACGGTATGCGCACTTTTCCCCTAGGCCGTTCTAGTTATTCGTGTCGAGCATCAGAACTGCGAAAATTTTGAGTTTCTCAAGCGTTTCTTATCTCCAAACTGCCATATCTCGAGAACGGATTGATCAATTCGCAAAATTTCTGTTGCTTCTGAAAGTAGAAACTCGCCCGATTACAACGGTATGCGTACTTCTCCCCTAGGCCGTTGTAGTCATTCGTTTCGAGCATCAGAACTGCGAAAATTTTGAGTTTCTCAAGCGTTTCTTATTTCCAAACTGCCATATCTCGCGAACGGATTGATCAATCCGCAAAATTTCTGTTGCATCTGAAAGTAGAAACTCCCCCGATTACAAAGGTATGCGCACTTTTCCCCTAGGCGGTTCTAGTTATTCGTTTCGAGCATCAGAACTGCGAAAATTTTGAGTTTCTCAAGCGTTTCTTACCTCCAAACTGCCATATCTCGCGAACGGATTGAACAATCCCCAAAATTTCTGTTGCATCTGAAAGTAGAAACTCGCGCGATTACAACGGTAGGTGTAGTTTTCCCCTAGGCCGTTCTAGTTATTCGTTGCGAGCATCAGAACTGCGCAAATTTTGAGTTTCTCAAGCGTTTCTTACCTCCAAACTGCCATATCTCGCAAACGGATAGACCAATCCGCAAAATTTCTATTGCATCTGAAAGTAGAAACTCGCCCGATTACAACGGTATGTGTAGTTTTCCCCTAGGCCGTTCCAGTTATTCGTTTCGAGAATCAGAACTGCGAAAATTTAGAGTTTCCCAAGCGTTTCTTACCTCCAAGCTGCCATATTTCGCGAACGGATAGACCAATCCGCAAAATTTCTATTGCATCTGAAAGTAGAAACTCGCCCGATTACAACGGTATGTGTAGTTTTCCCCTAGGCCGTTCCAGTTATTCGTTTCGAGCATCAGAACTGCGAAAATTTTGAGTTGCTCAAGCGTTTCTTACCTCCAAACTGCCATATCTCATGAACGGATTGACCAATCCGCAAAATTTCTGTTGCATCTGAAAGTAGAAACTCGCCCGATTACAACGGTAGGTGTAGATTTCCCCTAGGCCGTTCCAGTTATTCGTTTCGAGCATCAGAACTGCGAAAATTTTGAGTTTCTCAAGCGTTTCTTACATCCAAACTGCCATATCTCGCGAACGGATAGACCAATCCGCAAAATTTCTATTGCATCTGAAAGCAGAACCTCGCCCGATTACAACGGTATGCGTGCTTTTCCCCTATGCCGTTCTAGTTACTCGTTTCGAGCATCAGAACTGCGAAAATTTTGAGTTTCTCAAGCGTTTCTTATTTCCAAACTGCCATATCTCGCGAACGGATAGACCAATCCGCAAAATTTCTGTTGCATCTGAAAGTAGAAACTCGCCCGATTACAACGGTATGCGTACTTTTCCCCTAGGCCGTTCTAGTTATTCGTTTCGAGCATCAGAACTGCGAAAATTTTGAGTTACTCAAGCGTTTCTTACCTCCAAACTGCCATATCTCGCGAACGGATTGACCAATCCGCAAAATTTCTGTTGCATCTGAAAGTAGAAACTCGCCCGATTACAACGGTATGCGTACTTTTCCCCTAGGCCGTTCTAGTTACTCGTTTCGAGCATCAGAACTGCGAAAATTTTGAGTTTCTCAAGCGTTACTTATCTCCAAACTGCCATATCTCGCGAACGGATTGATCAATCCGCAAAATTTCTGTTGCATCTGAAAGTAGAAACTCGCCCGATTACAACGGTATGCGTACTTTTCCGCTAGGCCGTTCTAGTTATTCGTTTCGAGCATCAGAACTGCGAAAATTTTGAGTTTCTCAAGCGTTTCTTACCTCCAAACTGCCATATCTCGCGAACGGATTGACCAATCCGCAAAATTTCTGTTGCATCTGAAAGTAGAAACTCGCCCGATTACAACGGTATGCGTACTTTTCCCCTAGGCCGTTCTAGTTACTCGTTTTGAGCATCAGAACTGCGAAAATTTTGAGTTTCTCAAGCGTTTCTTATCTCCAAACTGCCATATCACGCGAACGGATTGATCAATCCGCAAAATTGCTGTTGCATCTGAAAGTAGAATCTCGCCCGATTACAACGGTATGCGCACTTTTCCCCTAGGCCGTTCTAGTTATTCGTGTCGAGCATCAGAACTGCGAAAATTTTGAGTTTCTCAAGCGTTTCTTATCTCCAAACTGCCATATCTCGCGAACGGATTGATCAATCCGCAAAATTTCTGTTGCTTCTGAAAGTAGAAACTCGCCCGATTACAACGGTATGCGTACTTCTCCCCTAGGCCGTTGTAGTCATTCGTTTCGAGCATCAGAACTGCGAAAATTTTGAGTTTCTCAAGCGTTTCTTATTTCCAAACTGCCATATCTCGCGAACGGATTGATCAATCCGCAAAATTTCTGTTGCATCTGAAAGTAGAAACTCCCCCGATTACAAAGGTATGCGCACTTTTCCCCTAGGCGGTTCTAGTTATTCGTTTCGAGCATCAGAACTGCGAAAATTTTGAGTTTCTCAAGCGTTTCTTACCTCCAAACTGCCATATCTCGCGAACGGATTGAACAATCCCCAAAATTTCTGTTGCATCTGAAAGTAGAAACTCGCGCGATTACAACGGTAGGTGTAGTTTTCCCCTAGGCCGTTCTAGTTATTCGTTGCGAGCATCAGAACTGCGCAAATTTTGAGTTTCTCAAGCGTTTCTTACCTCCAAACTGCCATATCTCGCAAACGGATAGACCAATCCGCAAAATTTCTATTGCATCTGAAAGTAGAAACTCGCCCGATTACAACGGTATGTGTAGTTTTCCCCTAGGCCGTTCCAGTTATTCGTTTCGAGAATCAGAACTGCGAAAATTTAGAGTTTCCCCAGCGTTTCTTACCTCCAAGCTGCCATATTTCGCGAACGGATAGACCAATCCGCAAAATTTCTATTGCATCTGAAAGTAGAAACTCGCCCGATTACAACGGTATGTGTAGTTTTCCCCTAGGCCGTTCCAGTTATTCGTTTCGAGCATCAGAACTGCGAAAATTTTGAGTTGCTCAAGCGTTTCTTACCTCCAAACTGCCATATCTCATGAACGGATTGACCAATCCGCAAAATTTCTGTTGCATCTGAAAGTAGAAACTCGCCCGATTACAACGGAATGCGCACTTTTCCCCTAGGCGGTCCTAGTTATTCGTTTCGAGCATCAGAACTGCGAAAATTTTGAGTTTCTCAAGCGTTTCTTACATCCAAACTGCCATATCTCGCGAACGGATTGACCAATCCGCAAAATTTCGGTTGCATCTGAAAGCAGAAACTCGCCCGATTACAACGGTATGCGTACTTTTCCCCTATGCCGTCCTAGTTACTCGTTTCGAGCATCAGAACTGCGAAAATTTTGAGTTTCTGAAGCGTTTCTTATTTCCAAACTGCCATATCTCGCGGACGGATTGACCAATCCGCAAAATTTCTGTTGCATCTGAAAGTAGAAACTCGCCCGATTACAACGGTATGCGTACTTTTCCCCTAGGCCGTTCTAGTTATTCGTTTCGAGCATCAGAACTGCGAAAATTTTGAGTTTCTCAAGCGTTTCTTACCTCCAAACTGCCATATCTCGCGAACGGATTGACCAATCCGCAAAATTTCTGTTGCATCTGAGAGTAGAAACTCGCCCGATTACAACGGTATGCGTACTTTTCCCCTAGGCCGTTCTAGTTACTCGTTTCGAGCATCAGAACTGCGAAAATTTTGAGTTTCTCAAGCGTTTCTTATCTCCAAACTGCCATATCTCGCGAACGGATTGATCAATCGGCAAAATTTCTATTCCATCTGAAAGTAGAAACTCGCCCGATTACAACGGTATGCGCACTTTTCCCCTAGGCCGTTCTACTTATTCGTGTCGAGCATCAGAACTGCGAAAATTTTGAGTTTCTCAAGCGTTTCTTACCTCCAAACTACCATATCTCGCGAACGGATCGACCAATCCGCAAAATTTCTGTTGCTTCTGAAAGTAGAAACTCGCCCGATTACAACGGTATGCGTACTTCTCCCCTAGGCCGTTGTAGTCATTCGTTTCGAGCATCAGAACTGCGAAAATTTTGAGTTTCTCAAGCGTTTCTTATCTCCAAACTGCCATATCTCGCGAACGGATTGATCAATCCGCAAAATTTCTGTTGCATCTGAAAGTAGAAACTCGCCCGATTACAACGGTGGGTGTAGTTTTCCCCTAGGCCGTTCTAGTTATTCGTTTCGAGCATCAGAACTGCGAAAATTTTGAGTTACTCAAGCGTTTCTTACCTCCAAACTGCCATATCTCGCGAACGGATTGACCAATCCGCAAAATTTCTGTTGCATCTGAAAGTAGAAACTCGCCCGATTACAACGGTATGCGTACTTTTCCCCTAGGCCGTTCTATTAGGTGGACCGGAAAGTAATGTCGTTTCTGCGCATGTCACTATTTGATTGTCATTTGTCAGCTCATTGTGTACATTAAAGTCGTAGCAAAGACATTCTGAGGTTATAGTGACTTGTTTAGTTGTAAATAATTAAATTTAAAATTTTTCTTTACAATTTTGGGTGAAATGGCCAGCCAAATACCAGAAGAGGTACATATCCGGCATTGCATGCTTTTTGAGTTTCGCAAGGGTAGTAACGCAACAGTTGCTACCAAAAACATTTGCGATGTTTATCCAAATGCATTAGACGTTCGTAAATGCCAAAGGTGGTTTTCCAAGTTCAAATCCGGTAATTTTGATCTTTCCGACTCGTATCGATCAGGAAGACCAACAACGTTAGACAATGACGTGTTAAGTGCGGAAGTGGAAGCAAATCCGTGTCAGACAATCGAGGAATTGTCAAACAGTCTTAACCAACCTTGGTCGACCATCCAAGAACATTTGCAGCAGATTGGGAAAGTAAGCAGAGCAGGTGTTTGGGTCCCGCATAATCTGTCCGAAGAGAACAAGGCTAACCGATCCACCACATGCAACTTATTGCTTCAACGGCACAATACAGAAGCGTTTTTTGATCGCTTGATCACCGGAGATGAAAAGTGGGTTCTTTATGATAATCCAAAACGCAAAAGGCAGTGGCTCTCTCCAAATGAATCGCCACAAAGTACTGCTAAGCCAGGTTTACACCCCAAAAAGGCCCTTTTGTGTGTTTGGTGGAGTATTCGCGGCGTTGTTCATTTTGAAGTGCTGAAACCTGGACAGACTGTGAATGCAGACCTTTACTGTGAACAATTAGATCGTGTAAATAAATCTTTAATTGAAAAGTGGCCAGCGATTGTCAACAGAAAAGGCGTTATTCTGCAAGACGATAATGCAAGACCGCACTGCGCAAGACGAACCTTGGCAAAAATTAATGAATTGGGGTGGGAGGTACTGCCTCACCCACCATACTCGCCCGATGTTGCACCATCGGATTTCCATTTATTCCGATCGCTTCAACACTTTCTAAGTGGCAAAAGATTTGCAAATTTGGATGATATTCAAAATGCCATCTCTGTATATTTTGCTCAAAAACCAATTGATTTTTATCGATCCGGCATTGAAAATTTGCACACTAGATGGCAAAAGGTTGTTGATAATGAGGGTGATTATATCATTGATTAAAAATAAAAACTCGTTAAAAATTTATGTATTTGAATTTAATGTCGGGAAACGACATTACTTTCCGGTCCCCCTAATAGTTACTCGTTTCGAGCATCAGAACTGC
Organism: Ptiloglossa arizonensis; assembly: GCF_051014685.1. Classification (NCBI taxonomy): domain Eukaryota; kingdom Metazoa; phylum Arthropoda; class Insecta; order Hymenoptera; family Colletidae; genus Ptiloglossa; species Ptiloglossa arizonensis. Next base: position 1,464,562 of record NW_027478422.1, read on the forward strand.
GAAAATTTTGAGTTTCTCAAGCGTTACTTATCTCCAAACTGCCATATCTCGCGAACGGATCGACCAATCCGCAAAATTTCTGTTGCTTCTGAAAGTAGAAACTCGCACGATTACTACGGTATGCGTACTTCTCCCCTAGGCCGTTGTAGTCATTCGTTTCGAGCATCAGAACTGCGAAAATTTTGAGTTTCTCAAGCGTTTCTTACCTCCAAACTGCCTTATCTCGCGAACGGATCGACCAATCCGCAAAATTTCTGTTGCTTCTGAAAGTAGAAACTCGCACGATTACAACGGTATGCGCACTTTTCCCCTAGGCCGTTCTAGTTACTCGTTTCGAGCATCAGAACTGCGAAAATTTTGAGTTTCACAAGCGTTTCTTGTCTCCATACTGCCATATCTCGCGAACGGATTGATCAATCCGCAAAATTTCTGTTGCATCTGAAAGTAGAAACTCGCCCGATTACAACGGTATGCGCACTTTTCCCCTAGGCCGTTCTAGTTATTGGTGTCGAGCATCAGAACTGTGAAAATTTTGAGTTTCTCAAGCGTTTCTTACCTCCAAACTACCATATCTCGCGAACGGATCGACCAATCCGCAAAATTTCTGTTGCTTCTGAAAGTAGAAACTCGCACGATTACAACGGTATGCGCACTTTTCCCCTAGGCCGTTCTAGTTATTGGTGTCGAGCATCAGAACTGTGAAAATTTTGAGTTTCTCAAGCGTTTCTTACCTCCAAACTACCATATCTCGCGAACGGATCGACCAATCCGCAAAATTTCTGTTGCTTCTGAAAGTAGAAACTCGCACGATTACAACGGTATGCGTACTTCTCCCCTAGGCCGTTGTAGTCATTCGTTTCGAGCATCAGAACTGCGAAAATTTTGAGTTTCTCAAGCGTTTCTTATCTCCAAACTGCCATATCTCGCGAACGGATTGATCAATCCGCAAAGTTTCTGTTGCATCTGAAAGTAGAAACTCGCCCGATTACAACGCTATGCGCACTTTTCCCCTAGGCGGTTCTGGTTATTCGTTTCGAGCATCAGAACTGCGAAAATTTTGAGTTTCTCAAGCGTTTCTTACCTCCAAACTGCCATATCTCGCGAACGGATTGACCAATCCGCAAAATTTCTGTTGCATCTGAAAGTAGAAACTCGCCCGATTACAACGGTAGGTGTAGTTTTCCCCTAGTCCGTTCTAGTTATTCGTTTCAAGCATCAGAACTGCGAAAATTTTGAGTTTCTCAAGCGTTTCTTACATCCAAACTGCCATATCTCGCGAACGGATTGACCAATCCGCAATATTTCTGTTGCATCTGAAAGTAGAAACTCTTCCGATTACAACGGTAGGTGTAGTTTTCCCCTAGGCCGTTCTAGTTATTCGTTTCGAGCATCAGAACTGCGAAAATTTTGAGTTTCTCAAGCGTTTCTTACATCCAAACTGTCATATCTCGCGAACGGATTGATCAATCCGCAGAATTTCTGTTGCATCTGAAAGTAGAAACTCGCCCGATTACAACGGTATGCGCACTTTTCCCCTAGGCCGTTCTAGTTATTCGTTTCGAGCATCAGAACTGCGAAAATTTTGAGTTTCTCAAGCGTTTCTTACCTCCAAACTACCTTATCTCGCGAACGGATTGACCAATCCGCAAAATTTCTGTTGCATCTGATAGTAGAAACTCGCCCGATTACAACGGTATGCGTACTTTTCCCCTAGGCCGTTCTAGTTACTCGTTTCGAGCATCAGAACTGCGAAAATTTTGAGTTTCACAAGCGTTTCTTGTCTCCATACTGCCATATCTCGCGAACGGATTGATCAATCCGCAAAATTTCTGTTGCATCTGAAAGTAGAAACTCGCCCGATTACAACGGTATGCGCACTTTTCCCCTAGGCCGTTCTAGTTATTGGTGTCGAGCATCTGAACTGTGAAAATTTTGAGTTTCTCAAGCGTTTCTTACCTCCAAACTACCATATCTCGCGAACGGATCGACCAATCCGCAAAATTTCTGTTGCTTCTGAAAGTAGAAACTCGCACGATTACAACGGTATGCGTACTTCTCCCCTAGGCCGTTGCAGTCATTCGTTTCGAGCATCAGAACTGCGATAATTTTGAGTTTCTCAAGCGTTTCTTATCTCCAAACTGCCATATCTCGCGAAAGGATTGATCAATCCGCAAAATTTCTGTTGCATCTGAAAGTAGAAACTCGCCCGATTACAACGCTATGCGCACTTTTCCCCTAGGCGGTTCTGGTTATTCGTTTCGAGCATCAGAACTGCGAAAATTTTGAGTTTCTCAAGCGTTTCTTACATCCAAACTGCCATATCTCGCGAACGGATTGATCAATCCGCAGAATTTCTGTTGCATCTGAAAGTAGAAACTCGCCCGATTACAACGGTATGGGCACTTTTCCCCTAGGCCGTTCTAGTTATTCGTTTCGAGCATCAGAACTGCGAAAATTTTGAGTTTCTCAAGCGTTTCTTACCTCCAAACTGCCATATCTCGCGAACGGATTGACCAATCCGCAAAATTTCTGTTGCATTTGAAAGTAGAAACTCGCCCGATTACAACGGTAGGTGTAGTTTTCCGCTAGGCCGTTCCAGTTATTCGTTTCGAGCATCAGAACTGCGAAAATTTAGAGTTTCTCAAGCGTTTCTTACCTCCAAACTGCCATATCTCATGAACGGATTGACCAATCCGCAAAATTTCTGTTGCATCTGAAAGTAGAAACTCGCCCGATTACAATGGTATGCGTACTTTTCCCATATGCCGTTCTAGTTACTCGTGTCGAGTATCAGAACTGCGAAAATTTTGAGTTTCTCAAGCGTTTCTTAACTCCAAACTGCCTTATCTCGCGAACGGATTGACCAATCCGCAAAATTTCTGTTGCATCTGAAAGTAGAAACTCGCCCGATTACAACGGTATGCGTACTTTTCCCCTAGGCCGTTCTAGTTACTCGTTTCGAGCATCAGAACTGCGAAAATTTTGAGTTTCACAAGCGTTTCTTGTCTCCATACTGCCATATCTCGCGAACGGATTGATCAATCCGCAAAATTTCTGTTGCATCTGAAAGTAGAAACTCGCCCGATTACAACGGTATGCGCACTTTTCCCCTAGGCCGTTCTGGTTATTCGTTTCGAGCATCAGAACTGCGAAAATTTTGAGTTTCTCAAGCGTTTCTTACCTCCAAACTGCCATATCTCGCGAACGGATTGACCAATCCGCAAAATTTCTGTTGCATCTGAAAGTAGAAACTCGCCCGATTACAACGGTATGCGTACTTTTCCCCTAGGCCGTTCTAGTTACTCGTTTCGAGCATCAGAACTGCGAAAATTTTGAGTTTCTCAAGCGTTTCTTACATCCAAACTGCCATATCTCTCGAACGGATAGACCTATCCGCAAAATTTCTATTGCATCTGAAAGCAGAACCTCGCCCGATTACAACGGTATGCGTGCTTTTCCCCTATGCCGTTCTAGTTACTCGTTTCGAGCATCAGAATTGCGAAAATTTTGAGTTTCTCAAGCGTTTCTTATTTCCAAACTGCCATATCTCGCGAACGGATAGACCAATCCGCAAAATTTCTGTTGCATCTGAAAGTAGAAACTCGCCCGATTACAACGGTATGCGTACTTTTCCCCTAGGCCGTTCTAGTTATTCGTTTCGAGCATCAGAACTGCGAAAATTTTGAGTTACTCAAGCGTTTCTTACCTCCAAACTGCCATATCTCGCGAACGGATTGACCAATCCGCAAAATTTCTGTTGCATCTGAAAGTAGAAACTCGCCCGATTACAGCGGTTTGCGTACTTTTCCCCTAGGCCGTTCTAGTTACTCGTTTCGAGCATCAGAACTGCGAAAATTTTGAGTTTCTCAAGCGTTACTTATCTCCAAACTGCCATATCTCGCGAACGGATTGATCAATCCGCAAAATTTCTGTTGCATCTGAAAGTAGAAACTCGCCCGATTACAACGGTATGCGTACTTTTCCGCTAGGCCGTTCTAGTTATTCGTTTCGAGCATCAGAACTGCGAAAATTTTGAGTTTCTCAAGCGTTTCTTACCTCCAAACTGCCATATCTCGCGAACGGATTGACCAATCCGCAAAATTTCTGTTGCATCTGAAAGTAGAAACTCGCCCGATTACAACGGTATGCGTACTTCTCCCCTAGGCCGTTGTAGTCATTCGTTTCGAGCATCAGAACTGCGAAAATTTTGAGTTTCTCAAGCGATTCTTATTTCCAAACTGCCATATCTCGCGAACGGATTGATCAATCCGCAAAATTTCTGTTGCATCTGAAAGAAGAAACTCCCCCGATTACAAAGGTATGCGCACTTTTCCCCTAGGCGGTTCTAGTTATTCGTTTCGAGCATCAGAACTGCGAAAATTTTGAGTTTCTCAAGCGTTTCTTACCTCCAAACTGCCATATCTCGCGAACGGATTGAACAATCCGCAAAATTTCTGTTGCATCTGAAAGTAGAAACTCGCCCGATTACAACGGTAGGTGTAGTTTTCCCCTAGGCCGTTCTAGTTATTCGTTGCGAGCATCAGAACTGCGCAAATTTTGAGTTTCTCAAGCGTTTCTTACCTCCAAACTGCCATATCTCGCAAACGGATAGACCAATCCGCAAAATTTCTATTGCATCTGAAAGTAGAAACTCGCCCGATTACAACGGTATGTGTAGTTTTCCCCTAGGCCGTTCCAGTTATTCGTTTCGAGAATCAGAACTTCGAAAATTTAGAGTTTCCCAAGCGTTTCTTACCTCCAAACTGCCATATTTCGCGAACGGATAGACCAATCCGCAAAATTTCTATTGCATCTGAAAGTAGAAACTCGCCCGATTACAACGGTATGTGTAGTTTTCCACTAGGCCGTTCCAGTTATTCGTTTCGAGCATCAGAACTGCGAAAATTTTGAGTTGCTCAAGCGTTTCTTACCTCCAAACTGCCATATCTCATGAACGGATTGACCAATCCGCAAAATTTCTGTTGCATCTGAAAGTAGAAACTCGCCCGATTACAACGGAATGCGCACTGTTCCCCTAGGCGGTTCTAGTTATTCGTTTCGAGCATCAGAACTGCGAAAATTTTGAGTTTCTCAAGCGTTTCTTACATCCAAACTGCCATATCTCGCGAACGGATTGACCAATCCCCAAAATTTCGGTTGCATCTGAAAGCAGAAACTCGCCCGATTACAACGGTATGCGTACTTTTCCCCTATGCCGTCCTAGTTACTCGTTTCGAGCATCAGAACTGCGAAAATTTTGACTTTCTGAAGCGTTTCTTATTTCCAAACTGCCATATCTCGCGGACGGATTGACCAATCCGCAAAATTTCTGTTGCATCTGAAAGTAGAAACTCGCCCGATTACAACGGTATGCGTACTTTTCCCCTAGGCCGTTCTAGTTATTCGTTTCGAGCATCAGAACTGCGAAAATTTTGAGTTTCTCAAGCGTTTCTTACCTCCAAACTGCCATATCTCGCGAACGGATTGACCAATCCGCAAAATTTCTGTTGCATCTGAGAGTAGAAACTCGCCCGATTACAACGGTATGCGTACTTTTCCCCTAGGCCGTTCTAGTTACTCGTTTCGAGCATCAGAACTGCGAAAATTTTGAGTTTCTCAAGCGTTTCTTATCTCCAAACTGCCATATCTCGCGAACGGATTGATCAATCGGCAAAATTTCTGTTGCATCTGAAAGTAGAAACTCGCCCGATTACAACGGTATGCGCACTTTTCCCCTAGGACGTTCTACTTATTCGTGTCGAGCATCAGAACTGCGAAAATTTTGAGTTTCTCAAGCGTTTCTTACCTCCAAACTGCCATATCTCGCGAACGGATAGACCAATCCGCAAAATTTCTATTGCATCTGAAAGCAGAACCTCGCCCGATTACAACGGTATGCGTGCTTTTCCCCTATGCCGTTCTAGTTACTCGTTTCGAGCATCAGAACTGCGAAAATTTTGAGTTTCACAAGCGTTTCTTGTCTCCATACTGCCATATCTCGCGAACGGATTGATCAATCCGCAAAATTTCTGTTGCATCTGAAAGTAGAAACTCGCCAGATTACAACGGTATGCGCACTTTTCCCCTAGGCCGTTCTGGTTATTCGTTTCGAGCATCAGAACTGCGAAAATTTTGAGTTTCTCAAGCGTTTCTTACCTCCAAACTGCCATATCTCGCGAACGGATTGACCAATCCGCAAAATTTCTGTTGCATCTGAAAGTAGAAACTCGCCCGATTACAAAGGTAGGTGTAGTTTTCCCCTAGGCCGTTCCAGTTATTCGTTTCGAGCATCAGAACTGCGAAAATTTAGAGTTCCTCAAGCGTTTCTTACCTCCAAACTGCCATATCTCATGAACGGATTGACCAATCCGCAAAATTTCTGTTGCATCTGAAAGTAGAAACTCGCCCGATTACAATGGTATGCGTACTTTTCCCATATGCCGTTCTAGTTACTCGTTTCGAGTATCAGAACTGCGAAAATTTTGAGTTTCTCAAGCGTTTCTTAACTCCAAACTGCCTTATCTCGCGAACGGATTGACCAATCCGCAAAATTTCTGTTGCATCTGAAAGTAGAAACTCGCCCGATTACAACGGTATGCGTACTTTTCCCCTATGCCGTTCTAGTTACTCGTTTCGAGCATCAGAACTGCGAAAATTTTGAGTTTCACAAGCGTTTCTTGTCTCCATACTGCCATATCTCGCGAACGGATTGATCAATCCGCAAAATTTCTGTTGCATCTGAAAGTAGAAACTCGCCCGATTACAACGGTATGCGCACTTTTCCCCTAGGCCGTTCTGGTTATTCGTTTCGAGCATCAGAACTGCGAAAATTTTGAGTTTCTCAAGCGTTTCTTACATCCAAACTGCCATATCTCTCGAACGGATAGACCAATCCGCAAAATTTCTATTGCATCTGAAAGCAGAACCTCGCCCGATTACAACGGTATGCGTGCTTTTCCCCTATGCCGTTCTAGTTACTCGTTTCGAGCATCAGAACTGCGAAAATTTTGAGTTTCTCAAGCGTTTCTTATTTCCAAACTGCCATATCTCGCGAACGGATAGACCAATCCGCAAAATTTCTGTTGCATCTGAAAGTAGAAACTCGCCCGATTACAACGGTATGCGTACTTTTCCCCTAGGCCGTTCTAGTTATTCGTTTCGAGCATCAGAACTGCGAAAATTTTGAGTTACTCAAGCGTTTCTTACCTCCAAACTGCCATATCTCGCGTACGGATTGACCAATCCGCAAAATTTCTGTTGCATCTGAAAGTAGAAACTCGCCCGATTACAGCGGTTTGCGTACTTTTCCCCTAGGCCGTTCTAGTTACTCGTTTCGAGCATCAGAACTGCGAAAATTTTGAGTTTCTCAAGCGTTTCTTATTTCCAAACTGCCATATCTCGCGAACGGATAGACCAATCCGCAAAATTTCTGTTGCATCTGAAAGTAGAAACTCGCCCGATTACAACGGTATGCGTACTTTTCCCCTAGGCCGTTCTAGTTATTCGTTTCGAGCATCAGAACTGCGAAAATTTTGAGTTACTCAAGCGTTTCTTACCTCCAAACTGCCATATCTCGCGAACGGATAGACCAATCCGCAAAATTTCTGTTGCATCTGAAAGTAGAAACTCGCCCGATTACAACGGTATGCGTACTTTTCCCCTAGGCGGTTCTAGTTATTCGTTTCGAGCATCAGAACTGCGAAAATTTTGAGTTTCTCAAGCGTTTCTTACCTCCAAACTGCCATATCTCGCGAACGGATTGAACAATCCGCAAAATTTCTGTTGCATCTGAAAGTAGAAACTCGCCCGATTACAACGGTAGGTGTAGTTTTCCCCTAGGCCGTTCTAGTTATTCGTTGCGAGCATCAGAACTGCGCAAATTTTGAGTTTCTCAAGCGTTTCTTACCTCCAAACTGCCATATCTCGCAAACGGATAGACCAATCCGCAAAATTTCTATTGCATCTGAAAGTAGAAACTCGCCCGATTACAACGGTATGTGTAGTTTTCCCCTAGGCCGTTCCAGTTATTCGTTTCGAGAATCAGAACTGCGAAAATTTTGAGTTTCTCAAGCGTTTCTTACATCCAAACTGCCATATCTCGCGAACGGATTGACCAATCCCCAAAATTTCGGTTGCATCTGAAAGCAGAAACTCGCCCGATTACAACGGTATGCGTACTTTTCCCCTATGCCGTCCTAGTTACTCGTTTCGAGCATCAGAACTGCGAAAATTTTGACTTTCTGAAGCGTTTCTTATTTCCAAACTGCCATATCTCGCGGACGGATTGACCAATCCGCAAAATTTCTGTTGCATCTGAAAGTAGAAACTCGCCCGATTACAACGGTATGCGTACTTTTCCCCTAGGCCGTTCTAGTTATTCGTTTCGAGCATCAGAACTGCGAAAATTTTGAGTTTCTCAAGCGTTTCTTACCTCCAAACTGCCATATCTCGCGAACGGATTGACCAATCCGCAAAATTTCTGTTGCATCTGAGAGTAGAAACTCGCCCGATTACAACGGTATGCGTACTTTTCCCCTAGGCCGTTCTAGTTACTCGTTTCGAGCATCAGAACTGCGAAAATTTTGAGTTTCTCAAGCGTTTCTTACCTCCAAACTGCCATATCTCGCGAACGGATTGACCAATCCGCAAAATTTCTGTTGCATCTGAAAGTAGAAACTCGCCCGATTACAACGGTATGCGTTCTTCTCCCCTAGGCCGTTGTAGTCATTCGTTTCGAGCATCAGAACTGCGAAAATTTTGAGTTTCTCAAGCGTTTCTTATTTCCAAACTGCCATATCTCGCGAACGGATTGATCAATCCGCAAAATTTCTGTTGCATCTGAAAGTAGAAACTCCCCCGATTACAAAGGTATGCGCACTTTTCCCCTAGGCGGTTCTAGTTATTCGTTTCGAGCATCAGAACTGCGAAAATTTTGAGTTTCTCAAGCGTTTCTTACCTCCAAACTGCCATATCTCGCGAACGGATTGAACAATCCGCAAAATTTCTGTTGCATCTGAAAGTAGAAACTCGCCCGATTACAACGGTAGGTGTAGTTTTCCCCTAGGCCGTTCTAGTTATTCGTTGCGAGCATCAGAACTGCGCAAATTTTGAGTTTCTCAAGCGTTTCTTACCTCCAAACTGCCATATCTCGCAAACGGATAGACCAATCCGCAAAATTTCTATTGCATCTGAAAGTAGAAACTCGCCCGATTACAACGGTATGTGTAGTTTTCCCCTAGGCCGTTCCAGTTATTCGTTTCGAGAATCAGAACTTCGAAAATTTAGAGTTTCCCAACCGTTTCTTACCTCCAAACTGCCATATTTCGCGAACGGATAGACCAATCCGCAAAATTTCTATTGCATCTGAAAGTAGAAACTCGCCCGATTACAACGGTATGTGTAGTTTTCCCCTAGGCCGTTCCAGTTATTCGTTTCGAGCATTAGAACTGCGAAAATTTTGAGTTGCTCAAGCGTTTCTTACCTCCAAACTGCCATATCTCATGAACGGATTGACCAATCCGCAAAATTTCTGTTGCATCTGAAAGTAGAAACTCGCCCGATTACAACGGAATGCGCACTGTTCCCCTAGGCGGTTCTAGTTATTCGTTTCGAGCATCAGAACTGCGAAAATTTTGAGTTTCTCAAGCGTTTCTTACATCCAAACTGCCATATCTCGCGAACGGATTGACCAATCCCCAAAATTTCGGTTGCATCTGAAAGCAGAAACTCGCCCGATTACAACGGTATGCGTACTTTTCCCCTATGCCGTCCTAGTTACTCGTTTCGAGCATCAGAACTGCGAAAATTTTGAGTTTCTGAAGCGTTTCTTATTTCCAAACTGCCATATCTCGCGGACGGATTGACCAATCCGCAAAATTTCTGTTGCATCTGAAAGTAGAAACTCGCCCGATTACAACGGTATGCGTACTTTTCCCCTAGGCCGTTCTAGTTATTCGTTTCGAGCATCAGAACTGCGAAAATTTTGAGTTTCTCAAGCGTTTCTTACCTCCAAACTGCCATATCTCGCGAACGGATAGACCAATCCGCAAAATTTCTATTGCATCTGAAAGTAGAAACTCGCCCGATTACAACGGTATGTGTAGTTTTCCCCTAGGCCGTTCCAGTTATTCGTTTCGAGAATCAGAACTTCGAAAATTTAGAGTTTCCCAAGCGTTTCTTACCTCCAAACTGCCATATTTCGCGAACGGATAGACCAATCCGCAAAATTTCTATTGCATCTGAAAGTAGAAACTCGCCCGATTACAACGGTATGTGTAGTTTTCCCCTAGGCCGTTCCAGTTATTCGTTTCGAGCATTAGAACTGCGAAAATTTTGAGTTGCTCAAGCGTTTCTTACCTCCAAACTGCCATATCTCATGAACGGATTGACCAATCCGCAAAATTTCTGTTGCATCTGAAAGTAGAAACTCGCCCGATTACAACGGAATGCGCACTGTTCCCCTAGGCGGTTCTAGTTATTCGTTTCGAGCATCAGAACTGCGAAAATTTTGAGTTTCTCAAGCGTTTCTTACCTCCAAACTGCCATATCTCGCGAACGGATTGACCAATCCGCAAAATTTCTGTTGCATCTGAAAGTAGAAACTCGCCCGATTACAACGGTATGCGTACTTCTCCCCTAGGCCGTTGTAGTCATTCGTTTCGAGCATCAGAACTGCGAAAATTTTGAGTTTCTCAAGCGTTTCTTATTTCCAAACTGCCATATCTCGCGAACGGATTGATCAATCCGCAAAATTTCTGTTGCATCTGAAAGTAGAAACTCCCCCGATTACAAAGGTATGCGCACTTTTCCCCTAGGCGGTTCTAGTTATTCGTTTCGAGCATCAGAACTGCGAAAATTTTGAGTTTCTCAAGCGTTTCTTACCTCCAAACTGCCATATCTCGCGAACGGATTGAACAATCCGCAAAATTTCTGTTGCATCTGAAAGTAGAAACTCGCCCGATTACAACGGTAGGTGTAGTTTTCCCCTAGGCCGTTCTAGTTATTCGTTGCGAGCATCAGAACTGCGCAAATTTTGAGTTTCTCAAGCGTTTCTTACCTCCAAACTGCCATATCTCGCAAACGGATAGACCAATCCGCAAAATTTCTATTGCATCTGAAAGTAGAAACTCGCCCGATTACAACGGTATGCGTAGTTTTCCCCTAGGCCGTTCCAGTTATTCGTTTCGAGAATCAGAACTTCGAAAATTTAGAGTTTCCCAAGCGTTTCTTACCTCCAAACTGCCATATTTCGCGAACGGATAGACCAATCCGCAAAATTTCTATTGCATCTGAAAGTAGAAACTCGCCCGATCACAACGGTATGTGTAGTTTTCCCCTAGGCCGTTCCAGTTATTCGTTTCGAGCATCAGAACTGCGAAAATTTTGAGTTGCTCAAGCGTTTCTTACCTCCAAACTGCCATATCTCATGAACGGATTGACCAATCCGCAAAATTTCTGTTGCATCTGAAAGTAGAAACTCGCCCGATTACAACGGAATGCGCACTGTTCCCCTAGGCGGTTCTAGTTATTCGTTTCGAGCATCAGAACTGCGAAAATTTTGAGTTTCTCAAGCGTTTCTTACATCCAAACTGCCATATCTCGCGAACGGATTGACCAATCCCCAAAATTTCGGTTGCATCTGAAAGCAGAAACTCGCCCGATTACAACGGTATGCGTACTTTTCCCCTATGCCGTCCTAGTTACTCGTTTCGAGCATCAGAACTGCGAAAATTTTGAGTTTCTCAAGCGTTTCTTACCTCCAAACTGCCATATCTCGCGAACGGATAGACCAATCCGCAAAATTTCTATTGCATCTGAAAGTAGAAACTCGCCCGATTACAACGGTATGTGTAGTTTTCCCCTAGGCCGTTCCAGTTATTCGTTTCGAGAATCAGAACTTCGAAAATTTAGAGTTTCCCAAGCGTTTCTTACCTCCAAACTGCCATATTTCGCGAACGGATAGACCAATCCGCAAAATTTCTATTGCATCTGAAAGTAGAAACTCGCCCGATTACAACGGTATGTGTAGTTTTCCCCTAGGCCGTTCCAGTTATTCGTTTCGAGCATTAGAACTGCGAAAATTTTGAGTTGCTCAAGCGTTTCTTACCTCCAAACTGCCATATCTCATGAACGGATTGACCAATCCGCAAAATTTCTGTTGCATCTGAAAGTAGAAACTCGCCCGATTACAACGGAATGCGCACTGTTCCCCTAGGCGGTTCTAGTTATTCGTTTCGAGCATCAGAACTGCGAAAATTTTGAGTTTCTCAAGCGTTTCTTACCTCCAAACTGCCATATCTCGCGAACGGATTGACCAATCCGCAAAATTTCTGTTGCATCTGAAAGTAGAAACTCGCCCGATTACAACGGTATGCGTACTTCTCCCCTAGGCCGTTGTAGTCATTCGTTTCGAGCATCAGAACTGCGAAAATTTTGAGTTTCTCAAGCGTTTCTTATTTCCAAACTGCCATATCTCGCGAACGGATTGATCAATCCGCAAAATTTCTGTTGCATCTGAAAGTAGAAACTCCCCCGATTACAAAGGTATGCGCACTTTTCCCCTAGGCGGTTCTAGTTATTCGTTTCGAGCATCAGAACTGCGAAAATTTTGAGTTTCTCAAGCGTTTCTTACCTCCAAACTGCCATATCTCGCGAACGGATTGAACAATCCGCAAAATTTCTGTTGCATCTGAAAGTAGAAACTCGCCCGATTACAACGGTAGGTGTAGTTTTCCCCTAGGCCGTTCTAGTTATTCGTTGCGAGCATCAGAACTGCGCAAATTTTGAGTTTCTCAAGCGTTTCTTACCTCCAAACTGCCATATCTCGCAAACGGATAGACCAATCCGCAAAATTTCTATTGCATCTGAAAGTAGAAACTCGCCCGATTACAACGGTATGTGTAGTTTTCCCCTAGGCCGTTCCAGTTATTCGTTTCGAGAATCAGAACTTCGAAAATTTAGAGTTTCCCAAGCGTTTCTTACCTCCAAACTGCCATATTTCGCGAACGGATAGACCAATCCGCAAAATTTCTATTGCATCTGAAAGTAGAAACTCGCCCGATTACAACGGTATGTGTAGTTTTCCCCTAGGCCGTTCCAGTTATTCGTTTCGAGCATCAGAACTGCGAAAATTTTGAGTTGCTCAAGCGTTTCTTACCTCCAAACTGCCATATCTCATGAACGGATTGACCAATCCGCAAAATTTCTGTTGCATCTGAAAGTAGAAACTCGCCCGATTACAACGGAATGCGCACTGTTCCCCTAGGCGGTTCTAGTTATTCGTTTCGAGCATCAGAACTGCGAAAATTTTGAGTTTCTCAAGCGTTTCTTACATCCAAACTGCCATATCTCGCGAACGGATTGACCAATCCCCAAAATTTCGGTTGCATCTGAAAGCAGAAACTCGCCCGATTACAACGGTATGCGTACTTTTCCCCTATGCCGTCCTAGTTACTCGTTTCGAGCATCAGAACTGCGAAAATTTTGAGTTTCTGAAGCGTTTCTTATTTCCAAACTGCCATATCTCGCGGACGGATTGACCAATCCGCAAAATTTCTGTTGCATCTGAAAGTAGAAACTCGCCCGATTACAACGGTATGCGTACTTTTCCCCTAGGCCGTTCTAGTTATTCGTTTCGAGCATCAGAACTGCGAAAATTTTGAGTTTCTCAAGCGTTTCTTACCTCCAAACTGCCATATCTCGCGAACGGATTGACCAATCCGCAAAATTTCTGTTGCATCTGAGAGTAGAAACTCGCCCGATTACAACGGTATGCGTACTTTTCCCCTAGGCCGTTCTAGTTACTCGTTTCGAGCATCAGAACTGCGAAAATTTTGAGTTTCTCAAGCGTTTCTTATCTCCAAACTGCCATATCTCGCGAACGGATTGATCAATCGGCAAAATTTCTGTTGCATCTGAAAGTAGAAACTCGCCCGATTACAACGGTATGCGCACTTTTCCCCTAGGACGTTCTACTTATTCGTGTCGAGCATCAGAACTGCGAAAATTTTGAGTTTCTCAAGCGTTTCTTACCTCCAAACTACCATATCTCGCGAACGGATCGACCAATCCGCAAAATTTCTGTTGCTTCTGAAAGTAGAAACTCGCCCGATTACAACGGTATGCGTACTTCTCCCCTAGGCCGTTGTAGTCATTCGTTTCGAGCATCAGAACTGCGAAAATTTTGAGTTTCTCAAGCGTTTCTTACCTCCAAACTGCCATATCTCGCGAACGGATTGACCAATCCGCAAAATTTCTGTTGCATCTGAAAGTAGAAACTCGCCCGATTACAATGGTATGCGTACTTTTCCCCTAGGCCGTCCTGGTTACTCGTTTCGAGCATTAGAACTGCGAAAATTTTGAGTTTGTCAAGCGTTTCTTATCTCCAAACTGCCATATCACGCGAACGGATTGATCAATCCGCAAAATTTCTGTTGCATCTGAAAGTAGAAACTCGCCCGATTACAACGGTATGCGCACTTTTCCCCTAGGCCGTTCTAGTTATTCGTGTCGAGCATCAGAACTGCGAAAATTTTGAGTTTCTCAAGCGTTTCTTATCTCCAAACTGCCATATCTCGCGAACGGATTGATCAATCCGCAAAATTTCTGTTGCTTCTGAAAGTAGAAACTCGCCCGATTACAACGGTATGCGTACTTTTCCCCTATGCCGTCCTAGTTACTCGTTTCGAGCATCAGAACTGCGAAAATTTTGAGTTTCTGAAGCGTTTCTTATTTCCAAACTGCCATATCTCGCGGACGGATTGACCAATCCGCAAAATTTCTGTTGCATCTGAAAGTAGAAACTCGCCCGATTACAACGGTATGCGTACTTTTCCCCTAGGCCGTTCTAGTTATTCGTTTCGAGCATCAGAACTGCGAAAATTTTGAGTTTCTCAAGCGTTTCTTACCTCCAAACTGCCATATCTCGCGAACGGATTGACCAATCCGCAAAATTTCTGTTGCATCTGAGAGTAGAAACTCGCCCGATTACAACGGTATGCGTACTTTTCCCCTAGGCCGTTCTAGTTACTCGTTTCGAGCATCAGAACTGCGAAAATTTTGAGTTTCTCAAGCGTTTCTTATCTCCAAACTGCCATATCTCGCGAACGGATTGATCAATCGGCAAAATTTCTGTTGCATCTGAAAGTAGAAACTCGCCCGATTACAACGGTATGCGCACTTTTCCCCTAGGACGTTCTACTTATTCGTGTCGAGCATCAGAACTGCGAAAATTTTGAGTTTCTCAAGCGTTTCTTACCTCCAAACTACCATATCTCGCGAACGGATCGACCAATCCGCAAAATTTCTGTTGCTTCTGAAAGTAGAAACTCGCCCGATTACAACGGTATGCGTACTTCTCCCCTAGGCCGTTGTAGTCATTCGTTTCGAGCATCAGAACTGCGAAAATTTTGAGTTTCTCAAGCGTTTCTTACCTCCAAACTGCCATATCTCGCGAACGGATTGACCAATCCGCAAAATTTCTGTTGCATCTGAAAGTAGAAACTCGCCCGATTACAATGGTATGCGTACTTTTCCCCTAGGCCGTCCTGGTTACTCGTTTCGAGCATTAGAACTGCGAAAATTTTGAGTTTGTCAAGCGTTTCTTATCTCCAAACTGCCATATCACGCGAACGGATTGATCAATCCGCAAAATTTCTGTTGCATCTGAAAGTAGAAACTCGCCCGATTACAACGGTATGCGCACTTTTCCCCTAGGCCGTTCTAGTTATTCGTGTCGAGCATCAGAACTGCGAAAATTTTGAGTTTCTCAAGCGTTTTTTATCTCCAAACTGCCATATCTCGCGAACGGATTGATCAATCCGCAAAATTTCTGTTGCTTCTGAAAGTAGAAACTCGCCCGATTACAACGGTATGCGTACTTCTCCCCTAGGCCGTTGTAGTCATTCGTTTCTAGCATCAGAACTGCGAAAATTTTGAGTTTCTCAAGCGTTTCTTATCTCCAAACTGCCATATCTCGCGAAAGGATTGATCAATCCGCAAAATTTCTGTTGCATCTGAAAGTAGAAACTCGCCCGATTACAACGGTATGCGCACTTTTCCCCTAGGCGGTTCTAGTTATTCGTTTCTAGCATCAGAACTGCGAAAATTTTGAGTTTCTCAAGCGTTTCTTATTTCCAAACTGCCATATCTCGCGAACGGATTGACCAATCCGCAAAATTTCTGTTGCATCTGAAAGTAGAAACACGCCCGATTACAACGGTATGTGTAGTTTTCCCCTAGGCCGTTCCAGTTATTCGTTTCGAGCATTAGAACTGCGAAAATTTTGAGTTGCTCAAGCGTTTCTTACCTCCAAACTGCCATATCTCATGAACGGATTGACCAATCCGCAAAATTTCTGTTGCATCTGAAAGTAGAAACTCGCCCGATTACAACGGAATGCGCACTGTTCCCCTAGGCGGTTCTAGTTATTCGTTTCGAGCATCAGAACTGCGAAAATTTTGAGTTTCTCAAGCGTTTCTTACATCCAAACTGCCATATCTCGCGAACGGATTGACCAATCCCCAAAATTTCGGTTGCATCTGAAAGCAGAAACTCGCCCGATTACAACGGTATGCGTACTTTTCCCCTATGCCGTCCTAGTTACTCGTTTCGAGCATCAGAACTGCGAAAATTTTGAGTTTCTGAAGCGTTTCTTATTTCCAAACTGCCATATCTCGCGGACGGATTGACCAATCCGCAAAATTTCTGTTGCATCTGAAAGTAGAAACTCGCCCGATTACAACGGTATGCGTACTTTTCCCCTAGGCCGTTCTAGTTATTCGTTTCGAGCATCAGAACTGCGAAAATTTTGAGTTTCTCAAGCGTTTCTTACCTCCAAACTGCCATATCTCGCGAACGGATTGACCAATCCGCAAAATTTCTGTTGCATCTGAGAGTAGAAACTCGCCCGATTACAACGGTATGCGTACTTTTCCCCTAGGCCGTTCTAGTTACTCGTTTCGAGCATCAGAACTGCGAAAATTTTGAGTTTCTCAAGCGTTTCTTATCTCCAAACTGCCATATCTCGCGAACGGATTGATCAATCGGCAAAATTTCTGCTGCATCTGAAAGTAGAAACTCGCCCGATTACAACGGTATGCGCACTTTTCCCCTAGGACGTTCTACTTATTCGTGTCGAGCATCAGAACTGCGAAAATTTTGAGTTTCTCAAGCGTTTCTTACCTCCAAACTACCATATCTCGCGAACGGATCGACCAATCCGCAAAATTTCTGTTGCTTCTGAAAGTAGAAACTCGCCCGATTACAACGGTATGCGTACTTCTCCCCTAGGCCGTTGTAGTCATTCGTTTCGAGCATCAGAACTGCGAAAATTTTGAGTTTCTCAAGCGTTTCTTATTTCCAAACTGCCATATCTCGCGGACGGATTGAACAATCCGCAAAATTTCTGTTGCATCTGAAAGTAGAAACTCGCCCGATTACAACGGTATGCGTACTTTTCCGCTAGGCCGTTCTAGTTATTCGTTTCGAGCATCAGAACTGCGAAAATTTTGAGTTTCTCAAGCGTTTCTTACCTCCAAACTGCCATATCTCGCGAACGGATTGACCAATCCGCAAAATTTCTGTTGCATCTGAAAGTAGAAACTCGCCCGATTACAACGGTATGCGTACTTCTCCCCTAGGCCGTTGTAGTCATTCGTTTCGAGCATCAGAACTGCGAAAATTTTGAGTTTCTCAAGCGTTTCTTATTTCCAAACTGCCATATCTCGCGAACGGATTGATCAATCCGCAAAATTTCTGTTGCATCTGAAAGTAGAAACTCCCCCGATTACAAAGGTATGCGCACTTTTCCCCTAGGCGGTTCTAGTTATTCGTTTCGAGCATCAGAACTGCGAAAATTTTGAGTTTCTCAAGCGTTTCTTACCTCCAAACTGCCATATCTCGCGAACGGATTGAACAATCCGCAAAATTTCTGTTGCATCTGAAAGTAGATACTCGCCCGATTACAACGGTAGGTGTAGTTTTCCCCTAGGCCGTTCTAGTTATTCGTTGCGAGCATCAGAACTGCGCAAATTTTGAGTTTCTCAAGCGTTTCTTACCTCCAAACTGCCATATCTCGCAAACGGATAGACCAATCCGCAAAATTTCTATTGCATCTGAAAGTAGAAACTCGCCCGATTACAACGGTATGTGTAGTTTTCCCCTAGGCCGTTCCAGTTATTCGTTTCGAGAATCAGAACTTCGAAAATTTAGAGTTTCCCAAGCGTTTCTTACCTCCAAACTGCCATATTTCGCGAACGGATAGACCAATCCGCAAAATTTCTATTGCATCTGAAAGTAGAAACTCGCCCGATTACAACGGTATGTGTAGTTTTCCCCTAGGCCGTTCCAGTTATTCGTTTCGAGCATCAGAACTGCGAAAATTTTGAGTTGCTCAAGCGTTTCTTACCTCCAAACTGCCATATCTCATGAACGGATTGACCAATCCGCAAAATTTCTGTTGCATCTGAAAGTAGAAACTCGCCCGATTACAACGGAATGCGCACTGTTCCCCTAGGCGGTTCTAGTTATTCGTTTCGAGCATCAGAACTGCGAAAATTTTGAGTTTCTCAAGCGTTTCTTACATCCAAACTGCCATATCTCGCGAACGGATTGACCAATCCCCAAAATTTCGGTTGCATCTGAAAGCAGAAACTCGCCCGATTACAACGGTATGCGTACTTTTCCCCTATGCCGTCCTAGTTACTCGTTTCGAGCATCAGAACTGCGAAAATTTTGAGTTTCTGAAGCGTTTCTTATTTCCAAACTGCCATATCTCGCGGACGGATTGACCAATCCGCAAAATTTCTGTTGCATCTGAAAGTAGAAACTCGCCCGATTACAACGGTATGCGTACTTTTCCCCTAGGCCGTTCTAGTTATTCGTTTCGAGCATCAGAACTGCGAAAATTTTGAGTTTCTCAAGCGTTTCTTACCTCCAAACTGCCATATCTCGCGAACGGATTGACCAATCCGCAAAATTTCTGTTGCATCTGAGAGTAGAAACTCGCCCGATTACAACGGTATGCGTACTTTTCCCCTAGGCCGTTCTAGTTACTCGTTTCGAGCATCAGAACTGCGAAAATTTTGAGTTTCTCAAGCGTTTCTTATCTCCAAACTGCCATATCTCGCGAACGGATTGATCAATCGGCAAAATTTCTGTTGCATCTGAAAGTAGAAACTCGCCCGATTACAACGGTATGCGCACTTTTCCCCTAGGACGTTCTACTTATTCGTGTCGAGCATCAGAACTGCGAAAATTTTGAGTTTCTCAAGCGTTTCTTACCTCCAAACTACCATATCTCGCGAACGGATCGACCAATCCGCAAAATTTCTGTTGCTTCTGAAAGTAGAAACTCGCCCGATTACAACGGTATGCGTACTTCTCCCCTAGGCCGTTGTAGTCATTCGTTGCGAGCATCAGAACTGCGAAAATTTTGAGTTTCTCAAGCGTTTCTTACCTCCAAACTGCCATATCTCGCGAACGGATTGACCAATCCGCAAAATTTCTGTTGCATCTGAAAGTAGAAACTCGCCCGATTACAACGGTATGCGTACTTTTCCCCTAGGCCGTCCTGGTTACTCGTTTCGAGCATCAGAACTGCGAAAATTTTGAGTTTCTCAAGCGTTTCTTATCTCCAAACTGCCATATCACGCGAACGGATTGATCAATCCGCAAAATTTCTGTTGCATCTGAAAGTAGAAACTCGCCCGATTACAACGGTATGCGCACTTTTCCCCTAGGCCGTTCTAGTTATTCGTGTCGAGCATCAGAACTGCGAAAATTTTGAGTTTCTCAAGCGTTTCTTATCTCCAAACTGCCATATCTCGCGAACGGATTGATCAATCCGCAAAATTTCTGTTGCTTCTGAAAGTAGAAACTCGCCCGATTACAACGGTATGCGTACTTCTCCCCTAGGCCGTTGTAGTCATTCGTTTCTAGCATCAGAACTGCGAAAATTTTGAGTTTCTCAAGCGTTTCTTATCTCCAAACTGCCATATCTCGCGAACGGATTGATCAATCCGCAAAATTTCTGTTGCATCTGAAAGTAGAAACTCGCCCGATTACAACGGTATGCACACTTTTCCCCTAGGCGGTTCTAGTTATTCGTTTCGAGCATCAGAACTGCGAAAATTTTGAGTTTCTCAAGCGTTTCTTATTTCCAAACTGCCATATCTCGCGAACGGATTGACCAATCCGCAAAATTTCTGTTGCATCTGAAAGTAGAAACTCGCCCGATTACAACGGTATGTGTAGTTTTCCCCTAGGCCGTTCCAGTTATTCGTTTCGAGCATTAGAACTGCGAAAATTTTGAGTTGCTCAAGCGTTTCTTACCTCCAAACTGCCATATCTCATGAACGGATTGACCAATCCGCAAAATTTCTGTTGCATCTGAAAGTAGAAACTCGCCCGATTACAACGGAATGCGCACTGTTCCCCTAGGCGGTTCTAGTTATTCGTTTCGAGCATCAGAACTGCGAAAATTTTGAGTTTCTCAAGCGTTTCTTACATCCAAACTGCCATATCTCGCGAACGGATTGACCAATCCCCAAAATTTCGGTTGCATCTGAAAGCAGAAACTCGCCCGATTACAACGGTATGCGTACTTTTCCCCTATGCCGTCCTAGTTACTCGTTTCGAGCATCAGAACTGCGAAAATTTTGAGTTTCCGAAGCGTTTCTTATTTCCAAACTGCCATATCTCGCGGACGGATTGACCAATCCGCAAAATTTCTGTTGCATCTGAAAGTAGAAACTCGCCCGATTACAACGGTATGCGTACTTTTCCCCTAGGCCGTTCTAGTTATTCGTTTCGAGCATCAGAACTGCGAAAATTTTGAGTTCCTCAAGCGTTTCTTACCTCCAAACTGCCATATCTCGCGAACGGATTGACCAATCCGCAAAATTTCTGTTGCATCTGAGAGTAGAAACTCGCCCGATTACAACGGTATGCGTACTTTTCCCCTAGGCCGTTCTAGTTACTCGTTTCGAGCATCAGAACTGCGAAAATTTTGAGTTTCTCAAGCGTTTCTTATCTCCAAACTGCCATATCTCGCGAACGGATTGATCAATCGGCAAAATTTCTGTTGCATCTGAAAGTAGAAACTCGCCCGATTACAACGGTATGCGCACTTTTCCCCTAGGACGTTCTACTTATTCGTGTCGAGCATCAGAACTGCGAAAATTTTGAGTTTCTCAAGCGTTTCTTACCTCCAAACTACCATATCTCGCGAACGGATCGACCAATCCGCAAAATTTCTGTTGCTTCTGAAAGTAGAAACTCGCCCGATTACAACGGTATGCGTACTTCTCCCCTAGGCCGTTGTAGTCATTCGTTTCGAGCATCAGAACTGCGAAAATTTTGAGTTTCTGAAGCGTTTCTTATTTCCAAACTGCCATATCTCGCGGACGGATTGACCAATCCGCAAAATTTCTGTTGCATCTGAAAGTAGAAACTCGCCCGATTACAACGGTATGCGTACTTTTCCGCTAGGCCGTTCTAGTTATTCGTTTCGAGCATCAGAACTGCGAAAATTTTGAGTTTCTCAAGCGTTTCTTACCTCCAAACTGCCATATCTCGCGAACGGATTGACCAATCCGCAAAATTTCTGTTGCATCTGAAAGTAGAAACTCGCCCGATTACAACGGTATGCGTACTTCTCCCCTAGGCCGTTGTAGTCATTCGTTTCGAGCATCAGAACTGCGAAAATTTTGAGTTTCTCAAGCGTTTCTTATTTCCAAACTGCCATATCTCGCGAACGGATTGATCAATCCGCAAAATTTCTGTTGCATCTGAAAGTAGAAACTCCCCCGATTACAAAGGTATGCGCACTTTTCCCCTAGGCGGTTCTAGTTATTCGTTGCGAGCATCAGAACTGCGCAAATTTTGAGTTTCTCAAGCGTTTCTTACCTCCAAACTGCCATATCTCGCAAACGGATAGACCAATCCGCAAAATTTCTATTGCATCTGAAAGTAGAAACTCGCCCGATTACAACGGTATGTGTAGTTTTCCCCTAGGCCGTTCCAGTTATTCGTTTCGAGAATCAGAACTTCGAAAATTTAGAGTTTCCCAAGCGTTTCTTACCTCCAAACTGCCATATTTCGCGAACGGATAGACCAATCCGCAAAATTTCTATTGCATCTGAAAGTAGAAAGTCGCCCGATTACAACGGTATGTGTAGTTTTCCCCTAGGCCGTTCCAGTTATTCGTTTCGAGCATCAGAACTGCGAAAATTTTGAGTTGCTCAAGCGTTTCTTACCTCCAAACTGCCATATCTCATGAACGGATTGACCAATCCGCAAAATTTCTGTTGCATCTGAAAGTAGAAACTCGCCCGATTACAACGGAATGCGCACTGTTCCCCTAGGCGGTTCTAGTTATTCGTTTCGAGCATCAGAACTGCGAAAATTTTGAGTTTCTCAAGCGTTTCTTACATCCAAACTGCCATATCTCGCGAACGGATTGACCAATCCCCAAAATTTCGGTTGCATCTGAAAGCAGAAACTCGCCCGATTACAACGGTATGCGTACTTTTCCCCTATGCCGTCCTAGTTACTCGTTTCGAGCATCAGAACTGCGAAAATTTTGAGTTTCTGAAGCGTTTCAAATTTCCAAACTGCCATATCTCGCGGACGGATTGACCAATCCGCAAAATTTCTGTTGCATCTGAAAGTAGAAACTCGCCCGATTACAACGGTATGCGTACTTTTCCCCTAGGCCGTTCTAGTTATTCGTTCCGAGCATCAGAACTGCGAAAATTTTGAGTTTCTCAAGCGTTTCTTACCTCCAAACTGCCATATCTCGCGAACGGATTGACCAATCCGCAAAATTTCTGTTGCATCTGAGAGTAGAAACTCGCCCGATTACAACGGTATGCGTACTTTTCCCCTAGGCCGTTCTAGTTACTCGTTTCGAGCATCAGAACTGCGAAAATTTTGAGTTTCTCAAGCGTTTCTTATCTCCAAACTGCCATATCTCGCGAACGGATTGATCAATCGGCAAAATTTCTGTTGCATCTGAAAGTAGAAACTCGCCCGATTACAACGGTATGCGCACTTTTCCCCTAGGACGTTCTACTTATTCGTGTCGAGCATCAGAACTGCGAAAATTTTGAGTTTCTCAAGCGTTTCTTACCTCCAAACTACCATATCTCGCGAACGGATCGACCAATCCGCAAAATTTCTGTTGCTTCTGAAAGTAGAAACTCGCCCGATTACAACGGTATGCGTACTTCTCCCCTAGGCCGTTGTAGTCATTCGTTTCGAGCATCAGAACTGCGAAAATTTTGAGTTTCTCAAGCGTTTCTTACCTCCAAACTGCCATATCTCGCGAACGGATTGACCAATCCGCAAAATTTCTGTTGCATCTGAAAGTAGAAACTCGCCCGATTACAACGGTATGCGTACTTTTCCCCTAGGCCGTCCTGGTTACTCGTTTCGAGCATCAGAACTGCGAAAATTTTGAGTTTCTCAAGCGTTTCTTATCTCCAAACTGCCATATCTCGCGAACGGATTGATAAATCCGCAAAATTTCCGTTGCTTCTGAAAGTAGAAACTCGCCCGATTACAACGGTATGCGTACTTCTCCCCTAGGCCGTTGTAGTCATTCGTTTCTAGCATCAGAACTGCGAAAATTTTGAGTTTCTCAAGCGTTTCTTATCTCCAAACTGCCATATCTCGCGAACGGATTGATCAATCCGCAAAATTTCTGTTGCATCTGAAAGTAGAAACTCGCCCGATTACAACGGTATGCGCACTTTTCCCCTAGGCGGTTCTAGTTATTCGTTTCGAGCATCAGAACTGCGAAAATTTTGAGTTTCTCAAGCGTTTCTTATTTCCAAACTGCCATATCTCGCGAACGGATTGACCAATCCGCAAAATTTCTGTTGCATCTGAAAGTAGAAACCCACCCGATTACAACGGTGGGTGTAGTTTTCCCCTAGGCCGTTCTAGTTATTCGTTTCGAGCATCAGAACTGCGAAAATTTTGAGTTACTCAAGCGTTTCTTACCTCCAAACTGCCATATCTCGCGAACGGATTGACCAATCCACAAAATTTCTGTTGCATCTGAAAGTAGAAACTCGCCCGATTACAACGGTATGCGCACTTTTCCCCTAGGCCGTTCTAGTTATTCGTGTCGAGCATCAGAACTGCGAAAATTTTGAGTTTCTCAAGCGTTTCTTATCTCCAAACTGCCATATCTCGCGAACGGATTGATAAATCCGCAAAATTTCTGTTGCTTCTGAAAGTAGAAACTCGCCCGATTACAACGGTATGCGTACTTCTCCCCTAGGCCGTTGTAGTCATTCGTTTCGAGCATCAGAACTGCGAAAATTTTGAGTTTCTCAAGCGTTTCTTATCTCCAAACTGCCATATCTCGCGAACGGATTGATCAATCCGCAAAATTTCTGTTGCATCTGAAAGTAGAAACTCCCCCGATTACAAAGGTATGCGCACTTTTCCCCTAGGCGGTTCTAGTTATTCGTTTCGAGCATCAGAACTGCGAAAATTTTGAGTTTCTCAAGCGTTTCTTACCTCCAAACTGCCATATCTCGCGAACGGATTGAACAATCCGCAAAATTTCTGTTGCATCTGAAAGTAGAAACTCGCCCGATTACAACGGTAGGTGTAGTTTTCCCCTAGGCCGTTCTAGTTATTCGTTTCGAGCATCAGAACTGCGCAAATTTTGAGTTTCTCAAGCGTTTCTTACCTCCAAACTGCCATATCTCGCAAACGGATAGACCAATCCGCAAAATTTCTATTGCATCTGAAAGTAGAAACTCGCCCGATAACAATGGTATGCGTACTTTTCCCCTATGCCGTTCTAGTTACTCGTTTCGAGCATCAGAACTGCTAAATTTTGAGTTACTCAAGCGTTTCTTATTTCCAAACTGCCATATCTCGCGAACGGATAGACCAATCCGCAAAATTTCTGTTGCATCTGAAAGTAGAAATTCGCCCGATTACAACGGTATGCGTACTTTTCCCCTAGGCCGTTCTAGTTATTCGTTTCGAGCATCAGAACTGCGAATATTTTGAGTTTCTCAAGCGTTTCTTACCTCCAAACTGCCTTATCTCGCGAACGGATTGACCAATCCGCAAAATTTCTGTTGCATCTGAAAGTAGAAACTAGCCCGATTACAACGGTATGCGTACTTTTCCCCTAGGCCGTTCTAGTTACTCGTTTCGAGCATCAGAACTGCGAAAATTTTGAGTTTCACAAGCGTTTCTTGTCTCCATACTGCCATATCTCGCGAACGGATTGATCAATCCGCAAAATTTCTGTTGCATCTGAAAGTAGAAACTCGCCCGATTACAACGGTATGCGTACTTTTCCGCTAGGCCGTTCTAGTTATTCGTTTCGAGCATCAGAACTGCGAAAATTTTGAGTTTCTCAAGCGTTTCTTACCTCCAAACTGCCATATCTCGCGAACGGATTGACCAATCCGCAAAATTTCTGTTGCATCTGAAAGTAGAAACTCGCCCGATTACAACGGTATGCGTACTTTTCCCCTAGGCCGTCCTGGTTACTCGTTTCGAGCATCAGAACTGCGAAAATTTTGAGTTTCTCAAGCGTTTCTTATCTCCAAACTGCCATATCACGCGAACGGAATGATCAATCCGCAAAATTTCTGTTGCATCTGAAAGTAGAAACTCGCCCGATTACAACGGTATGCGCACTTTTCCCCTAGGCGGTTCTAGTTATTCGTTTCGAGCATCAGAACTGCGAAAATTTTGAGTTTCTCAAGCGTTTCTTATTTCCAAACTGCCATATCTCGCGAACGGATTGACCA
This sequence comes from Ptiloglossa arizonensis, assembly GCF_051014685.1. NCBI lineage: Eukaryota > Metazoa > Arthropoda > Insecta > Hymenoptera > Colletidae > Ptiloglossa > Ptiloglossa arizonensis. The sequence goes on from NW_027478422.1 coordinate 1,490,352, forward strand.
ATCCGCAAAATTTCTGTTGCATCTGAAAGTAGAAACTCGCCCGATTACAACGGTGGGTGTAGTTTTCCCCTAGGCCGTTCTAGTTATTCGTTTCGAGCATCAGAACTGCGAAAATTTTGAGTTACTCAAGCGTTTCTTACCTCCAAACTGCCATATCTCGCGAACGGATTGACCAATCCACAAAATTTCTGTTGCATCTGAAAGTAGAAACTCGCCCGATTACAACGGTATGCGCACTTTTCCCCTAGGCCGTTCTAGTTATTCGTGTCGAGCATCAGAACTGCGAAAATTTTGAGTTTCTCAAGCGTTTCTTATCTCCAAACTGCCATATCTCGCGAACGGATTGATAAATCCGCAAAATTTCTGTTGCTTCTGAAAGTAGAAACTCGCCCGATTACAACGGTATGCGTACTTCTCCCCTAGGCCGTTGTAGTCATTCGTTTCGAGCATCAGAACTGCGAAAATTTTGAGTTTCTCAAGCGTTTCTTATCTCCAAACTGCCATATCTCGCGAACGGATTGATCAATCCGCAAAATTTCTGTTGCATCTGAAAGTAGAAACTCCCCCGATTACAAAGGTATGCGCACTTTTCCCCTAGGCCGTTCTAGTTATTCGTTTCGAGCATCAGAACTGCGAAAATTTTGAGTTTCTCAAGCGTTTCTTAACTCCAAACTGCCCTATCTCGCGAACGGATTGACCAATCCGCAAAATTTCTGTTGCATCTGAAAGTAGAAACTCGCCCGATTACAACGGTATGCGTACTTTTCCCCTAGGCCGTTCTAGTTACTCGTTTCGAGCATCAGAACTGCGAAAATTTTGAGTTTCACAAGCGTTTCTTGTCTCCATACTGCCATATCTCGCGAACGGATTGATCAATCCGCAAAATTTCTGTTGCATCTGAAAGTAGAAACTCGCCCGATTACAACGGTATGCGCACTTTTCCCCTAGGCCGTTCTAGTTATTGGTGTCGAGCATCAGAACTGTGAAAATTTTGAGTTTCTCAAGCGTTTCTTACCTCCAAACTACCATATCTCGCGAACGGATCGACCAATCCGCAAAATTTCTGTTGCTTCTGAAAGTAGAAACTCGCACGATTACAACGGTATGCGTACTTCTCCCCTAGGCCGTTGTAGTCATTCGTTTCGAGCATCAGAACTGCGAAAATTTTGAGTTTCTCAAGCGTTTCTTATCTCCAAACTGCCATATCTCGCGAACGGATTGATCAATCCGCAAAATTTCTGTTGCATCTGAAAGTAGAAACTCGCCCGATTACAACGCTATGCGCACTTTTCCCCTAGGCGGTTCTGGTTATTCGTTTCGAGCATCAGAACTGCGAAAATTTTGAGTTTCTCAAGCGTTTCATACCTCCAAACTGCCATATCTCGCGAACGGATTGACCAATCCGCAAAATTTCTGTTGCATCTGAAAGTAGAAACTCGCCCGATTACAACGGTAGGTGTAGTTTTCCCCTAGGCCGTTCTAGTTATTCGTTTCAAGCATCAGAACTGCGAAAATTTTGAGTTTCTCAAGCGTTTCTTACATCCAAACTGCCATATCTCGCGAACGGATTGACCAATCCGCAAAATTTCTGTTGCATCTGAAAGTAGAAACTCTTCCGATTACAACGGTAGGTGTAGTTTTCCCCTAGGCCGTTCTAGTTATTCGTTTCGAGCATCAGAACTGCGAAAATTTTGAGTTTCTCAAGCGTTTCATACCTCCAAACTGCCATATCTCGCGAACGGATTGACCAATCCGCAAAATTTCTGTTGCATCTGAAAGTAGAAACTCGCCCGATTACAACGGTAGGTGTAGTTTTCCCCTAGGCCGTTCTAGTTATTCGTTTCAAGCATCAGAACTGCGAAAATTTTGAGTTTCTCAAGCGTTTCTTACATCCAAACTGCCATATCTCGCGAACGGATTGACCAATCCGCAAAATTTCTGTTGCATCTGAAAGTAGAAACTCTTCCGATTACAACGGTAGGTGTAGTTTTCCCCTAGGCCGTTCTAGTTATTCGTTTCGAGCATCAGAACTGCGAAAATTTTGAGTTTCTCAAGCGTTTCTTATCTCCAAACTGCCATATCTCGCGAACGGATTGATCAATCCGCAAAATTTCTGTTGCATCTGAAAGTAGAAACTCGCCCGATTACAACGGTATGCGTACTTTTCCGCTAGGCCGTTCTAGTTATTCGTTTCGAGCATCAGAACTGCGAAAATTTTGTGTTTCTCAAGCGTTTCTTACCTCCAAACTGCCATATCTCGCGAACGGATTGACCAATCCGCAAAATTTCTGTTGCATCTGAAAGTAGAAACTCGCCCGATTACAACGGTATGCGTACTTCTCCCCTAGGCCGTTGTAGTCATTCGTTTCGAGCATCAGAACTGCGAAAATTTTGAGTTTCTCAAGCGTTTCTTATTTCCAAACTGCCATATCTCGCGAACGGATTGATCAATCCGCAAAATTTCTGTTGCATCTGAAAGTAGAAACTCCCCCGATTACAAAGGTATGCGCACTTTTCCCCTAGGCGGTTCTAGTTATTCGTTTCGAGCATCAGAACTGCGAAAATTTTGAGTTTCTCAAGCGTTTCTTACCTCCAAACTGCCATATCTCGCGAACGGATTGAACAATCCGCAAAATTTCTGTTGCATCTGAAAGTAGAAACTCGCCCGATTACAACGGTGGGTGTAGTTTTCCCCTAGGCCGTTCTAGTTATTCGTGTCGAGCATCAGAACTGCGAAAATTTTGAGTTTCTCAAGCGTTTCTTATCTCCAAACTGCCATATCTCGCGAACGGATTGATCAATCCGCAAAATTTCTGTTGCATCTGAAAGTAGAAACTCCCCCGATTACAAAGGTATGCGCACTTTTCCCCTAGGCGGTTCTAGTTATTCGTTTCGAGCATCAGAACTGCGAAAATTTTGAGTTTCTCAAGCGTTTCTTAACTCCAAACTGCCTTATCTCGCGAACGGATTGACCAATCCGCAAAATTTCTGTTGCATCTGAAAGTAGAAACTCGCCCGATTACAACGGTAGGTGTAGTTTTCCCCTAGGCCGTTCTAGTTATTCGTTGCGAGCATCAGAACTGCGCAAATTTTGAGTTTCTCAAGCGTTTCTTACCTCCAAACTGCCATATCTCGCAAACGGATAGACCAATCCGCAAAATTTCTATTGCATCTGAAAGTAGAAACTCGCCCGATTACAACGGTATGTGTAGTTTTCCCCTAGGCAGTTCCAGTTATTCGTTTCGAGAATCAGAACTGCGAAAATTTAGAGTTTCCCAAGCGTTTCTTACCTCCAAGCTGCCATATTTCGCGAACGGATAGACCAATCCGCAAAATTTCTATTGCATCTGAAAGTAGAAACTCGCCCGATTACAACGGTATGTGTAGTTTTCCCCTAGGCCGTTCCAGTTATTCGTTTCGAGCATCAGAACTGCGAAAATTTTGAGTTGCTCAAGCGTTTCTTACCTCCAAACTGCCATATCTCATGAACGGATTGACCAATCCGCAAAATTTCTGTTGCATCTGAAAGTAGAAACTCGCCCGATTACAACGGAATGCGCACTTTTACCCTAGGCGGTTCTAGTTATTCGTTTCGAGCATCAGAACTGCGAAAATTTTGAGTTTCTCAAGCGTTTCTTACATCCAAACTGCCATATCTCGCGAACGGATTGACCAATCCGCAAAATTTCGGTTGCATCTGAAAGCAGAAACTCGCCCGATTACAACGGTATGCGTACTTTTCCCCTATGCCGTCCTAGTTACTCGTTTCGAGCATCAGAACTGCGAAAATTTTGAGTTTCTGAAGCGTTTCTTATTTCCAAACTGCCATATCTCACGGACGGATTGACCAATCCGCAAAATTTCTGTTGCATCTGAAAGTAGAAACTCGCCCGATTACAACGGTATGCGTACTTTTCCCCTAGGCCGTTCTAGTTATTCGTTTCGAGCATCAGAACTGCGAAAATTTTGAGTTTCTCAAGCGTTTCTTACATCCAAACTGCCATATCTCGCGAACGGATTGACCAATCCGCAAAATTTCTGTTGCATCTGAGAGTAGAAACTCGCCCGATTACAACGGTATGCGTACTTTTCCCCTAGGCCGTTCTAGTTACTCGTTTCGAGCATCAGAACTGCGAAAATTTTGAGTTTCTCAAGCGTTTCTTATCTCCAAACTGCCATATCTCGCGAACGGATTGATCAATCCGCAAAATTTCTGTTGCTTCTGAAAGTGGAAACTCGCCCGATTACAACGGTATGCGTACTTCTCCCCTAGGCCGTTGTAGTCATTCGTTTCGAGCATCAGAACTGCGAAAATTTTGAGTTTCTCGAGCGTTTCTTATCTCCAAACTGCCATATCTCGCGAACGGATTGATCAATCCGCAAAATTTCTGTTGCATCTGAAAGTAGAAACTCGCCCGATTACAACGGTATGCGCACTTTTCCCCTAGGCGGTTCTAGTTATTCGTTTCGAGCATCAGAACTGCGAAAATTTTGAGTTTCTCAAGCGTTTCTTATTTCCAAACTGCCATATCTCGCGAACGGATTGACCAATCCGCAAAATTTCTGTTGCATCTGAAAGTAGAAACCCGCCCGATTACAACGGTGGGTGTAGTTTTCCCCTAGGCCGTTCTAGTTATTCGTTTCGAGCATCAGAACTGCGAAAATTTTGAGTTTCTCAAGCGTTTCTTATTTCCAAACTGCCATATCTCGCGAACGGATTGACCAATCCGCAAAATTTCTGTTGCATCTGAAAGTAGAAACCCGCCCGATTACAACGGTGGGTGTAGTTTTCCCCTAGGCCGTTCTAGTTATTCGTTTCGAGCATCAGAACTGCGAAAATTTTGAGTTTCTCAAGCGTTTCTTACCTCCAAACTGCCATATCTCGCGAACGGATTGACCAATCCGCAAAATTTCTGTTGCATCTGAGAGTAGAAACTCGCCCGATTACAACGGTATGCGTACTTTTCCCCTAGGCCGTTCTAGTTACTCGTTTCGAGCATCAGAACTGCGAAAATTTTGAGTTTCTCAAGCGTTTCTTATCTCCAAACTGCCATATCTCGCGAACGGATTGATCAATCGGCAAAATTTCTGTTGCATCTGAAAGTAGAAACTCGCCCGATTACAACGGTATGCGCACTTTTCCCCTAGGACGTTCTACTTATTCGTGTCGAGCATCAGAACTGCGAAAATTTTGAGTTTCTCAAGCGTTTCTTACCTCCAAACTACCATATCTCGCGAACGGATCGACCAATCCGCAAAATTTCTGTTGCTTCTGAAAGTAGAAACTCGCCCGATTACAACGGTATGCGTACTTCTCCCCTAGGCCGTTGTAGTCATTCGTTTCGAGCATCAGAACTGCGAAAATTTTGAGTTTCTGAAGCGTTTCTTATTTCCAAACTGCCATATCTCGCGGACGGATTGACCAATCCGCAAAATTTCTGTTGCATCTGAAAGTAGAAACTCGCCCGATTACAACGGTATGCGTACTTTTCCGCTAGGCCGTTCTAGTTATTCGTTTCGAGCATCAGAACTGCGAAAATTTTGAGTTTCTCAAGCGTTTCTTACCTCCAAACTGCCATATCTCGCGAACGGATTGACCAATCCGCAAAATTTCTGTTGCATCTGAAAGTAGAAACTCGCCCGATTACAACGGTATGCGTACTTCCCCCCTAGGCCGTTGTAGTCATTCGTTTCGAGCATCAGAACTGCGAAAATTTTGAGTTTCTCAAGCGTTTCTTATTTCCAAACTGCCATATCTCGCGAACGGATTGATCAATCCGCAAAATTTCTGTTGCATCTGAAAGTAGAAACTCCCCCGATTACAAAGGTATGCGCACTTTTCCCCTAGGCGGTTCTAGTTATTCGTTTCGAGCATCAGAACTGCGAAAATTTTGAGTTTCTCAAGCGTTTCTTACCTCCAAACTGCCATATCTCGCGAACGGATTGAACAATCCGCAAAATTTCTGTTGCATCTGAAAGTAGAAACTCGCCCGATTACAACGGTAGGTGTAGTTTTCCCCTAGGCCGTTCTAGTTATTCGTTGCGAGCATCAGAACTGCGCAAATTTTGAGTTTCTCAAGCGTTTCTTACCTCCAAACTGCCATATCTCGCAAACGGATAGACCAATCCGCAAAATTTCTATTGCATCTGAAAGTAGAAACTCGCCCGATTACAACGGTATGTGTAGTTTTCCCCTAGGCCGTTCCAGTTATTCGTTTCGAGAATCAGAACTTCGAAAATTTAGAGTTTCCCAAGCGTTTCTTACCTCCAAACTGCCATATTTCGCGAACGGATAGACCAATCCGCAAAATTTCTATTGCATCTGAAAGTAGAAACTCGCCCGATTACAACGGTATGTGTAGTTTTCCCCTAGGCCGTTCCAGTTATTCGTTTCGAGCATCAGAACTGCGAAAATTTTGAGTTGCTCAAGCGTTTCTTACCTCCAAACTGCCATATCTCATGAACGGATTGACCAATCCGCAAAATTTCTGTTGCATCTGAAAGTAGAAACTCGCCCGATTACAACGGAATGCGCACTGTTCCCCTAGGCGGTTCTAGTTATTCGTTTCGAGCATCAGAACTGCGAAAATTTTGAGTTTCTCAAGCGTTTCTTACATCCAAACTGCCATATCTCGCGAACGGATTGACCAATCCCCAAAATTTCGGTTGCATCTGAAAGCAGAAACTCGCCCGATTACAACGGTATGCGTACTTTTCCCCTATGCCGTCCTAGTTACTCGTTTCGAGCATCAGAACTGCGAAAATTTTGAGTTTCTGAAGCGTTTCTTATTTCCAAACTGCCATATCTCGCGGACGGATTGACCAATCCGCAAAATTTCTGTTGCATCTGAAAGTAGAAACTCGCCCGATTACAACGGTATGCGTACTTTTCCCCTAGGCCGTTCTAGTTATTCGTTTCGAGCATCAGAACTGCGAAAATTTTGAGTTTCTCAAGCGTTTCTTACCTCCAAACTGCCATATCTCGCGAACGGATTGACCAATCCGCAAAATTTCTGTTGCATCTGAGAGTAGAAACTCGCCCGATTACAACGGTATGCGTACTTTTCCCCTAGGCCGTTCTAGTTACTCGTTTCGAGCATCAGAACTGCGAAAATTTTGAGTTTCTCAAGCGTTTCTTATCTCCAAACTGCCATATCTCGCGAACGGATTGATCAATCGGCAAAATTTCTGTTGCATCTGAAAGTAGAAACTCGCCCGATTACAACGGTATGCGCACTTTTCCCCTAGGACGTTCTACTTATTCGTGTCGAGCATCAGAACTGCGAAAATTTTGAGTTTCTCAAGCGTTTCTTACCTCCAAACTACCATATCTCGCGAACGGATCGACCAATCCGCAAAATTTCTGTTGCTTCTGAAAGTAGAAACTCGCCCGATTACAACGGTATGCGTACTTCTCCCCTAGGCCGTTGTAGTCATTCGTTTCGAGCATCAGAACTGCGAAAATTTTGAGTTTCTCAAGCGTTTCTTACCTCCAAACTGCCATATCTCGCGAACGGATTGACCAATCCGCAAAATTTCTGTTGCATCTGAAAGTAGAAACTCGCCCGATTACAACGGTATGCGTACTTTTCCCCTAGGCCGTCCTGGTTACTCGTTTCGAGCATCAGAACTGCGAAAATTTTGAGTTTCTCAAGCGTTTCTTATCTCCAAACTGCCATATCTCGCGAACGGATTGATAAATCCGCAAAATTTCTGTTGCTTCTGAAAGTAGAAACTCGCCCGATTACAACGGTATGCGTACTTCTCCCCTAGGCCGTTGTAGTCATTCGTTTCTAGCATCAGAACTGCGAAAATTTTGAGTTTCTCAAGCGTTTCTTATCTCCAAACTGCCATATCTCGCGAACGGATTGATCAATCCGCAAAATTTCTGTTGCATCTGAAAGTAGAAACTCGCCCGATTACAACGGTATGCGCACTTTTCCCCTAGGCGGTTCTAGTTATTCGTTTCGAGCATCAGAACTGCGAAAATTTTGAGTTTCTCAAGCGTTTCTTATTTCCAAACTGCCATATCTCGCGAACGGATTGACCAATCCGCAAAATTTCTGTTGCATCTGAAAGTAGAAACCCACCCGATTACAACGGTGGGTGTAGTTTTCCCCTAGGCCGTTCTAGTTATTCGTTTCGAGCATCAGAACTGCGAAAATTTTGAGTTACTCAAGCGTTTCTTACCTCCAAACTGCCATATCTCGCGAACGGATTGACCAATCCACAAAATTTCTGTTGCATCTGAAAGTAGAAACTCGCCCGATTACAACGGTATGCGCACTTTTCCCCTAGGCCGTTCTAGTTATTCGTGTCGAGCATCAGAACTGCGAAAATTTTGAGTTTCTCAAGCGTTTCTTATCTCCAAACTGCCATATCTCGCGAACGGATTGATAAATCCGCAAAATTTCTGTTGCTTCTGAAAGTAGAAACTCGCCCGATTACAACGGTATGCGTACTTCTCCCCTAGGCCGTTGTAGTCATTCGTTTCGAGCATCAGAACTGCGAAAATTTTGAGTTTCTCAAGCGTTTCTTATCTCCAAACTGCCATATCTCGCGAACGGATTGATCAATCCGCAAAATTTCTGTTGCATCTGAAAGTAGAAACTCCCCCGATTACAAAGGTATGCGCACTTTTCCCCTAGGCGGTTCTAGTTATTCGTTTCGAGCATCAGAACTGCGAAAATTTTGAGTTTCTCAAGCGTTTCTTACCTCCAAACTGCCATATCTCGCGAACGGATTGAACAATCCGCAAAATTTCTGTTGCATCTGAAAGTAGAAACTCGCCCGATTACAACGGTAGGTGTAGTTTTCCCCTAGGCCGCTCTAGTTATTCGTTTCGAGCATCAGAACTGCGCAAATTTTGAGTTTCTCAAGCGTTTCTTACCTCCAAACTGCCATATCTCGCAAACGGATAGACCAATCCGCAAAATTTCTATTGCATCTGAAAGTAGAAACTCGCCCGATAACAATGGTATGCGTACTTTTCCCCTATGCCGTTCTAGTTACTCGTTTCGAGCATCAGAACTGCTAAATTTTGAGTTACTCAAGCGTTTCTTATTTCCAAACTGCCATATCTCGCGAACGGATAGACCAATCCGCAAAATTTCTGTTGCTTCTGAAAGTAGAAACTCGCACGATTACAACGGTATGCGTACTTTTCCCCTAGGCCGTTCTAGTTACTCGTTTCGAGCATCAGAACTGCGAAAATTTTGAGTTTCACAAGCGTTTCTTGTCTCCATACTGCCATATCTCGCGAACGGATTGATCAATCCGCAAAATTTCTGTTGCATCTGAAAGTAGAAACTCGCCCGATTACAACGGTATGCGCACTTTTCCCCTAGGCCGTTCTAGTTATTGGTGTCGAGCATCAGAACTGTGAAAATTTTGAGTTTCTCAAGCGTTTCTTACCTCCAAACTACCATATCTCGCGAACGGATCGACCAATCCGCAAAATTTCTGTTGCTTCTGAAAGTAGAAACTCGCACGATTACAACGGTATGCGTACTTCTCCCCTAGGCCGTTGTAGTCATTCGTTTCGAGCATCAGAACTGCGAAAATTTTGAGTTTCTCAAGCGTTTCTTATCTCCAAACTGCCATATCTCGCGAACGGATTGATCAATCCGCAAAATTTCTGTTGCATCTGAAAGTAGAAACTCGCCCGATTACAACGGTATGCGCACTTTTCCCCTAGGCCGTTCTAGTTATTGGTGTCGAGCATCAGAACTGCGAAAATTTTGAGTTTCTCAAGCGTTTCTTACATCCAAACTGCCATATCTCGCGAACGGATTGACCAATCCGCAAAATTTCTGTTGCATCTGAAAGTAGAAACTCTTCCGATTACAACGGTAGGTGTAGTTTTCCCCTAGGCCGTTCTAGTTATTCGTTTCGAGCATCAGAACTGCGAAAATTTTGAGTTTCTCAAGCGTTTCTTATCTCCAAACTGCCATATCTCGCGAACGGATTGATCAATCCGCAAAATTTCTGTTGCATCTGAAAGTAGAAACTCGCCCGATTACAACGGTATGCGTACTTTTCCGCTAGGCCGTTCTAGTTATTCGTTTCGAGCATCAGAACTGCGAAAATTTTGAGTTTCTCAAGCGTTTCTTACCTCCAAACTGCCATATCTCGCGAACGGATTGACCAATCCGCAAAATTTCTGTTGCATCTGAAAGTAGAAACTCGCCCGATTACAACGGTATGCGTACTTCTCCCCTAGGCCGTTGTAGTCATTCGTTTCGAGCATCAGAACTGCGAAAATTTTGAGTTTCTCAAGCGTTTCTTATTTCCAAACTGCCATATCTCGCGAACGGATTGATCAATCCGCAAAATTTCTGTTGCATCTGAAAGTAGAAACTCCCCCGATTACAAAGGTATGCGCACTTTTCCCCTAGGCGGTTCTAGTTATTCGTTTCGAGCATCAGAACTGCGAAAATTTTGAGTTTCTCAAGCGTTTCTTACCTCCAAACTGCCATATCTCGCGAACGGATTGAACAATCCGCAAAATTTCTGTTGCATCTGAAAGTAGAAACTCGCCCGATTACAACGGTGGGTGTAGTTTTCCCCTAGGCCGTTCTAGTTATTCGTGTCGAGCATCAGAACTGCGAAAATTTTGAGTTTCTCTAGCGTTTCTTATCTCCAAACTGCCATATCTCGCGAACGGATTGATCAATCCGCAAAATTTCTGTTGCATCTGAAAGTAGAAACTCCCCCGATTACAAAGGTATGCGCACTTTTCCCCTAGGCGGTTCTAGTTATTCGTTTCGAGCATCAGAACTGCGAAAATTTTGAGTTTCTCAAGCGTTTCTTAACTCCAAACTGCCTTATCTCGCGAACGGATTGACCAATCCGCAAAATTTCTGTTGCATCTGAAAGTAGAAACTCGCCCGATTACAACGGTAGGTGTAGTTTTCCCCTAGGCCGTTCTAGTTATTCGTTTCAAGCATCAGAACTGCGAAAATTTTGAGTTTCTCAAGCGTTTCTTACATCCAAACTGCCATATCTCGCGAACGGATTGACCAATCCGCAAAATTTCTGTTGCATCTGAAAGTAGAAACTCGCCCGATTACAACGGTATGCGTACTTTTCCGCTAGGCCGTTCTAGTTATTCGTTTCGAGCATCAGAACTGCGAAAATTTTGAGTTTCTCAAGCGTTTCTTACCTCCAAACTGCCATATCTCGCGAACGGATTGACCAATCCGCAAAATTTCTGTTGCATCTGAAAGTAGAAACTCGCCCGATTACAACGGTATGCGTACTTTTCCCCTAGGCCGTTCTAGTTACTCGTTTCGAGCATCAGAACTGCGAAAATTTTGAGTTTCACAAGCGTTTCTTGTCTCCATACTGCCATATCTCGCGAACGGATTGATCAATCCGCAAAATTTCTGTTGCATCTGAAAGTAGAAACTCGCCCGATTACAACGGTATGCGCACTTTTCCCCTAGGCCGTTCTAGTTATTGGTGTCGAGCATCAGAACTGTGAAAATTTTGAGTTTCTCAAGCGTTTCTTACCTCCAAACTACCATATCTCGCGAACGGATCGACCAATCCGCAAAATTTCTGTTGCTTCTGAAAGTAGAAACTCGCACGATTACAACGGTATGCGTACTTCTCCCCTAGGCCGTTGTAGTCATTCGTTTCGAGCATCAGAACTGAGAAAATTTTGAGTTTCTCAAGCGTTTCTCATCTCCAAACTGCCATATCTCGCGAACGGATTGATCAATCCGCAAAATTTCTGTTGCATCTGAAAGTAGAAACTCGCCCGATTACAACGCTATGCGCACTTTTCCCCTAGGCGGTTCTGGTTATTCGTTTCGAGCATCAGAACTGCGAAAATTTTGAGTTTCTCAAGCGTTTCTTACCTCCAAACTGCCATATCTCGCGAACGGATTGACCAATCCGCAAAATTTCTGTTGCATCTGAAAGTAGAAACTCGCCCGATTACAACGGTAGGTGTAGTTTTCCCCTAGGCCGTTCTAGTTATTCGTTTCAAGCATCAGAACTGCGAAAATTTTGAGTTTCTCAAGCGTTTCTTACATCCAAACTGCCATATCTCGCGAACGGATTGACCAATCCGCAAAATTTCTGTTGCATCTGAAAGTAGAAACTCTTCCGATTACAACGGTAGGTGTAGTTTTCCCCTAGGCCGTTCTAGTTATTCGTTTCGAGCATCAGAACTGCGAAAATTTTGAGTTTCTCAAGCGTTTCTTATCTCCAAACTGCCATATCTCGCGAACGGATTGATCAATCCGCAAAATTTCTATTGCATCTGAAAGCAGAACCTCGCCCGATTACAACGGTATGCGTGCTTTTCCCCTATGCCGTTCTAGTTACTCGTTTCGAGCATCAGAACTGCGAAAATTTTGAGTTTCTCAAGCGTTTCTTATTTCCAAACTGCCATATCTCGCGAACGGATAGACCAATCCGCAAAATTTCTGTTGCATCTGAAAGTAGAAACTCGCCCGATTACAACGGTATGCGTACTTTTCCCCTAGGCCGTTCTAGTTATTCGTTTCGAGCATCAGAACTGCGAAAATTTTGAGTTACTCAAGCGTTTCTTACCGCCAAACTGCCATATCTCGCGAACGGATTGACCAATCCGCAAAATTTCTGTTGCATCTGAAAGTAGAAACTCGCCCGATTACAACGGTTTGCGTACTTTTCCCCTAGGCCGTTCTAGTTACTCGTTTCGAGCATCAGAACTGCGAAAATTTTGAGTTTCTCAAGCGTTACTTATCTCCAAACTGCCATATCTCGCGAACGGATTGATCAATCCGCAAAATTTCTGTTGCATCTGAAAGTAGAAACTCGCCCGATTACAACGGTATGCGTACTTTTCCCCTAGGCGGTTCTAGTTATTCGTTTCGAGCATCAGAACTGCGAAAATTTTGAGTTTCTCAAGCGTTTCTTACCTCCAAACTGCCATATCTCGCGAACGGATTGAACAATCCGCAAAATTTCTGTTGCATCTGAAAGTAGAAACTCGCCCGATTACAACGGTAGGTGTAGTTTTCCCCTAGGCCGTTCTAGTTATTCGTTGCGAGCATCAGAACTGCGCAAATTTTGAGTTTCTCAAGCGTTTCTTACCTCCAAACTGCCATATCTCGCAAACGGATAGACCAATCCGCAAAATTTCTATTGCATCTGAAAGTAGAAACTCGCCCGATTACAACGGTATGTGTAGTTTTCCCCTAGGCAGTTCCAGTTATTCGTTTCGAGAATCAGAACTGCGAAAATTTAGAGTTTCCCAAGCGTTTCTTACCTCCAAGCTGCCATATTTCGCGAACGGATAGACCAATCCGCAAAATTTCTATTGCATCTGAAAGTAGAAACTCGCCCGATTACAACGGTATGTGTAGTTTTCCCCTAGGCCGTTCCAGTTATTCGTTTCGAGCATCAGAACTGCGAAAATTTTGAGTTGCTCAAGCGTTTCTTACCTCCAAACTGCCATATCTCATGAACGGATTGACCAATCCGCAAATTTTCTGTTGCATCTGAAAGTAGAAACTCGCCCGATTACAACGGAATGCGCACTTTTACCCTAGGCGGTTCTAGTTATTCGTTTCGAGCATCAGAACTGCGAAAATTTTGAGTTTCTCAAGCGTTTCTTACATCCAAACTGCCATATCTCGCGAACGGATTGACCAATCCGCAAAATTTCGGTTGCATCTGAAAGCAGAAACTCGCCCGATTACAACGGTATGCGTACTTTTCCCCTATGCCGTCCTAGTTACTCGTTTCGAGCATCAGAACTGCGAAAATTTTGAGTTTCTGAAGCGTTTCTTATTTCCAAACTGCCATATCTCACGGACGGATTGACCAATCCGCAAAATTTCTGTTGCATCTGAAAGTAGAAACTCGCCCGATTACAACGGTATGCGTACTTTTCCCCTAGGCCGTTCTAGTTATTCGTTTCGAGCATCAGAACTGCGAAAATTTTGAGTTTCTCAAGCGTTTCTTACCTCCAAACTGCCATATCTCGCGAACGGATTGACCAATCCGCAAAATTTCTGTTGCATCTGAGAGTAGAAACTCGCCCGATTACAACGGTATGCGTACTTTTCCCCTAGGCCGTTCTAGTTACTCGTTTCGAGCATCAGAACTGCGAAAATTTTGAGTTTCTCAAGCGTTTCTTATCTCCAAACTGCCATATCTCGCGAACGGATTGATCAATCCGCAAAATTTCTGTTGCTTCTGAAAGTGGAAACTCGCCCGATTACAACGGTATGCGTACTTCTCCCCTAGGCCGTTGTAGTCATTCGTTTCGAGCATCAGAACTGCGAAAATTTTGAGTTTCTCGAGCGTTTCTTATCTCCAAACTGCCATATCTCGCGAACGGATTGATCAATCCGCAAAATTTCTGTTGCATCTGAAAGTAGAAACTCGCCCGATTACAACGGTATGCGCACTTTTCCCCTAGGCGGTTCTAGTTATTCGTTTCGAGCATCAGAACTGCGAAAATTTTGAGTTTCTCAAGCGTTTCTTATTTCCAAACTGCCATATCTCGCGAACGGATTGACCAATCCGCAAAATTTCTGTTGCATCTGAAAGTAGAAACCCGCCCGATTACAACGGTGGGTGTAGTTTTCCCCTAGGCCGTTCTAGTTATTCGTTTCGAGCATCAGAACTGCGAAAATTTTGAGTTACTCAAGCGTTTCTTACATCCAAACTGCCATATCTCGCGAACGGATTGACCAATCCACAAAATTTCTGTTGCATCTGAAAGTAGAAACTCGCCCGATTACAACGGTATGCGCACTTTTCCCCTAGGCCGTTCTAGTTATTCGTTTCGAGCATCAGAACTGCGAAAATTTTGAGTTTCTCAAGCGTTTCTTATCTCCAAACTGCCATATCTCGCGAACGGATTGATAAATCCGCAAAATTTCTGTTGCTTCTGAAAGTAGAAACTCGCCCGATTACAACGGTATGCCTACTTCTCCCCTAGGCCGTTGTAGTCATTCGTTTCGAGCATCAGAACTGCGAAAATTTAGAGTTTCTCAAGCGTTTCTTATCTCCAAACTGCCATATCTCGCGAACGGATTGATCAATCCGCAAAATTTCTGTTGCATCTGAAAGTAGAAACTCCCCCGATTACAAAGGTATGCGCACTTTTCCCCTAGGCGGTTCTGGTTATTCGTTTCGAGCATCAGAACTGCGAAAATTTTGAGTTTCTCAAGCGTTTCTTACCTCCAAACTGCCATATCTCGCGAACGGATTGAACAATCCGCAAAATTTCTGTTGCATCTGAAAGTAGAAACTCGCCCGATTACAACGGTAGGTGTAGTTTTCCCCTAGGCCGTTCTAGTTATTCGTTTCGAGCATCAGAACTGCGCAAATTTTGAGTTTCTCAAGCGTTTCTTACCTCCAAACTGCCATATCTCGCAAACGGATAGACCAATCCGCAAAATTTCTATTGCATCTGAAAGTAGAAACTCGCCCGATAACAATGGTATGCGTACTTTTCCCCTATGCCGTTCTAGTTACTCGTTTCGAGCATCAGAACTGCTAAATTTTGAGTTACTCAAGCGTTTCTTATTTCCAAACTGCCATATCTCGCGAACGGATAGACCAATCCGCAAAATTTCTGTTGCATCTGAAAGTAGAAATTCGCACGATTACAACGGTATGCGTACTTTTCCCCTAGGCCGTTCTAGTTATTCGTTTCGAGCATCAGAACTGCGAATATTTTGAGTTTCTCAAGCGTTTCTTACCTCCAAACTGCCTTATCTCGCGAACGGATTGACCAATCCGCAAAATTTCTGTTGCATCTGAAAGTAGAAACTAGCCCGATTACAACGGTATGCGTACTTTTCCCCTAGGCCGTTCTAGTTACTCGTTTCGAGCATCAGAACTGCGAAAATTTTGATTTTCACAAGCGTTTCTTGTCTCCATACTGCCATATCTCGCGAACGGATTGACCAATCCACAAAATTTCTGTTGCATCTGAAAGTAGAAACTAGCCCGATTACAACGGTATGCGTACTTTTCCCCTAGGCCGTTCTAGTTACTCGTTTCGAGCATCAGAACTGCGAAAATTTTGAGTTACTCAAGCGTTTCTTACCTCCAAAGTTCTGTTTCTTCAACATTGTTGTAAAAACGATTGTCCTACTCTACTTTTTAGAGTGAAACTAGCAGGTAATATTCATCCTATATGTTATGGTGTTGGGAGGCCGTTCTAGTTATTCGTGTCGAGCATCAGAACTGCGAAAATTTTGAGTTTCTCAAGCGTTTCTTATCTCCAAACTGCCATATCTCGCGAACGGATTGATAAATCCGCAAAATTTCTGTTGCTTCTGAAAGTAGAAACTCGCCCGATTACAACGGTATGCCTACTTCTCCCCTAGGCCGTTGTAGTCATTCGTTTCGAGCATCAGAACTGCGAAAATTTTGAGTTTCTCAAGCGTTTCTTATCTCCAAACTGCCATATCTCGCGAACGGATTGATCAATCCGCAAAATTTCTGTTGCATCTGAAAGTAGAAACTCCCCCGATTACAAAGGTATGCGCACTTTTCCCCTAGGCGGTTCTGGTTATTCGTTTCGAGCATCAGAACTGCGAAAATTTTGAGTTTCTCAAGCGTTTCTTACCTCCAAACTGCCATATCTCGCGAACGGATTGAACAATCCGCAAAATTTCTGTTGCATCTGAAAGTAGAAACTCGCCCGATTACAACGGTAGGTGTAGTTTTCCCCTAGGCCGTTCTAGTTATTCGTTTCGAGCATCAGAACTGCGCAAATTTTGAGTTTCTCAAGCGTTTCTTACCTCCAAACTGCCATATCTCGCAAACGGATAGACCAATCCGCAAAATTTCTATTGCATCTGAAAGTAGAAACTCGCCCGATAACAATGGTATGCGTACTTTTCCCCTATGCCGTTCTAGTTACTCGTTTCGAGCATCAGAACTGCTAAATTTTGAGTTACTCAAGCGTTTCTTATTTCCAAACTGCCATATCTCGCGAACGGATAGACCAATCCGCAAAATTTCTGTTGCATCTGAAAGTAGAAATTCGCCCGATTACAACGGTATGCGTTCTTTTCCCCTAGGCCGTTCTAGTTATTCGTTTCGAGCATCAGAACTGCGAATATTTTGAGTTTCTCAAGCGTTTCTTACCTCCAAACTGCCTTATCTCGCGAACGGATTGACCAATCCGCAAAATTTCTGTTGCATCTGAAAGTAGAAACTAGCCCGATTACAACGGTATGCGTACTTTTCCCCTAGGCCGTTCTAGTTACTCGTTTCGAGCATCAGAACTGCGAAAATTTTGAGTTTCACAAGCGTTTCTTGTCTCCATACTGCCATATCTCGCGAACGGATTGATCAATCCGCAAAATTTCTGTTGCATCTGAAAGTAGAAACTCGCCCGATTACAACGGTATGCGTACTTTTCCGCTAGGCCGTTCTAGTTATTCGTTTCGAGCATCAGAACTGCGAAAATTTTGAGTTTCTCAAGCGTTTCTTACCTCCAAACTGCCATATCTCGCGAACGGATTGACCAATCCGCAAAATTTCTGTTGCATCTGAAAGTAGAAACTCGCCCGATTACAACGGTATGCGTACTTTTCCCCTAGGCCGTCCTGGCTACTCGTTTCGAGCATCAGAACTGCGAAAATTTTGAGTTTCTCAAGCGTTTCTTATCTCCAAACTGCCATATCACGCGAACGGATTGATCAATCCGCAAAATTTCTGTTGCATCTGAAAGTAGAAACTCGCCCGATTACAACGGTATGCGCACTTTTCCCCTAGGCCGTTCTAGTTATTCGTGTCGAGCATCAGAACTGCGAAAATTTTGAGTTTCTCAAGCGTTTCTTATCTCCAAACTGCCATATCTCGCGAACGGATTGATCAATCTGCAAAATTTCTGTTGCTTCTGAAAGTAAAAACTCGCCCGATTACAACGGTATGCGTACTTCTCCCCTAGGCCGTTGTAGTCATTCGTTTCGAGCATCAGAACTGCGAAAATTTTGAGTTTCTCAAGCGTTTCTTACCTCCAAACTGCCATATCTCGCAAACGGATAGACCAATCCGCAAAATTTCTATTGCATCTGAAAGTAGAAACTCGCCCGATAACAATGGTATGCGTACTTTTCCCCTATGCCGTTCTAGTTACTCGTTTCGAGCATCAGAACTGCTAAATTTTGAGTTACTCAAGCGTTTCTTATTTCCAAACTGCCATATCTCGCGAACCGATAGACCAATCCGCAAAATTTCTGTTGCATCTGAAAGTAGAAATTCGCCCGATTACAACGGTATGCGTACTTTTCCCCTAGGCTGTTCTAGTTATTCGTTTCGAGCATCAGAACTGCGAATATTTTGAGTTTCTCAAGCGTTTCTTACCTCCAAACTGCCTTATCTCGCGAACGGATTGACCAATCCGCAAAATTTCTGTTGCATCTGAAAGTAGAAACTAGCCCGATTACAACGGTATGCGTACTTTTCCCCTAGGCCGTTCTAGTTACTCGTTTCGAGCATCAGAACTGCGAAAATTTTGAGTTTCACAAGCGTTTCTTGTCTCCATACTGCCATATCTCGCGAACGGATTGATCAATCCGCAAAATTTCTGTTGCATCTGAAAGTAGAAACTCGCCCGATTACAACGGTATGCGTACTTTTCCGCTAGGCCGTTCTAGTTATTCGTTTCGAGCATCAGAACTGCGAAAATTTTGAGTTTCTCAAGCGTTTCTTACATCCAAACTGCCATATCTCGCGAACGGATTGACCAATCCGCAAAATTTCTGTTGCATCTGAAAGTAGAAACTCGCCCGATTACAACGGTATGCGTACTTTTCCCCTAGGCCGTCCTGGTTACTCGTTTCGAGCATCAGAACTGCGAAAATTTTGAGTTTCTCAAGCGTTTCTTATCTCCAAACTGCCATATCACGCGAACGGATTGATCAATCCGCAAAATTTCTGTTGCATCTGAAAGTAGAAACTCGCCCGATTACAACGGTATGCGTACTTTTCCGCTAGGCCGTTCTAGTTATTCGTTTCGAGCATCAGAACTGCGAAAATTTTGAGTTTCTCAAGCGTTTCTTACATCCAAACTGCCATATCTCGCGAACGGATTGACCAATCCGCAAAATTTCTGTTGCATCTGAAAGTAGAAACTCGCCCGATTACAACGGTATGCGTACTTTTCCCCTAGGCCGTCCTGGTTACTCGTTTCGAGCATCAGAACTGCGAAAATTTTGAGTTTCTCAAGCGTTTCTTATCTCCAAACTGCCATATCACGCGAACGGATTGATCAATCCGCAAAAT
Source organism: Ptiloglossa arizonensis (assembly GCF_051014685.1). Classification (NCBI taxonomy): domain Eukaryota; kingdom Metazoa; phylum Arthropoda; class Insecta; order Hymenoptera; family Colletidae; genus Ptiloglossa; species Ptiloglossa arizonensis. The sequence continues at coordinate 1,509,609 of NW_027478422.1, forward strand.
TTCTGTTGCATCTGAAAGTAGAAACTCGCCCGATTACAACGGTATGCGTACTTTTCCCCTAGGCTGTTCTAGTTATTCGTTTCGAGCATCAGAACTGCGAATATTTTGAGTTTCTCAAGCGTTTCTTACATCCAAACTGCCATATCTCGCGAACGGATTGACCAATCCGCAAAATTTCTGTTGCATCTGAAAGTAGAAACTCGCCCGATTACAACGGTATGCGTACTTTTCCCCTAGGCCGTCCTGGTTACTCGTTTCGAGCATCAGAACTGCGAAAATTTTGAGTTTCTCAAGCGTTTCTTATCTCCAAACTGCCATATCACGCGAACGGATTGATCAATCCGCAAAATTTCTGTTGCATCTGAAAGTAGAAACTCGCCCGATTACAACGGTATGCGCACTTTTCCCCTAGGCCGTTCTAGTTATTCGTGTCGAGCATCAGAACTGCGAAAATTTTGAGTTTCTCAAGCGTTTCTTATCTCCAAACTGCCATATCTCGCGAACGGATTGATCAATCCGCAAAATTTCTGTTGCTTCTGAAAGTAGAAACTCGCCCGATTACAACGGTATGCGTACTTCTCCCCTAGGCCGTTGTAGTCATTCGTTTCGAGCATCAGAACTGCGAAAATTTTGAGTTTCTCAAGCGTTTCTTATCTCCAAACTGCCATATCTCGCGAACGGATTGATCAATCCGCAAAATTTCTGTTGCATCTGAAAGTAGAAACTCGACCGATTACAACGGTATGCGCACTTTTCCCCTAGGCGGTTCTAGTTATTCGTTTCGAGCATCAGAACTGCGAAAATTTTGAGTTTCTCAAGCGTTTCTTATTTCCAAACTGCCATATCTCGCGAACGGATTGACCAATCCACAAAATTTCTGTTGCATCTGAAAGTAGAAACTCGCCCGATTACAACGGTGGGTGTAGTTTTCCCCTAGGCCGTTCTAGTTATTCGTTTCGAGCATCAGAACTGCGAAAATTTTGAGTTACTCAAGCGTTTCTTACCTCCAAACTGCCATATCTCGCGAACGGATTGACCAATCCACAAAATTTCTGTTGCATCTGAAAGTAGAAACTCGCCCGATTACAACGGTATGCGCACTTTTCCCCTAGGCCGTTCTAGTTATTCGTGTCGAGCATCAGAACTGCGAAAATTTTGAGTTTCTCAAGCGTTTCTTATCTCCAAACTGCCATATCTCGCGAACGGATTGATAAATCCGCAAAATTTCTGTTGCTTCTGAAAGTAGAAACTCGCCCGATTACAACGGTATGCGTACTTCTCCCCTAGGCCGTTGTAGTCATTCGTTTCGAGCATCAGAACTGCGAAAATTTTGAGTTTCTCAAGCGTTTCTTATCTCCAAACTGCCATATCTCGCGAACGGATTGATCAATCCGCAAAATTTCTGTTGCATCTGAAAGTAGAAACTCCCCCGATTACAAAGGTATGCGCACTTTTCCCCTAGGCGGTTCTAGTTATTCGTTTCGAGCATCAGAACTGCGAAAATTTTGAGTTTCTCAAGCGTTTCTTACCTCCAAACTGCCATATCTCGCGAACGGATTGAACAATCCGCAAAATTTCAATTGCATCTGAAAGTAGAAACTCGCCCGATTACAACGGTAGGTGTAGTTTTCCCCTAGGCCGTTCTAGTTATTCGTTTCGAGCATCAGAACTGCGCAAATTTTGAGTTTCTCAAGCGTTTCTTATCTCCAAGCTGACATATCTCGCGAACGGATTGATCAATCGGCAAAATTTCTGTTGCATCTGAAAGTAGAAACTCGCCCGATTACAACGGTATGCGCACTTTTCCCCTAGGCCGTTCTACTTATTCGTGTCGAGCATCAGAACTGCGAAAATTTTGAGTTTCTCAAGCGTTTCTTATCTCCAAACTGCCATATCACGCGAACGGATTGATCAATCCGCAAAATTTCTGTTGCATCTGAAAGTAGAAACTCGCCCGATTACAACGGTATGCGCACTTTTCCCCTAGGCCGTTCTAGTTATTCGTGTCGAGCATCAGAACTGCGAAAATTTTGAGTTTCTCAAGCGTTTCTTATCTCCAAACTGCCATATCTCGCGAACGGATTGATCAATCCGCAAAATTTCTGTTGCTTCTGAAAGTAGAAACTCGCCCGATTACAACGGTATGCGTACTTCTCCCCTAGGCCGTTGTAGTCATTCGTTTCGAGCATCAGAACTGCGAAAATTTTGAGTTTCTCAAGCGTTTCTTATCTCCAAACTGCCATATCTCGCGAACGGATTGATCAATCCGCAAAATTTCTGTTGCATCTGAAAGTAGAAACTCCCCCGATTACAAAGGTATGCGCACTTTTCCCCTAGGCGGTTCTAGTTATTCGTTTCGAGCATCAGAACTGCGAAAATTTTGAGTTTCTCAAGCGTTTCTTACCTCCAAACTGCCATATCTCGCGAACGGATTGAACAATCCGCAAAATTTCTGTTGCATCTGAAAGTAGAAACTCGCCCGATTACAACGGTAGGTGTAGTTTTCCCCTAGGCCGTTCTAGTTATTCGTTTCGAGCATCAGAACTGCGCAAATTTTGAGTTTCTCAAGCGTTTCTTACCTCCAAACTGCCATATCTCGCAAACGGATAGACCAATCCGCAAAATTTCTATTGCATCTGAAAGTAGAAACTCGCCCGATTACAACGGTATGTGTAGTTTTCCCCTAGGCCGTTCCAGTTATTCGTTTCGAGCATCAGAACTGCGAAAATTTAGAGTTTCTCAAGCGTTTCTTACCTCCAAACTGCCATATTTTGCGAACGGATAGACCAATCCGCAAAATTTCTATTGCATCTGAAAGTAGAAACTCGCCCGATTACAACGGTATGTGTAGTTTTCCCCTAGGCCGTTCCAGTTATTCGTTTCGAGCATCAGAACTGCGAAAATTTTGAGTTTCTCAAGCGTTTCTTACCTCCAAACTGCCATATCTCATGAACGGATTGACCAATCCGCAAAATTTCTGTTGCATCTAAAAGTAGAAACTCGCCCGATTACAACGGAATGCGCACTTTTCCCCTAGGCGGTTCTAGTTATTCGTTTCGAGCATCAGAACTGCGAAAATTTTGAGTTTCTCAAGCGTTTCTTACCTCCAAACTGCCATATCTCGCGAACGGATTGAACAATCCGCAAAATTTCTGTTGCATCTGAAAGTAGAAACTCGCCCGATTACAACGGTAGGTGTAGTTTTCCCCTAGGCCGTTCTAGTTATTCGTTTCGAGCATCAGAACTGCGCAAATTTTGAGTTTCTCAAGCGTTTCTTACATCCAAACTGTCATATCTCGCAAACGGATAGACCAATCCGCAAAATTTCTATTGCATCTGAAAGTAGAAACTCGCCCGATTACAACGGTAGGTGTAGTTTTCCCCTAGGCCGTTCTAGTTATTCGTTTCTAGCATCAGAACTGCGAAAATTTTGAGTTTCTCAAGCGTTTCTGACATCCAAACTGCCATATCTCGCGAACGGATTGACCAATCCGCAAAATTTCTGTTGCATCTGAAAGCAGAAACTCGCCCGATTACAACGGTATGCGTACTTTTCCCCTATGCCGTTCTAGTTACTCGTTTCGAGCATCAGAACTGCGAAAATTTTGAGTTTCTGAAGCGTTTCTTATTTCCAAACTGCCATATCTCGCGAACGGATTGACCAATCCGCAAAATTTCTGTTGCATCTGAAAGTAGAAACTCGCCCGATTACAACGGTATGCGTACTTTTCCCCTAGGCCGTCCTAGTTACTCGTTTCGAGCATCAGAACTGCGAAAATGTTGAGTTTCTCAAGCGTTTCTTATCTCCAAACTGACATATCTCGCGAACGGATTGATCAATCGGCAAAATTTCTGTTGCATCTGAAAGTAGAAACTCGCCCGATTACAACGGTATGCGCACTTTTCCCCTAGGCCGTTCTACTTATTCGTGTCGAGCATCAGAACTGCGAAAATTTTGAGTTTCTCAAGCGTTTCTTATATCCAAACTGCCATATCACGCGAACGGATTGATCAATCCGCAAAATTTCTGTTGCATCTGAAAGTAGAAACTCGCCCGATTACAACGGTATGCGCACTTTTCCCCTAGGCCGTTCTAGTTATTCGTGTCGAGCATCAGAACTGCGAAAATTTTGAGTTTCTCAAGCGTTTCTTATCTCCAAACTGCCATATCTCGCGAACGGATTGATCAATCCGCAAAATTTCTGTTGCTCCTGAAAGTAGAAACTCGCCCGATTACAACGGTATGCGTACTTCTCCCCTAGGCCGTTGTAGTCATTCGTTTCGAGCATCAGAACTGCGAAAATTTTGAGTTTCTCAAGCGTTTCTTATCTCCAAACTGCCATATCTCGCGAACGGATTGATAAATCCGCAAAATTTCTGTTGCTTCTGAAAGTAGAAACTCGCCCGATTACAACGGTATGCCTACTTCTCCCCTAGGCCGTTGTAGTCATTCGTTTCGAGCATCAGAACTGCGAAAATTTTGAGTTTCTCAAGCGTTTCTTATCTCCAAACTGCCATATCTCGCGAACGGATTGATCAATCCGCAAAATTTCTGTTGCATCTGAAAGTAGAAACTCCCCCGATTACAAAGGTATGCGCACTTTTCCCCTAGGCGGTTCTGGTTATTCGTTTCGAGCATCAGAACTGCGAAAATTTTGAGTTTCTCAAGCGTTTCTTACCTCCAAACTGCCATATCTCGCGAACGGATTGAACAATCCGCAAAATTTCTGTTGCATCTGAAAGTAGAAACTCGCCCGATTACAACGGTAGGTGTAGTTTTCCCCTAGGCCGTTCTAGTTATTCGTTTCGAGCATCAGAACTGCGCAAATTTTGAGTTTCTCAAGCGTTTCTTACCTCCAAACTGCCATATCTCGCAAACGGATAGACCAATCCGCAAAATTTCTATTGCATCTGAAAGTAGAAACTCGCCCGATAACAATGGTATGCGTACTTTTCCCCTATGCCGTTCTAGTTACTCGTTTCGAGCATCAGAACTGCTAAATTTTGAGTTACTCAAGCGTTTCTTATTTCCAAACTGCCATATCTCGCGAACGGATAGACCAATCCGCAAAATTTCTGTTGCATCTGAAAGTAGAAATTCGCACGATTACAACGGTATGCGTACTTTTCCCCTAGGCCGTTCTAGTTATTCGTTTCGAGCATCAGAACTGCGAATATTTTGAGTTTCTCAAGCGTTTCTTACCTCCAAACTGCCTTATCTCGCGAACGGATTGACCAATCCGCAAAATTTCTGTTGCATCTGAAAGTAGAAACTAGCCCGATTACAACGGTATGCGTACTTTTCCCCTAGGCCGTTCTAGTTACTCGTTTCGAGCATCAGAACTGCGAAAATTTTGAGTTTCACAAGCGTTTCTTGTCTCCATACTGCCATATCTCGCGAACGGATTGACCAATCCACAAAATTTCTGTTGCATCTGAAAGTAGAAACTAGCCCGATTACAACGGTATGCGTACTTTTCCCCTAGGCCGTTCTAGTTACTCGTTTCGAGCATCAGAACTGCGAAAATTTTGAGTTACTCAAGCGTTTCTTACCTCCAAACTGCCATATCTCGCGAACGGATTGACCAATCCACAAAATTTCTGTTGCATCTGAAAGTAGAAACTCGCCCGATTACAACGGTATGCGCACTTTTCCCCTAGGCCGTTCTAGTTATTCGTGTCGAGCATCAGAACTGCGAAAATTTTGAGTTTCTCAAGCGTTTCTTATCTCCAAACTGCCATATCTCGCGAACGGATTGATAAATCCGCAAAATTTCTGTTGCTTCTGAAAGTAGAAACTCGCCCGATTACAACGGTATGCCTACTTCTCCCCTAGGCCGTTGTAGTCATTCGTTTCGAGCATCAGAACTGCGAAAATTTTGAGTTTCTCAAGCGTTTCTTATCTCCAAACTGCCATATCTCGCGAACGGATTGATCAATCCGCAAAATTTCTGTTGCATCTGAAAGTAGAAACTCCCCCGATTACAAAGGTATGCGCACTTTTCCCCTAGGCGGTTCTGGTTATTCGTTTCGAGCATCAGAACTGCGAAAATTTTGAGTTTCTCAAGCGTTTCTTACCTCCAAACTGCCATATCTCGCGAACGGATTGAACAATCCGCAAAATTTCTGTTGCATCTGAAAGTAGAAACTCGCCCGATTACAACGGTAGGTGTAGTTTTCCCCTAGGCCGTTCTAGTTATTCGTTTCGAGCATCAGAACTGCGCAAATTTTGAGTTTCTCAAGCGTTTCTTACCTCCAAACTGCCATATCTCGCAAACGGATAGACCAATCCGCAAAATTTCTATTGCATCTGAAAGTAGAAACTCGCCCGATAACAATGGTATGCGTACTTTTCCCCTATGCCGTTCTAGTTACTCGTTTCGAGCATCAGAACTGCTAAATTTTGAGTTACTCAAGCGTTTCTTATTTCCAAACTGCCATATCTCGCGAACGGATAGACCAATCCGCAAAATTTCTGTTGCATCTGAAAGTAGAAATTCGCCCGATTACAACGGTATGCGTACTTTTCCCCTAGGCCGTTCTAGTTATTCGTTTCGAGCATCAGAACTGCGAATATTTTGAGTTTCTCAAGCGTTTCTTACCTCCAAACTGCCTTATCTCGCGAACGGATTGACCAATCCGCAAAATTTCTGTTGCATCTGAAAGTAGAAACTAGCCCGATTACAACGGTATGCGTACTTTTCCCCTAGGCCGTTCTAGTTACTCGTTTCGAGCATCAGAACTGCGAAAATTTTGAGTTTCACAAGCGTTTCTTGTCTCCATACTGCCATATCTCGCGAACGGATTGATCAATCCGCAAAATTTCTGTTGCATCTGAAAGTAGAAACTCGCCCGATTACAACGGTATGCGTACTTTTCCGCTAGGCCGTTCTAGTTATTCGTTTCGAGCATCAGAACTGCGAAAATTTTGAGTTTCTCAAGCGTTTCTTACCTCCAAACTGCCATATCTCGCGAACGGATTGACCAATCCGCAAAATTTCTGTTGCATCTGAAAGTAGAAACTCGCCCGATTACAACGGTATGCGTACTTTTCCCCTAGGCCGTCCTGGTTACTCGTTTCGAGCTTCAGAACTGCGAAAATTTTGAGTTTCTCAAGCGTTTCTTATCTCCAAACTGCCATATCACGCGAACGGATTGATCAATCCGCAAAATTTCTGTTGCATCTGAAAGTAGAAACTCGCCCGATTACAACGGTATGCGCACTTTTCCCCTAGGCCGTTCTAGTTATTCGTGTCGAGCATCAGAACTGCGAAAATTTTGAGTTTCTCAAGCGTTTCTTATCTCCAAACTGCCATATCTCGCGAACGGATTGATCAATCCGCAAAATTTCTGTTGCTTCTGAAAGTAAAAACTCGCCCGATTACAACGGTATGCGTACTTCTCCCCTAGGCCGTTGTAGTCATTCGTTTCGAGCATCAGAACTGCGAAAATTTTGAGTTTCTCAAGCGTTTCTTACCTCCAAACTGCCATATCTCGCAAACGGATAGACCAATCCGCAAAATTTCTATTGCATCTGAAAGTAGAAACTCGCCCGATAACAATGGTATGCGTACTTTTCCCCTATGCCGTTCTAGTTACTCGTTTCGAGCATCAGAACTGCTAAATTTTGAGTTACTCAAGCGTTTCTTATTTCCAAACTGCCATATCTCGCGAACGGATAGACCAATCCGCAAAATTTCTGTTGCATCTGAAAGTAGAAATTCGCCCGATTACAACGGTATGCGTACTTTTCCCCTAGGCCGTTCTAGTTATTCGTTTCGAGCATCAGAACTGCGAAAATTTTGAGTTTCACAAGCGTTTCTTGTCTCCATACTGCCATATCTCGCGAACGGATTGATCAATCCGCAAAATTTCTGTTGCATCTGAAAGTAGAAACTCGCCCGATTACAACGGTATGCGTACTTTTCCGCTAGGCCGTTCTAGTTATTCGTTTCGAGCATCAGAACTGCGAAAATTTTGAGTTTCTCAAGCGTTTCTTACCTCCAAACTGCCATATCTCGCGAACGGATTGACCAATCCGCAAAATTTCTGTTGCATCTGAAAGTAGAAACTCGCCCGATTACAACGGTATGCGTACTTTTCCCCTAGGCCGTCCTGGTTACTCGTTTCGAGCTTCAGAACTGCGAAAATTTTGAGTTTCTCAAGCGTTTCTTATCTCCAAACTGCCATATCACGCGAACGGATTGATCAATCCGCAAAATTTCTGTTGCATCTGAAAGTAGAAACTCGCCCGATTACAACGGTATGCGCACTTTTCCCCTAGGCCGTTCTAGTTATTCGTGTCGAGCATCAGAACTGCGAAAATTTTGAGTTTCTCAAGCGTTTCTTATCTCCAAACTGCCATATCTCGCGAACGGATTGATCAATCCGCAAAATTTCTGTTGCTTCTGAAAGTAAAAACTCGCCCGATTACAACGGTATGCGTACTTCTCCCCTAGGCCGTTGTAGTCATTCGTTTCGAGCATCAGAACTGCGAAAATTTTGAGTTTCTCAAGCGTTTCTTACCTCCAAACTGCCATATCTCGCAAACGGATAGACCAATCCGCAAAATTTCTATTGCATCTGAAAGTAGAAACTCGCCCGATAACAATGGTATGCGTACTTTTCCCCTATGCCGTTCTAGTTACTCGTTTCGAGCATCAGAACTGCTAAATTTTGAGTTACTCAAGCGTTTCTTATTTCCAAACTGCCATATCTCGCGAACGGATAGACCAATCCGCAAAATTTCTGTTGCATCTGAAAGTAGAAATTCGCCCGATTACAACGGTATGCGTACTTTTCCCCTAGGCCGTTCTAGTTATTCGTTTCGAGCATCAGAACTGCGAATATTTTGAGTTTCTCAAGCGTTTCTTACCTCCAAACTGCCTTATCTCGCGAACGGATTGACCAATCCGCAAAATTTCTGTTGCATCTGAAAGTAGAAACTAGCCCGATTACAACGGTATGCGTACTTTTCCCCTAGGCCGTTCTAGTTACTCGTTTCGAGCATCAGAACTGCGAAAATTTTGAGTTTCACAAGCGTTTCTTGTCTCCATACTGCCATATCTCGCGAACGGATTGATCAATCCGCAAAATTTCTGTTGCATCTGAAAGTAGAAACTCGCCCGATTACAACGGTATGCGTACTTTTCCGCTAGGCCGTTCTAGTTATTCGTTTCGAGCATCAGAACTGCGAAAATTTTGAGTTTCTCAAGCGTTTCTTACCTCCAAACTGCCATATCTCGCGAACGGATTGACCAATCCGCAAAATTTCTGTTGCATCTGAAAGTAGAAACTCGCCCGATTACAACGGTATGCGTACTTTTCCCCTAGGCCGTCCTGGTTACTCGTTTCGAGCTTCAGAACTGCGAAAATTTTGAGTTTCTCAAGCGTTTCTTATCTCCAAACTGCCATATCACGCGAACGGATTGATCAATCCGCAAAATTTCTGTTGCATCTGAAAGTAGAAACTCGCCCGATTACAACGGTATGCGCACTTTTCCCCTAGGCCGTTCTAGTTATTCGTGTCGAGCATCAGAACTGCGAAAATTTTGAGTTTCTCAAGCGTTTCTTATCTCCAAACTGCCATATCTCGCGAACGGATTGATCAATCCGCAAAATTTCTGTTGCTTCTGAAAGTAAAAACTCGCCCGATTACAACGGTATGCGTACTTCTCCCCTAGGCCGTTGTAGTCATTCGTTTCGAGCATCAGAACTGCGAAAATTTTGAGTTTCTCAAGCGTTTCTTACCTCCAAACTGCCATATCTCGCAAACGGATAGACCAATCCGCAAAATTTCTATTGCATCTGAAAGTAGAAACTCGCCCGATAACAATGGTATGCGTACTTTTCCCCTATGCCGTTCTAGTTACTCGTTTCGAGCATCAGAACTGCTAAATTTTGAGTTACTCAAGCGTTTCTTATTTCCAAACTGCCATATCTCGCGAACCGATAGACCAATCCGCAAAATTTCTGTTGCATCTGAAAGTAGAAATTCGCCCGATTACAACGGTATGCGGACTTTTCCCCTAGGCTGTTCTAGTTATTCGTTTCGAGCATCAGAACTGCGAATATTTTGAGTTTCTCAAGCGTTTCTTACATCCAAACTGCCTTATCTCGCGAACGGATTGACCAATCCGCAAAATTTCTGTTGCATCTGAAAGTAGAAACTAGCCCGATTACAACGGTATGCGTACTTTTCCCCTAGGCCGTTCTAGTTACTCGTTACGAGCATCAGAACTGCGAAAATTTTGAGTTTCACAAGCGTTTCTTGTCTCCATACTGCCATATCTCGCGAACGGATTGATCAATCCGCAAAATTTCTGTTGCATCTGAAAGTAGAAACTCGCCCGATTACAACGGTATGCGTACTTTTCCGCTAGGCCGTTCTAGTTATTCGTTTCGAGCATCAGAACTGCGAAAATTTTGAGTTTCTCAAGCGTTTCTTACATCCAAACTGCCATATCTCGCGAACGGATTGACCAATCCGCAAAATTTCTGTTGCATCTGAAAGTAGAAACTCGCCCGATTACAACGGTATGCGTACTTTTCCCCTAGGCCGTCCTGGTTACTCGTTTCGAGCATCAGAACTGCGAAAATTTTGAGTTTCTCAAGCGTTTCTTATCTCCAAACTGCCATATCACGCGAACGGATTGATCAATCCGCAAAATTTCTGTGGCATCTGAAAGTAGAAACTCGCCCGATTACAACGGTATGCGTACTTTTCCGCTAGGCCGTTCTAGTTATTCGTTTCGAGCATCAGAACTGCGAAAATTTTGAGTTTCTCAAGCGTTTCTTACATCCAAACTGCCATATCTCGCGAACGGATTGACCAATCCGCAAAATTTCTGTTGCATCTGAAAGTAGAAACTCGCCCGATTACAACGGTATGCGTACTTTTCCCCTAGGCCGTCCTGGTTACTCGTTTCGAGCATCAGAACTGCGAAAATTTTGAGTTTCTCAAGCGTTTCTTATCTCCAAACTGCCATATCACGCGAACGGATTGATCAATCCGCAAAATTTCTGTTGCATCTGAAAGTAGAAACTCGCCCGATTACAACGGTATGCGTACTTTTCCCCTAGGCTGTTCTAGTTATACGTTTCGAGCATCAGAACTGCGAATATTTTGAGTTTCTCAAGCGTTTCTTACATCCAAACTGCCATATCTCGCGAACGGATTGACCAATCCGCAAAATTTCTGTTGCATCTGAAAGTAGAAACTCGCCCGATTACAACGGTATGCGTACTTTTCCCCTAGGCCGTCCTGGTTACTCGTTTCGAGCATCAGAACGGCGAAAATTTTGAGTTTCTCAAGCGTTTCTTATCTCCAAACTGCCATATCACGCGAACGGATTGATCAATCCGCAAAATTTCTGTTGCATCTGAAAGTAGAAACTCGCCCGATTACAACGGTATGCGCACTTTTCCCCTAGGCCGTTCTAGTTATTCGTGTCGAGCATCAGAACTGCGAAAATTTTGAGTTTCTCAAGCGTTTCTTATCTCCAAACTGCCATATCTCGCGAACGGATTGATCAATCCGCAAAATTTCTGTTGCTTCTGAAAGTAGAAACTCGCCCGATTACAACGGTATGCGTACTTCTCCCCTAGGCCGTTGTAGTCATTCGTTTCGAGCATCAGAACTGCGAAAATTTTGAGTTTCTCAAGCGTTTCTTATCTCCAAACTGCCATATCTCGCGAACGGATTGATCAATCCGCAAAATTTCTGTTGCATCTGAAAGTAGAAACTCGACCGATTACAACGGTATGCGCACTTTTCCCCTAGGCGGTTCTAGTTATTCGTTTCGAGCATCAGAACTGCGAAAATTTTGAGTTTCTCAAGCGTTTCTTATTTCCAAACTGCCATATCTCGCGAACGGATTGACCAATCCACAAAATTTCTGTTGCATCTGAAAGTAGAAACTCGCCCGATTACAACGGTGGGTGTAGTTTTCCCCTAGGCCGTTCTAGTTATTCGTTTCGAGCATCAGAACTGCGAAAATTTTGAGTTACTCAAGCGTTTCTTACCTCCAAACTGCCATATCTCGCGAACGGATTGACCAATCCACAAAATTTCTGTTGCATCTGAAAGTAGAAACTCGCCCGATTACAACGGTATGCGCACTTTTCCCCTAGGCCGTTCTAGTTATTCGTGTCGAGCATCAGAACTGCGAAAATTTTGAGTTTCTCAAGCGTTTCTTATCTCCAAACTGCCATATCTCGCGAACGGATTGATAAATCCGCAAAATTTCTGTTGCTTCTGAAAGTAGAAACTCGCCCGATTACAACGGTATGCGTACTTCTCCCCTAGGCCGTTGTAGTCATTCGTTTCGAGCATCAGAACTGCGAAAATTTTGAGTTTCTCAAGCGTTTCTTATCTCCAAACTGCCATATCTCGCGAACGGATTGATCAATCCGCAAAATTTCTGTTGCATCTGAAAGTAGAAACTCCCCCGATTACAAAGGTATGCGCACTTTTCCCCTAGGCGGTTCTAGTTATTCGTTTCGAGCATCAGAACTGCGAAAATTTTGAGTTTCTCAAGCGTTTCTTACCTCCAAACTGCCATATCTCGCGAACGGATTGAACAATCCGCAAAATTTCTGTTGCATCTGAAAGTAGAAACTCGCCCGATTACAACGGTAGGTGTAGTTTTCCCCTAGGCCGTTCTAGTTATTCGTTTCGAGCATCAGAACTGCGCAAATTTTGAGTTTCTCAAGCGTTTCTTATCTCCAAGCTGACATATCTCGCGAACGGATTGATCAATCGGCAAAATTTCTGTTGCATCTGAAAGTAGAAACTCGCCCGATTACAACGGTATGCGCACTTTTCCCCTAGGCCGTTCTACTTATTCGTGTCGAGCATCAGAACTGCGAAAATTTTGAGTTTCTCAAGCGTTTCTTATCTCCAAACTGCCATATCACGCGAACGGATTGATCAATCCGCAAAATTTCTGTTGCATCTGAAAGTAGAAACTCGCCCGATTACAACGGTATGCGCACTTTTCCCCTAGGCCGTTCTAGTTATTCGTGTCGAGCATCAGAACTGCGAAAATTTTGAGTTTCTCAAGCGTTTCTTATCTCCAAACTGCCATATCTCGCGAACGGATTGATCAATCCGCAAAATTTCTGTTGCTTCTGAAAGTAGAAACTCGCCCGATTACAACGGTATGCGTACTTCTCCCCTAGGCCGTTGTAGTCATTCGTTTCGAGCATCAGAACTGCGAAAATTTTGAGTTTCTCAAGCGTTTCTTATCTCCAAACTGCCATGTCTCGCGAACGGATTGATCAATCCGCAAAATTTCTGTTGCATCTGAAAGTAGAAACTCCCCCGATTACAAAGGTATGCGCACTTTTCCCCTAGGCGGTTCTAGTTATTCGTTTCGAGCATCAGAACTGCGAAAATTTTGAGTTTCTCAAGCGTTTCTTACCTCCAAACTGCCATATCTCGCGAACGGATTGAACAATCCGCAAAATTTCTGTTGCATCTGAAAGTAGAAACTCGCCCGATTACAACGGTAGGTGTAGTTTTCCCCTAGGCCGTTCTAGTTATTCGTTTCGAGCATCAGAACTGCGCAAATTTTGAGTTTCTCAAGCGTTTCTTACCTCCAAACTGCCATATCTCGCAAACGGATAGACCAATCCGCAAAATTTCTATTGCATCTGAAAGTAGAAACTCGCCCGATTACAACGGTATGTGTAGTTTTCCCCTAGGCCGTTCCAGTTATTCGTTTCGAGCATCAGAACTGCGAAAATTTAGAGTTTCTCAAGCGTTTCTTACCTCCAAACTGCCATATTTTGCGAACGGATAGACCAATCCGCAAAATTTCTATTGCATCTGAAAGTAGAAACTCGCCCGATTACAACGGTATGTGTAGTTTTCCCCTAGGCCGTTCCAGTTATTCGTTTCGAGCATCAGAACTGCGAAAATTTTGAGTTTCTCAAGCGTTTCTTACCTCCAAACTGCCATATCTCATGAACGGATTGACCAATCCGCAAAATTTCTGTTGCATCTAAAAGTAGAAACTCGCCCGATTACAACGGAATGCGCACTTTTCCCCTAGGCGGTTCTAGTTATTCGTTTCGAGCATCAGAACTGCGAAAATTTTGAGTTTCTCAAGCGTTTCTTACCTCCAAACTGCCATATCTCGCGAACGGATTGAACAATCCGCAAAATTTCTGTTGCATCTGAAAGTAGAAACTCGCCCGATTACAACGGTAGGTGTAGTTTTCCCCTAGGCCGTTCTAGTTATTCGTTTCGAGCATCAGAACTGCGCAAATTTTGAGTTTCTCAAGCGTTTCTTACATCCAAACTGCCATATCTCGCAAACGGATAGACCAATCCGCAAAATTTCTATTGCATCTGAAAGTAGAAACTCGCCCGATTACAACGGTAGGTGTAGTTTTCCCCTAGGCCGTTCTAGTTATTCGTTTCTAGCATCAGAACTGCGAAAATTTTGAGTTTCTCAAGCGTTTCTGACATCCAAACTGCCATATCTCGCGAACGGATTGACCAATCCGCAAAATTTCTGTTGCATCTGAAAGCAGAAACTCGCCCGATTACAACGGTATGCGTACTTTTCCCCTATGCCGTTCTAGTTACTCGTTTCGAGCATCAGAACTGCGAAAATTTTGAGTTTCTGAAGCGTTTCTTATTTCCAAACTGCCATATCTCGCGAACGGATTGACCAATCCGCAAAATTTCTGTTGCATCTGAAAGTAGAAACTCGCCCGATTACAACGGTATGCGTACTTTTCCCCTAGGCCGTCCTAGTTACTCGTTTCGAGCATCAGAACTGCGAAAATTTTGAGTTTCTCAAGCGTTTCTTATCTCCAAACTGACATATCTCGCGAACGGATTGATCAATCGGCAAAATTTCTGTTGCATCTGAAAGTAGAAACTCGCCCGATTACAACGGTATGCGCACTTTTCCCCTAGGCCGTTCTACTTATTCGTGTCGAGCATCAGAACTGCGAAAATTTTGAGTTTCTCAAGCGTTTCTTATCTCCAAACTGCCATATCACGCGAACGGATTGATCAATCCGCAAAATTTCTGTTGCATCTGAAAGTAGAAACTCGCCCGATTACAACGGTATGCGCACTTTTCCCCTAGGCCGTTCTAGTTATTCGTGTCGAGCATCAGAACTGCGAAAATTTTGAGTTTCTCAAGCGTTTCTTATCTCCAAACTGCCATATCTCGCGAACGGATTGATCAATCCGCAAAATTTCTGTTGCTCCTGAAAGTAGAAACTCGCCCGATTACAACGGTATGCGTACTTCTCCCCTAGGCCGTTGTAGTCATTCGTTTCGAGCATCAGAACTGCGAAAATTTTGAGTTTCTCAAGCGTTTCTTATCTCCAAACTGCCATATCTCGCGAACGGATTGATCAATCCGCAAAATTTCTGTTGCATCTGAAAGTAGAAACTCCCCCGATTACAAAGGTATGCGCACTTTTCCCCTAGGCGGTTCTAGTTATTCGTTTCGAGCATCAGAACTGCGAAAATTTTGAGTTTCTCAAGCGTTTCTTACCTCCAAACTGCCATATCTCGCGAACGGATTGAACAATCCGCAAAATTTCTGTTGCATCTGAAAGTAGAAACTCGCCCGATTACAACGGTAGGTGTAGTTTTCCCCTAGGCCGTTCTAGTTATTCGTTTCGAGCATCAGAACTGCGCAAATTTTGAGTTTCTCAAGCGTTTCTTACCTCCAAACTGCCATATCTCGCAAACGGATAGACCAATCCGCAAAATTTCTATTGCATCTGAAAGTAGAAACTCGCCCGATTACAACGGTATGTGTAGTTTTCCCCTAGGCCGTTCCAGTTATTCGTTTCGAGCATCAGAACTGCGAAAATTTAGAGTTTCTCAAGCGTTTCTTACATCCAAACTGCCATATTTCGCGAACGGATAGACCAATCCGCAAAATTTCTATTGCATCTGAAAGTAGAAACTCACCCGATTACAACGGTATGTGTAGTTTTCCCCTAGGCCGTTCCAGTTATTCGTTTCGAGCATCAGAACTGCGAAAATTTTGAGTTTCTCAAGCGTTTCTTATCTCCAAACTGACATATCTCGCGAACGGATTGATCAATCGGCAAAATTTCTGTTGCATCTGAAAGTAGAAACTCGCCCGATTACAAAGGTATGCGCACTTTTCCCCTAGGCGGTTCTAGTTATTCGTTTCGAGCATCAGAACTGCGAAAATTTTGAGTTTCTGAAGCGTTTCTTATTTCCAAACTGCCATATCTCGCGAACGGATTGACCAATCCGCAAAATTTCTTTTGCATCTGAAAGTGGAAACTCGCCCGATTACAACGGTATGCGTACTTTTCCCCTAGGCCGTTCTAGTTACTCGTTTCGAGCATCAGAACTGCGAAAATTTTGAGTTTCTCAAGCGTTTCTTATCTCCAAACTGACATATCTCACGAACGGATTGATCAATCGGCAAAATTTCTGTTGCATCTGAAAGTAGAAACTCGCCCGATTACAACGGTATGCGCACTTTTCCCCTAGGCCGTTCTACTTATTCGTGTCGAGCATCAGAACTGCGAAAATTTTGAGTTTCTCAAGCGTTTCTTATCTCCAAACTGCCATATCACGCGAACGGATTGATCAATCCGCAAAATTTCTGTTGCATCTGAAAGTAGAAACTCGCCCGATTACAGCGGTATGCGCACTTTTCCCCTAGGCCGTTCTAGTTATTCGTGTCGAGCATCAGAACTGCGAAAATTTTGAGTTTCTCAAGCGTTTCTTATCTCCAAACTGCCATATCTCGCGAACGGATTGATCAATCCGCAAAATTTCTGTTGCTTCTGAAAGTAGAAACTCGCCCGATTACAACGGTATGCGTACTTCTCCCCTAGGCCGTTGTAGTCATTCGTTTCGAGCATCAGAACTGCGAAAATTTTTAGTTTCTCAAGCGTTTCTTATCTCCAAACTGCCATATCTCGCGAACGGATTGATCAATCCGCAAAATTTCTGTTGCATCTGAAAGTAGAAACTCCCCCGATTACAAAGGTATGCGCACTTTTCCCCTAGGCGGTTCTAGTTATTCGTTTCGAGCATCAGAACTGCGAAAATTTTGAGTTTCTCAAGCGTTTCTTACCTCCAAACTGCCATATCTCGCGAACGGATTGACCAATCCGCAAAATTTCTGTTGCATCTGAAAGCAGAAACTCGCCCGATTACAACGGTATGCGTACTTTTCCCCTATGCCGTTCTAGTTACTCGTTTCGAGCATCAGAACTGCGAAAATTTTGAGTTTCTGAAGCGTTTCTTATCTCCAAACTGCCATATCTCGCGAACGGATTGACCAATCCGCAAAATTTCTGTTGCATCTGAAAGTAGACACTCGCCCGATTACAACGGTATGCGTACTTTTCCCCCAGGCCGTTCTAGTTATTCGTTTCGAGCATCAGAACTGCGAAAATTTTGAGTTACTCAAGCGTTTCTTACCTCCAAACTGCCATATCTCGCGAACGGATTGACCAATCCGCAAAATTTCTGTTGCATCTGAAAGTAGAAACTCGCCCGATTACAACGGTATGCGTACTTTTCCCCTAGGCCGTTCTAGTTACTCGTTTCGAGCATCAGAACTGCGAAAATTTTGAGTTTCTCAAGCGTTTCTTATCTCCAAACTGCCATATCTCGCGAACGGATTGATCAATCGGCAAAATTTCTGTTGCATCTGAAAGTAGAAACTCGCCCGATTACAACGGTATGCGCACTTTTCCCCTAGGCCGTTCTGCTTATTCGTGTCGAGCATCAGAACTGCGAAAATTTTGAGTTTCTCAAGCGTTTCTTACCTCCAAACTACCATATCTCGCGAACGGATCGACCAATCCGCAAAATTTCTGTTGCTTCTGAAAGTAGAAACTCGCCCGATTACAACGGTATGCGTACTTCTCCCCTAGGCCGTTGTAGTCATTCGTTTCGAGCATCAGAACTGCGAAAATTTTGAGTTTCTCAAGCGTTTCTTACCTCCAAACTGCCATATCTCGCGAACGGATTGACCAATCCGCAAAATTTCTGTTGCATATGAAAGTAGAAACTCGCCCGATTACAACGGTATGCGTACTTTTCCCCTAGGCTGTTCTAGTTACTCGTTTCGAGCATCAGAACTGCGAAAATTTTGAGTTTCTCAAGCGTTTCTTATCTCCAAACTGCCATATCACGCGAACGGATTGATCAATCCGCAAAATTTCTGTTGCATCTGAAAGTAGAAACTCGCCCGATTACAACGGTATGCGCACTTTTCCCCTAGGCCGTTCTAGTTATTCGTGTCGAGCATCAGAACTGCGAAAATTTTGAGTTTCTCAAGCGTTTCTTATCTCCAAACTGCCATATCTCGCGAACGGATTGATCAATCCGCAAAATTTCTGTTGCTTCTGAAAGTAGAAACTCGCCCGATTACAACGGTATGCGTACTTCTCCCCTAGGCCGTTGTAGTCATTCGTTTCGAGCATCAGAACTGCGAAAATTTTGAGTTTCTCAAGCGTTTCTTATCTCCAAACTGCCATATCTCGCGAACGGATTGATCAATCCGCAAAATTTCTGTTGCATCTGAAAGTAGAAACTCGCCCGATTACAACGGTATGCGCACTTTTCCCCTAGGCGGTTCTAGTTATTCGTTTCGAGCATCAGAACTGCGAAAATTTTGAGTTTCTCAAGCGTTTCTTATTTCCAAACTGCCATATCTCGCGAACGGATTGACCAATCCGCAAAATTTCTGTTGCATCTGATAGTAGAAACTCGCCCGATTACAACGGTGGGTGTAGTTTTCCCCTATGCCGTTCTAGTTATTCGTTTCGAGCATCAGAACTGCGAAAATTTTGAGTTACTCAAGCGTTTCTTACCTCCAAACTGCCATATCTCGCGAACGGATTGACCAATCCGCAAAATTTCTGTTGCATCTGAAAGTAGAAACTCGCCCGATTACAACGGTATGCGTACTTTTCCCCTAGGCCGTTCTAGTTACTCGTTTCGAGCATCAGAACTGCGAACATTTTGAGTTTCTCAAGCGTTACTTATCTCCAAACTGCCATATCTCGCGAACGGATTGATCAATCCTCTAAATTTCTGTTGCATCTGAAAGTAGAAACTCGCCCGATTACAACGGTATGCGTACTTTTCCCCTAGGCCGTTCTAGTTACTCGTTTCGAGCATCAGAACTGCGAAAATTTTAAGTTTCTCAAGCGTTTCTTATCTCGAAACTGCCATATCTCGCGAACGGATTGATCAATCCGCAAAATTTCTGTTGCATCTGAAAGTAGAAACTCGCCCGATTACAACGGTATGCGCACTTTTCCCCTAGGCCGTTCTAGTTATTCGTGTCGAGCATCAGAACTGCGAAAATTTTGAGTTTCTCAAGCGTTTCTTACCTCCAAACTACCATATCTCGCGAACGGATTCACCAATCCGCAAAATTTCTGTTGCTTCTGAAAGTAGAAACTCGCCCGATTACAACGGTATGCGTACTTTTCCCCCAGGCCGTTCTAGTTACTCGTTTCGAGCATCAGAACTGCGAAAATTTTGAGTTTCTCAAGCGTTTCTTATCTCCAAACTGCCATATCTCGCGAACGGATTGATCAATCCGCAAAATTTCTGTTGCTTCTGAAAGTAGAAACTCGCCCGATTACAACGGTATGCGTACTTCTCCCCTAGGCCGTTGTAGTCATTCGTTTCGAGCATCAGAACTGCGAAAATTTTGAGTTTCTCAAGCGTTTCTTATCTCCAAACTGCCATATCTCGCGAACGGATTGATCAATCCGCAAAATTTCTGTTGCATCTGAAAGTAGAAACTCCCCCGATTACAAAGGTACGCGCACTTTCCCCTAGGCGGATCTAGTTATTCGTTTCTAGCATCAGAACTGCGAAAATTTTGAGTTTCTCAAGCGTTTCTTACCTCCAAACTACCATATCTCGCGAACGGATTCACCAATCCGCAAAATTTCTGTTGCTTCTGAAAGTAGAAACTCGCCCGATTACAACGGTATGCGCACTTTTCCCCTAGGCCGTTCTACTTATTCGTGTCGAGCATCAGAACTGCGAAAATTTTGAGTTTCTCAAGCGTTTCTTACCTCCAAACTACCATATCTCGCGAACGGATCGACCAATCCGCAAAATTTCTGTTGCTTCTGAAAGTAGAAACTCGCCCGATTACAACGGTATGCGTACTTCTCCCCTAGGCCGTTGTAGTCATTCGTTTCGAGCATCAGAACTGCGAAAATTTTGAGTTTCTCAAGCGTTTCTTATCTCCAAACTGCCATATCTCGCGAACGGATTGATCAATCCGCAAAATTTCTGTTGCATCTGAAAGTAGAAACTCGCCCGATTACAACGGTAGGTGTAGTTTTCCCCTAGGCCGTTCTAGTTATACGTTTCGAGCATCAGAACTGCGAAAATTTTGAGTTTCTCAAGCGTTTCTTACATCCAAACTGCCATATTTCGCGAACGGATAGACAAATCCGCAAAATTTCTATTGCATCTGAAAGCAGAACCTCGCCCGATTACAACGGTATGCGTGCTTTTCCCCTATGCCGTTCTAGTTACTCGTTTCGAGCATCAGAACTGCGAAAATTTTGAGTTTCTCAAGCGTTTCTTATTTCCAAACTGCCATATCTCGCGAACGGATTGACCAATCCGCAAAATTTCTGTTGCATCTGAAAGTAGACACTTGCCCGATTACAACGGTATGCGTACTTTTCCCCTAGGCCGTTCTAGTTATTCGTTTCGAGCATCAGAACTGCGAAAATTTTGAGTTACTCAAGCGTTTCTTACCTCCAAACTGCCATATCTCGCGAACGGATTGACCAATCCGCAAAATTTCTGTTGCATCTGAAAGTAGAAACTCGCCCGATTACAACGGTATGCGTACTTTTCCCCTAGGCCGTTCTAGTTACTCGTTTCGAGCATCAGAACTGCGAAAATTTAGAGTTTCTCAAGCGTTACTTATCTCCAAACTGCCATATCTCGCGAACGGATTGATCAATCCGCAAAATTTCTGTTGCATCTGAAAGTAGAAACTCGCCCGATTACAAGGGTATGCGTACTTTTCCGCTAGGCCGTTCTAGTTATTCGTTTCGAGCATCAGAACTGCGAAAATTTTGAGTTTCTCAAGCGTTTTTTACCTCCAAACTGCCATATCTCGCGAACGGATTGACCAATCCGCAAAATTTCTGTTGCATCTGAAAGTAGAAACTCGCCCGATTACAACGGTATGCGTACTTTTCCCCTAGGCCGTTCTAGTTACTCGTTTCGAGCATCAGAACTGCGAGAATTTTGAGTTTCTCAAGCGTTTCTTATCTCCAAACTGCCATATCACGCGAACGGATTGATCAATCCGCAAAATTTCTGTTGCATCTGAAAGCAGAAACTCGCCCGATTACAACGGTATGAGCACTTTTCCCCTAGGCCGTTCTAGTTATTCGTGTCGAGCATCAGAACTGCGAAAATTTGAGTTTCTCAAGCGTTTCTTACCTCCAAACTGCCATATCTCGCGAACGGATTGACCAATCCGCAAAATTTCTGTTGCTTCTGAAAGTAGAAACTCGCCCGATTACAACGGTATGCGTACTTCTCCCCTAGGCCGTTGTAGTCATTCGTTTCGAGCATCAGAACTGCGAAAATTTTGAGTTTCTCAAGCGTTTCTTATCTCCAAACTGCCATATCTCGCGAACGGATTGATCAATCCGCAAAATTTCTGTTGCATCTGAAAGTAGAAACTCGCCCGATTACAACGGTATGCGCACTTTTCCCCTAGGCGGTTCTAGTTATTCGTTTCGAGCATCAGAACTGCGAAAATTTTGAGTTTCTCAAGCGTTTCTTATTTCCAAACTGCCATATCTCGCGAACGGATTGACCAATCCGCAAAATTTCTGTTGCATCTGAGAGTAGAAACTCGCCCGATTACAACGGTATGCGTACTTTTCCCCTAGGCCGTTCTAGTTACTCGTTTCGAGCATCAGAACTGCGAAAATTTTGAGTTCCTCAAGCGTTTCTTACATCCAAACTGCCATATCTCGCGAACGGATTGATCAATCGGCAAAATTTCTGTTGCATCTGAAAGTAGAAACTCGCCCGATTACAACGGTATGCGCACTTTTCCCCTAGGCCGTTTTACTTATTCGTGTCGAGCATCAGAACTGCGAAAATTTTGAGTTTCTCAAGCGTTTCTTACCTCCAAACTACCATATCTCGCGAACGGATCGACCAATCCGCAAAATTTCTGTTGCTTCTGAAAGTAGAAACTCGCCCGATTACAACGGTATGCGTACTTCTCCCCTAGGCCGTTGTAGTCATTCGTTTCGAGCATCAGAACTGCGAAAATTTTGAGTTTCTCAAGCGTTTCTTACCTCCAAACTGCCATATCTCGCGAACGGATTGACCAATCCGCAAAATTTCTGTTGCATATGAAAGTAGAAACTCGCCCGATTACAACGGTATGCGTACTTTTCCCCTAGGCCGTTCTAGTTACTCGTTTCGAGCATCAGAACTGCGAAAATTTTGAGTTTCTCAAGCGTTTCTTACCTCCAAACTGCCATATCTCGCGAACGGATTGACCAATCCGCAAAATTTCTGTTGCATATGAAAGTAGAAACTCGCCCGATTACAACGGTATGCGCACTTTTCCCCTAGGCCGTTCTAGTTATTCGTGTCGAGCATCAGAACTGCGAAAATTTTGAGTTTCTCAAGCGTTTCTTACCTCCAAACTACCATATCTCGCGAACGGATTCACCAATCCGCAAAATTTCTGTTGCTTCTGAAAGTAGAAACTCGCCCGATTACAACGGTATGCGTACTTTTCCCCCAGGCCGTTCTAGTTACTCGTTTCGAGCATCAGAACTGCGAAAATTTTGAGTTTCTCAAGCGTTTCTTATCTCCAAACTGCCATATCTCGCGAACGGATTGATCAATCCGCAAAATTTCTGTTGCTTCTGAAAGTAGAAACTCGCCCGATTACAACGGTATGCGTACTTCTCCCCTAGGCCGTTGTAGTCATTCGTTTCGAGCATCAGAACTGCGAAAATTTTGAGTTTCTCAAGCGTTTCTTATCTCCAAACTGCCATATCTCGCGAACGGATTGATCAATCCGCAAAATTTCTGTTGCATCTGAAAGTAGAAACTCCCCCGATTACAAAGGTACGCGCACTTTCCCCTAGGCGGATCTAGTTATTCGTTTCTAGCATCAGAACTGCGAAAATTTTGAGTTTCTCAAGCGTTTCTTACCTCCAAACTACCATATCTCGCGAACGGATTCACCAATCCGCAAAATTTCTGTTGCTTCTGAAAGTAGAAACTCGCCCGATTACAACGGTATGCGCACTTTTCCCCTAGGCCGTTCTACTTATTCGTGTCGAGCATCAGAACTGCGAAAATTTTGAGTTTCTCAAGCGTTTCTTACCTCCAAACTACCATATCTCGCGAACGGATCGACCAATCCGCAAAATTTCTGTTGCTTCTGAAAGTAGAAACTCGCCCGATTACAACGGTATGCGTACTTCTCCCCTAGGCCGTTGTAGTCATTCGTTTCGAGCATCAGAACTGCGAAAATTTTGAGTTTCTCAAGCGTTTCTTATCTCCAAACTGCCATATCTCGCGAACGGATTGATCAATCCGCAAAATTTCTGTTGCATCTGAAAGTAGAAACTCGCCCGATTACAACGGTAGGTGTAGTTTTCCCCTAGGCCGTTCTAGTTATACGTTTCGAGCATCAGAACTGCGAAAATTTTGAGTTTCTCAAGCGTTTCTTACATCCAAACTGCCATATTTCGCGAACGGATAGACAAATCCGCAAAATTTCTATTGCATCTGAAAGCAGAACCTCGCCCGATTACAACGGTATGCGTGCTTTTCCCCTATGCCGTTCTAGTTACTCGTTTCGAGCATCAGAACTGCGAAAATTTTGAGTTTCTCAAGCGTTTCTTATTTCCAAACTGCCATATCTCGCGAACGGATTGACCAATCCGCAAAATTTCTGTTGCATCTGAAAGTAGACACTTGCCCGATTACAACGGTATGCGTACTTTTCCCCTAGGCCGTTCTAGTTATTCGTTTCGAGCATCAGAACTGCGAAAATTTTGAGTTACTCAAGCGTTTCTTACCTCCAAACTGCCATATCTCGCGAACGGATTGACCAATCCGCAAAATTTCTGTTGCATCTGAAAGTAGAAACTCGCCCGATTACAACGGTATGCGTACTTTTCCCCTAGGCCGTTCTAGTTACTCGTTTCGAGCATCAGAACTGCGAAAATTTAGAGTTTCTCAAGCGTTACTTATCTCCAAACTGCCATATCTCGCGAACGGATTGATCAATCCGCAAAATTTCTGTTGCATCTGAAAGTAGAAACTCGCCCGATTACAAGGGTATGCGTACTTTTCCGCTAGGCCGTTCTAGTTATTCGTTTCGAGCATCAGAACTGCGAAAATTTTGAGTTTCTCAAGCGTTTTTTACCTCCAAACTGCCATATCTCGCGAACGGATTGACCAATCCGCAAAATTTCTGTTGCATCTGAAAGTAGAAACTCGCCCGATTACAACGGTATGCGTACTTTTCCCCTAGGCCGTTCTAGTTACTCGTTTCGAGCATCAGAACTGCGAGAATTTTGAGTTTCTCAAGCGTTTCTTATCTCCAAACTGCCATATCACGCGAACGGATTGATCAATCCGCAAAATTTCTGTTGCATCTGAAAGCAGAAACTCGCCCGATTACAACGGTATGAGCACTTTTCCCCTAGGCCGTTCTAGTTATTCGTGTCGAGCATCAGAACTGCGAAAATTTGAGTTTCTCAAGCGTTTCTTACCTCCAAACTGCCATATCTCGCGAACGGATTGACCAATCCGCAAAATTTCTGTTGCTTCTGAAAGTAGAAACTCGCCCGATTACAACGGTATGCGTACTTCTCCCCTAGGCCGTTGTAGTCATTCGTTTCGAGCATCAGAACTGCGAAAATTTTGAGTTTCTCAAGCGTTTCTTATCTCCAAACTGCCATATCTCGCGAACGGATTGATCAATCCGCAAAATTTCTGTTGCATCTGAAAGTAGAAACTCGCCCGATTACAACGGTATGCGCACTTTTCCCCTAGGCGGTTCTAGTTATTCGTTTCGAGCATCAGAACTGCGAAAATTTTGAGTTTCTCAAGCGTTTCTTATTTCCAAACTGCCATATCTCGCGAACGGATTGACCAATCCGCAAAATTTCTGTTGCATCTGAGAGTAGAAACTCGCCCGATTACAACGGTATGCGTACTTTTCCCCTAGGCCGTTCTAGTTACTCGTTTCGAGCATCAGAACTGCGAAAATTTTGAGTTTCTCAAGCGTTTCTTACATCCAAACTGCCATATCTCGCGAACGGATTGATCAATCGGCAAAATTTCTGTTGCATCTGAAAGTAGAAACTCGCCCGATTACAACGGTATGCGCACTTTTCCCCTAGGCCGCTTTACTTATTCGTGTCGAGCATCAGAACTGCGAAAATTTTGAGTTTCTCAAGCGTTTCTTACCTCCAAACTACCATATCTCGCGAACGGATCGACCAATCCGCAAAATTTCTGTTGCTTCTGAAAGTAGAAACTCGCCCGATTACAACGGTATGCGTACTTCTCCCCTAGGCCGTTGTAGTCATTCGTTTCGAGCATCAGAACTGCGAAAATTTTGAGTTTCTCAAGCGTTTCTTACCTCCAAACTGCCATATCTCGCGAACGGATTGACCAATCCGCAAAATTTCTGTTGCATATGAAAGTAGAAACTCGCCCGATTACAACGGTATGCGTACTTTTCCCCTAGGCCGTTCTAGTTACTCGTTTCGAGCATCAGAACTGCGAAAATTTTGAGTTTCTCAAGCGTTTCTTATCTCCAAACTGCCATATCACGCGAACGGATTGATCAATCCGCAAAATTTCTGTTGCATCTGAAAGTAGAAACTCGCCCGATTACAACGGTATGCGCACTTTTCCCCTAGGCCGTTCTAGTTATTCGTGTCGAGCATCAGAACTGCGAAAATTTTGAGTTTCTCAAGCGTTTCTTATCTCCAAACTGCCATATCTCGCGAACGGATTGATCAATCCGCAAAATTTCTGTTGCTTCTGAAAGTAGAAACTCGCCCGATTACAACGGTATGCGTACTTCTCCCCTAGGCCGTTGTAGTCATTCGTTTCGAGCATCAGAACTGCGAAAATTTTGAGTTTCTCAAGCGTTTCTTATCTCCAAACTGCCATATCTCGCGAACGGATTGATCAATCCGCAAAATTTATGTTGCATCTGAAAGTAGAAACTCGCCCGATTACAACGGTATGCGCACTTTTCCCCTAGGCGGTTCTAGTTATTCGTTTCGAGCATCAGAACTGCGAAAATTTTGAGTTTCTCAAGCGTTTCTTATTTCCAAACTGCCATATCTCGCGAACGGATTGACCAATCCGCAAAATTTCTGTTGCATTTGAAAGTAGAAACTCGCCCGATTACAACGGTGGGTGTAGTTTTCCCCTAGGCCGTTCTAGTTATTCGTTTCGAGCATCAGAACTGCGAAAATTTTGAGTTTCTCAAGCGTTTCTTACCTCCAAACTGCCATATCTCGCGAACGGATTGACCAATCCGCAAAATTTCTGTTGCATCTGAGAGTAGAAACTCGCCCGATTACAACGGTATGCGTACTTTTCCCCTAGGCCGTTCTAGTTACTCGTTTCGAGCATCAGAACTGCGAAAATTTTGAGTTTCTCAAGCGTTTCTTATCTCCAAACTGCCATATCTCGCGAACGGATTGATCAATCCGCAAAATTTCTGTTGCATCTGAAAGTAGAAACTCGCCCGATTACAACGGTATGCGCACTTTTCCCCTAGGCGGTTCTAGTTATTCGTTTCGAGCATCAGAACTGCGAAAATTTTGAGTTTCTCAAGCGTTTCTTATTTCCAAACTGCCATATCTCGCGAACGGATTGACCAATCCGCAAAATTTCTGTTGCATCTGAGAGTAGAAACTCGCCCGATTACAACGGTATGCGTACTTTTCCCCTAGGCCGTTCTAGTTACTCGTTTCGAGCATCAGAACTGCGAAAATTTTGAGTTTCTCAAGCGTTTCTTACATCCAAACTGCCATATCTCGCGAACGGATTGATCAATCGGCAAAATTTCTGTTGCATCTGAAAGTAGAAACTCGCCCGATTACAACGGTATGCGCACTTTTCTCCTAGGCCGTTTTACTTATTCGTGTCGAGCATCAGAACTGCGAAAATTTTGAGTTTCTCAAGCGTTTCTTACCTCCAAACTACCATATCTCGCGAACGGATCGACCAATCCGCAAAATTTCTGTTGCTTCTGAAAGTAGAAACTCGCCCGATTACAACGGTATGCGTACTTCTCCCCTAGGCCGTTGTAGTCATTCGTTTCGAGCATCAGAACTGCGAAAATTTTGAGTTTCTCAAGCGTTTCTTACCTCCAAACTGCCATATCTCGCGAACGGATTGACCAATCCGCAAAATTTCTGTTGCATATGAAAGTAGAAACTCGCCCGATTACAACGGTATGCGTACTTTTCCCCTAGGCCGTTCTAGTTACTCGTTTCGAGCATCAGAACTGCGAAAATTTTGAGTTTCTCAAGCGTTTCTTATCTCCAAACTGCCATATCACGCGAACGGATTGATCAATCCGCAAAATTTCTGTTGCATCTGAAAGTAGAAACTCGCCCGATTACAACGGTATGCGCACTTTTCCCCTAGGCCGTTCTAGTTATTCGTGTCGAGCATCAGAACTGCGAAAATTTTGAGTTTCTCAAGCGTTTCTTATCTCCAAACTGCCATATCTCGCGAACGGATTGATCAATCCGCAAAATTTCTGTTGCTTCTGAAAGTAGAAACTCGCCCGATTACAACGGTATGCGTACTTCTCCCCTAGGCCGTTGTAGTCATTCGTTTCGAGCATCAGAACTGCGAAAATTTTGAGTTTCTCAAGCGTTTCTTATCTCCAAACTGCCATATCTCGCGAACGGATTGATCAATCCGCAAAATTTATGTTGCATCTGAAAGTAGAAACTCGCCCGATTACAACGGTATGCGCACTTTTCCCCTAGGCGGTTCTAGTTATTCGTTTCGAGCATCAGAACTGCGAAAATTTTGAGTTTCTCAAGCGTTTCTTATTTCCAAACTGCCATATCTCGCGAACGGATTGACCAATCCGCAAAATTTCTGTTGCATTTGAAAGTAGAAACTCGCCCGATTACAACGGTGGGTGTAGTTTTCCCCTAGGCCGTTCTAGTTATTCGTTTCGAGCATCAGAACTGCGAAAATTTTGAGTTTCTCAAGCGTTTCTTACCTCCAAACTGCCATATCTCGCGAACGGATTGACCAATCCGCAAAATTTCTGTTGCATCTGAGAGTAGAAACTCGCCCGATTACAACGGTATGCGTACTTTTCCCCTAGGCCGTTCTAGTTACTCGTTTCGAGCATCAGAACTGCGAAAATTTTGAGTTTCTCAAGCGTTTCTTATCTCCAAACTGCCATATCTCGCGAACGGATTGATCAATCGGCAAAATTTCTGTTGCATCTGAAAGTAGAAACTCGCCCGATTACAACGGTATGCGCACTTTTCCCCTAGGCCGTTTTACTTATTCGTGTCGAGCATCAGAACTGCGAAAATTTTGAGTTTCTCAAGCGTTTCTTACCTCCAAACTACCATATCTCGCGAACGGATCGACCAATCCGCAAAATTTCTGTTGCTTCTGAAAGTAGAAACTCGCCCGATTACAACGGTATGCGTACTTCTCCCCTAGGCCGTTGTAGTCATTCGTTTCGAGCATCAGAACTGCGAAAATTTTGAGTTTCTCAAGCGTTTCTTATCTCCAAACTGCCATATCTCGCGAACGGATTGATCAATCCGCAAAATTTCTGTTGCATCTGAAAGTAGAAACTCGCCCGATTACAACGGTAGGTGTAGTTTTCCCCTAGGCCGTTCTAGTTATACGTTTCGAGCATCAGAACTGCGAAAATTTTGAGTTTCTCAAGCGTTTCTTACATCCAAACTGCCATATTTCGCGAACGGATAGACAAATCCGCAAAATTTCTATTGCATCTGAAAGCAGAACCTCGCCCGATTACAACGGTATGCGTGCTTTTCCCCTATGCCGTTCTAGTTACTCGTTTCGAGCATCAGAACTGCGAAAATTTTGAGTTTCTCAAGCGTTTCTTATTTCCAAACTGCCATATCTCGCGAACGGATTGACCAATCCGCAAAATTTCTGTTGCATCTGAAAGTAGACACTTGCCCGATTACAACGGTATGCGTACTTTTCCCCTAGGCCGTTCTAGTTATTCGTTTCGAGCATCAGAACTGCGAAAATTTTGAGTTACTCAAGCGTTTCTTACCTCCAAACTGCCATATCTCGCGAACGGATTGACCAATCCGCAAAATTTCTGTTGCATCTGAAAGTAGAAACTCGCCCGATTACAACGGTATGCGTACTTTTCCCCTAGGCCGTTCTAGTTACTCGTTTCGAGCATCAGAACTGCGAAAATTTAGAGTTTCTCAAGCGTTACTTATCTCCAAACTGCCATATCTCGCGAACGGATTGATCAATCCGCAAAATTTCTGTTGCATCTGAAAGTAGAAACTCGCCCGATTACAAGGGTATGCGTACTTTTCCGCTAGGCCGTTCTAGTTATTCGTTTCGAGCATCAGAACTGCGAAAATTTTGAGTTTCTCAAGCGTTTTTTACCTCCAAACTGCCATATCTCGCGAACGGATTGACCAATCCGCAAAATTTCTGTTGCATCTGAAAGTAGAAACTCGCCCGATTACAACGGTATGCGTACTTTTCCCCTAGGCCGTTCTAGTTACTCGTTTCGAGCATCAGAACTGCGAGAATTTTGAGTTTCTCAAGCGTTTCTTATCTCCAAACTGCCATATCACGCGAACGGATTGATCAATCCGCAAAATTTCTGTTGCATCTGAAAGCAGAAACTCGCCCGATTACAACGGTATGAGCACTTTTCCCCTAGGCCGTTCTAGTTATTCGTGTCGAGCATCAGAACTGCGAAAATTTGAGTTTCTCAAGCGTTTCTTACCTCCAAACTGCCATATCTCGCGAACGGATTGACCAATCCGCAAAATTTCTGTTGCTTCTGAAAGTAGAAACTCGCCCGATTACAACGGTATGCGTACTTCTCCCCTAGGCCGTTGTAGTCATTCGTTTCGAGCATCAGAACTGCGAAAATTTTGAGTTTCTCAAGCGTTTTTTACCTCCAAACTGCCATATCTCGCGAACGGATTGACCAATCCGCAAAATTTCTGTTGCATCTGAAAGTAGAAACTCGCCCGATTACAACGGTATGCGTACTTTTCCCCTAGGCCGTTCTAGTTACTCGTTTCGAGCATCAGAACTGCGAGAATTTTGAGTTTCTCAAGCGTTTCTTATCTCCAAACTGCCATATCACGCGAACGGATTGATCAATCCGCAAAATTTCTGTTGCATCTGAAAGCAGAAACTCGCCCGATTACAACGGTAGGTGTAGTTTTCCCCTAGGCCGTTCTAGTTATACGTTTCGAGCATCAGAACTGCGAAAATTTTGAGTTTCTCAAGCGTTTCTTACATCCAAACTGCCATATTTCGCGAACGGATAGACAAATCCGCAAAATTTCTATTGCATCTGAAAGCAGAACCTCGCCCGATTACAACGGTATGCGTGCTTTTCCCCTATGCCGTTCTAGTTACTCGTTTCGAGCATCAGAACTGCGAAAATTTTGAGTTTCTCAAGCGTTTCTTATTTCCAAACTGCCATATCTCGCGAACGGATTGACCAATCCGCAAAATTTCTGTTGCATCTGAAAGTAGACACTTGCCCGATTACAACGGTATGCGTACTTTTCCCCTAGGCCGTTCTAGTTATTCGTTTCGAGCATCAGAACTGCGAAAATTTTGAGTTACTCAAGCGTTTCTTACCTCCAAACTGCCATATCTCGCGAACGGATTGACCAATCCGCAAAATTTCTGTTGCATCTGAAAGTAGAAACTCGCCCGATTACAACGGTATGCGTACTTTTCCCCTAGGCCGTTCTAGTTACTCGTTTCGAGCATCAGAACTGCGAAAATTTAGAGTTTCTCAAGCGTTACTTATCTCCAAACTGCCATATCTCGCGAACGGATTGATCAATCCGCAAAATTTCTGTTGCATCTGAAAGTAGAAACTCGCCCGATTACAAGGGTATGCGTACTTTTCCGCTAGGCCGTTCTAGTTATTCGTTTCGAGCATCAGAACTGCGAAAATTTTGAGTTTCTCAAGCGTTTTTTACCTCCAAACTGCCATATCTCGCGAACGGATTGACCAATCCGCAAAATTTCTGTTGCATCTGAAAGTAGAAACTCGCCCGATTACAACGGTATGCGTACTTTTCCCCTAGGCCGTTCTAGTTACTCGTTTCGAGCATCAGAACTGCGAGAATTTTGAGTTTCTCAAGCGTTTCTTATCTCCAAACTGCCATATCACGCGAACGGATTGATCAATCCGCAAAATTTCTGTTGCATCTGAAAGCAGAAACTCGCCCGATTACAACGGTATGAGCACTTTTCCCCTAGGCCGTTCTAGTTATTCGTGTCGAGCATCAGAACTGCGAAAATTTGAGTTTCTCAAGCGTTTCTTACCTCCAAACTGCCATATCTCGCGAACGGATTGACCAATCCGCAAAATTTCTGTTGCTTCTGAAAGTAGAAACTCGCCCGATTACAACGGTATGCGTACTTCTCCCCTAGGCCGTTGTAGTCATTCGTTTCGAGCATCAGAACTGCGAAAATTTTGAGTTTCTCAAGCGTTTCTTATCTCCAAACTGCCATATCTCGCGAACGGATTGATCAATCCGCAAAATTTCTGTTGCATCTGAAAGTAGAAACTCGCCCGATTACAACGGTATGCGCACTTTTCCCCTAGGCGGTTCTAGTTATTCGTTTCGAGCATCAGAACTGCGAAAATTTTGAGTTTCTCAAGCGTTTCTTATTTCCAAACTGCCATATCTCGCGAACGGATTGACCAATCCGCAAAATTTCTGTTGCATCTGAGAGTAGAAACTCGCCCGATTACAACGGTATGCGTACTTTTCCCCTAGGCCGTTCTAGTTACTCGTTTCGAGCATCAGAACTGCGAAAATTTTGAGTTTCTCAAGCGTTTCTTACATCCAAACTGCCATATCTCGCGAACGGATTGATCAATCGGCAAAATTTCTGTTGCATCTGAAAGTAGAAACTCGCCCGATTACAACGGTATGCGCACTTTTCCCCTAGGCCGCTTTACT